>NW_024429198.1:51430902-51925902 GCF_017639785.1 Mesocricetus auratus
GCTTAGTCACCAAGAAGTGGCCCTATTGGAAAGCATTGGAAGGATTAGGAGGTGTGGCATTGTTGGAGGAAGTGTGTCACTAGTGGGTAGGTTTTCAAAAGCCCATGCCAAGCCCAGGGTCTCTCTGCTTGTAGATCAGGAAGTAGTTCTCAGCTACTTCTCCAATACCACCTGCTGCTGCCACCATGCTCCCCACCATGATCACGTGACTAACTCTGAAACTGTAAGCCAGGCCCCGGTTAGATGTTTTCTTTTCTAAGAGCTGCCTTCATCACGGTGCCTCTTCACAGCAACAGGACAGCGACCAATGCATACAGAAAGGTTTCAAGGGTGGGAGGGCTCGATATAAAGGATGAAGTAAGCTAGGTGGACTACTCATGACGCCAGTTAGTACGTAGTGTATGCGTGTCCTTCCTCACTCCTCTCTGGCTCCAATGGGCCTGAAACACCTTTGATATCAGCATATTAAAGCATACACAAGCCACTCAGACTGTATCATCTTCCCGTCGAGTCTAAGAGAAACAGGGGATAAGGGTGGAAGGAAAACAAAAGGAGAGACACAGCAAGGCTGGGATGCTTCCTCATCCACGATGCAGTGAACTTGAGACTTTTCCTCTGGCAATAAAAGACTCTTTCAGCAACTCTCACCTCTACATGCTGATAGATACAGCTGCTCACAGTCCTTCAGTGCAAAGTTGGCAAACTGAGACAATATTTTATTTCCTGACAATCACTGTCCGGGAGAGCTGAGCCAGGATTTTCTGACTCCCTTCTCCGCAGACATTTGCACAGATGTTCACGGAAGACAATGACATTCAAGCTCGTGCATTTGCTCGTCCCATGTCTAAAGCACCCTGTGAGTTTCTACGATTCATCCTTAAGTAGCATGGTTAGACTCATGACTGTAACACTCTGGAGCTATGTTCTGACTCACTCAACTGGCCCAGCATCACTTTGGGGGTGTGCTATGGATTACATGCAAAAAAAAAGAAGGCATGCAGTATTTTTTAATTAATCATAACTATTCAATTACAAAAATAGAGGTAATGACTATTTAATAACCGAAGAAAAAGAGAACATTTAGAAAGTGATTAACTCCTAATAAACTTGAGGTTACCCATAAACACCCCATAGAAATCAATATAAAGTACATTAAGATTTTTGTTATTGTGGTTACAAGGTTTTTGCACAAAAAAATTTAATTGAACAAAAAAAATCTCAGGAAATTCACATAAAAACACATTATTGAAGCTAATTTAACAGTAAACAAATAAAGACTAATACAAATAAGAACAAGTATGATTTTTTTTAGTTATCTAAATTAGCAAAGACTAAGAAATGACTGACAGTTAATGGAATACAAAGTGACAGGCTTACTCACCATGGTCTAAACCAGTGGTTCTCAATCTGTGGGTCATGACTCCCTTTGGTGGGGTCACATCAGATATCCTGCATATCATATATTTATATTATAATTCAAAATAGCAGCAAAATTACAGTTATGACGTAGCAGAACATAGTGTTTGGGTTAGGGGACCAGCATAGCACAAGGAACTGTATTAAACGGTTGAAGTGTTAGGAAGGTTGAGAACCACTGGTCTAAACGTCCCTAATAGCATCCATGAACAATTTAAATGCAACACTTTTGCTTCTAGGAGCCTCAAATGATGATATAAAAAACGGACCAATTTAAGTCAAAAGATGTTTTCAAAAACAGCGCGCTCAAAAGGGCGTCTTACAACAGGAAAATGGCAATAATGAAGCACGGCACAGCAGTGTGCACAGCTGAGTTATGTCCAGTTTGGTGTTTTCCTTGCAGTCCGTGTCTGCCTAAACCAAGTGCCATATAACAACGTGCGCCAATATTGAGTTTAAAGCCAATATTCACTCCACCTTCTGTTTCTATGTTTTCCAAATTCCCTGTGATGATGAAAGTAGACAATGCTGTTTTAATTGCAGTTATCACACCTTTCTGGCCAGTGGACTAGAATCGGGGAAAGCGTCTCTCAAAGACTGCACAAAAGCTCCCCATGAATGTATCAAGCCAGAGAAAGCGTGAAAAGTATACAAACTGTATAGCAAGAACACCACGATGAGGCCTGTTGTGCAGCCACCATTGCCTACAAGCACGTAACTCTTCGTGGCC
Organism: Mesocricetus auratus; assembly: GCF_017639785.1. Classification (NCBI taxonomy): domain Eukaryota; kingdom Metazoa; phylum Chordata; class Mammalia; order Rodentia; family Cricetidae; genus Mesocricetus; species Mesocricetus auratus. The sequence goes on from NW_024429198.1 coordinate 51,433,049, forward strand.
TACTTTTGATACAGCACTTTCAGCTCTAATAACGGGTTTCCTGGCTGGGCATTATAGCTCGCGGCAGATTACTTGCCTAACATGTGTAGATCCTAATTATCACCCCCAACAGACAGACAGACAGACAGACAGACAGACAGACAGACAGACAGACAGACAGCCGGCCTTCTGAAACACAAGGGAGACGTCAGGGAGCTACCGCTGCTTTAAGACCCATCTGAGTAGCAGGCAGTCCCTAACCCTAACACCCCATCTCCTGCCACAGATGAGACTTCACCTCTGCCTTCTGGTGCCAAAGTGCTGACCGGTGAGATGTGAGTGAGACGTGGTAAGGAACTGGAACATACCCCCTTGGCCCTTCATGCAGCGTGAGATGCAGACAAAATAGCTGAGGCTCCAGTGGCTACTCAGAACCATGAGGTCACATTGACAGTGACAACAGCTTAAAAGGGGCAAGCAGTGAGACAGACAACAGTGTCAACCTTCAACTCTGGACCTGGCATGTCAGTCCCGGACAACACACCAACAGGCTTCCCCATGTTGTGTAAGTCACTGTGTGTGTGTGTGTGTGTGTGTGTGTGTGTGTGTGTTTCAACTTGTGATGTATGACTGAAATTAACCTTGACTGACATACATAACCATGATAAATGAGCTTCTGAAATTACTGCCGAACCTATCTACTCTGGCTCCATCTCAACTGGCCAAAACACGGGACCAAAATAAACAGGAAAAATAAAAATACGGGCCGCCTCTTACTAAAGCTTTCTGTTACTTGTTATTTTTAAGTAGGTAATCTGACCCTTCCGGAGCACTTCGCTCTCACACATGCACATGTGCCTCTCTTTCTGCTCATTGGCTGCTTTTTAACTTGGGCCTAGAGCTTGACTGCTTCTGCAGGATGGTGGCCCTCAGGTAAAAATGAATGCTAAGCCATGCTGCGTGTGAACACCCTGAAACGGTCTGAAAGACCTGAGAGCATGAGACTAAGGACCAGAAAGGACAGTGGAGTGGATACATGTTCGTTCTGTGGTTCTGACCATCCTCACTGGCCCACTGTAACTACAAGGGAATGGCCATCTACGGTGGACATCACTCACAGGAGACACAGCATCTGCAGAGGGAATGTTCATGTGCTATGAAAGGTTTTCTCAGGGAATTCTTTAACCCTCTTATGAATGGATGGCAGCCTCCACAACAACCAGTGTTTGTAACTGCCTACATGGCAGTAGACATGACTGGAAACAGCAATGCCACAAAAACGGGGTGACTCTGTCTGTTATTTTGAGATATGTAAGCCTAGTCCCCTGACAGAGAGACAGCAAAGTTTCATTTCCAACATTTTAAATATGGAATTAAAGAAACTGTCACCTCAATAAAGGGGAAAAAAGGGGGCGTCTGGCTGAAGAAACTGTTCTCTATTGAATGAGTGCTCAGTACTACCCAGCTCAGTACTACCCAGAATAGCAAATATCTCCACACTGCTACAGAATTCATATTGCATTTTAAATTCAATAACATGGCATTTATTAAATAACCATTAAGTCATCAAAGCCCAAGTGGTGTTTAAATACTTCAATCTGGGGTAACAATTAGCCGAATCAATTAAAATGACTTGCCCTGTAATTGTAAAACAATTCATCAGTACTGCAAAGGGGCTTGGAAGTATTGTTTTTCCTTCCTTTCCTACAACAGAATACTCCTTCAAGGACATTAAAGGAAACTCATTGTCTGGGATTAAGACACTACAGTCAGGCTTGTAGCTATTCTAGGAAGAGACAACTGCATCAAATTAGCAATTATAGTCTTGTAGAATATTTGAACCAAGTGGTTTGCTTTGCTAAGAAACAAAATTGCCAGTGTCCATGATGAGATCCTGGGCAGCTAAACAAATGGCTACCTCAACTGGATCTTTCTTGAGGTAAGAGATGGCTAGTCTCAACATTCTAGTGCAAACAGGGGGATCGCATGAGCAGTATAATGGCATCAAAGTTTTAAAATTCAAAGGCATACGTCCCAATACAACATGTACAGTCACCTTTAGCATGACAGTGGGTTTTTTCATTCAGCAATTTTTATTAAGCCTGAAAATAAGTTGCAATTTCTAGAATGAATTTATTTAAAACACTATAACTAACAGCCTCATAAACCACTGTCTTATCATGATGGTCTATGAGTTTCTTATTTTTCTTATTGCTTGCCTAGAAGGTTGGTTCTGATTGATAAACTTAATAATATAATATCTGCCTCAAATGGGACAAGGTGAACGCCTATTACAGATCTCCAGGTATCTGAGGTCACACAGTTATTAACACTGAGGTTTGCTCATTCATTTATTAAATGCTTACTTGGAGTCTCCCGTATGACGGGATCTGTGCTAGGAGCTGAGAAATAACAAAAATAACAAAAATAACCTGAAGTTGGAGAAAATACTCTTATGCATTTCAGAGTAGAGGTGGGTAGGGAAGTGGGGGAGGCTTTTCAGACTGGACTACTCCATGAAAGAATTAATCTCCAGAAATTTAAAATGTTTTAGCAGATATTTTGCATCTTCAGGAATGACAAAATATGTAAACCATGAATGGGAGTTACTTTTCATTTTGTACACAATAGCTGGTGTACTAAAGATGGGGATCCTACTAAGACCAGACGGGAGTTCATGAATCTTCCATGAACTGTGGTTTAGTAAGTAAAAAGACAGGTCCCTCAGCAATAGCCAACAAAAATAAATGAGTTTACAAGCTGCTCTGCAAGAACTGGCTATTTTAGTAATGCAGCCAGTGAGAGAAAGAGACCCAAAATACTCTCTCTTTAACTGATGATGCAGAGGGTCACAACAGTCAAAGCATTTTCCCAGATTCTCAATGCCAGTGTGGAAATGCATTTCATGTAAGACTTTCAAAACAACCAAAGACACCAAAGAAGCCATGTCCACCCTCGCCTCGCAGGTCTAAACGTTTATCGCTGGCTGCTGCCTAAAACAACATCCTCTCCCATCCTGACCGCATCCCTTTCAGACATGGCCAATAATCAGGGTAGTGAGAACTAGGAGAAACTAGAAGTATATAGTGTAGAGAGAACATTAAACTGACGTTCTAACCATTTACCTTAGATACAAAAGTAACTACAGGCGCTGAAAAAGACCATGGTTAGTCAAAACCATGTAAAAATACACTCAGATGTTTAAATGCCTCAGCTCGTTAACTTTGTTACCACGTGACTCTGGATTCAGTTAAAAATCCCTTCCTGACTTCCTGCTCCAGCTCTCTTGGCTCAACCTTAAGTTAGTTCATAACACTTTCTAGCTGATAAAGACTTCAACTCCTTTTTATAACCTGCAGATGTCTATGGCATCTATACTTGACAGAAGCCACTCAGCATTTCTGTTTCTCTGCCTGTAGATAAGTACTAAAATCTATTATTCTGGCTCCTTCTGCACCCTCAATGACACATGCAGAAGCCTCCCCTTGAAAGTATACAAGCATCTTTATACCAATCTTAATGCATATTCATTATTATACAATATAAATGTAATTCAGATATGCTATTACATTAATGCCCTAAATAAGCAGATTCACAAGACTGCTGGCTCCAGAGTTTTTCTCACTACTATAATTTCTAATAGCTATAACAATATCTATGGGTCCAATGAATATTAGCTAATATTATAGAACCATTTATAAGACACATCAGAGGCAGGTATGTCTATTTTTCCTCCATAAAAAAAACTACAAATGAAACAAATAAAGAGAACTGATCAAGATTGTACAGTAGACTTCTTGACTCCAAATTCAACATCATTTAACATCATTTTTATTTTCCCTGTCTTATACATGCACCCTCTGTGTTGTAAATACAGACTGCCATGGAAAAAAAAGAAGTCATAATATAAGCCTAAATATCTTCTGGAGCAATATATATGTTGTTAGTTTAACAAAGCACACAAATACACCACATACCACACCACACTCAATCACAGAACATATTTTCAGAACTAAGATGAATTTCAAAGACAAAACATGGATTTAGAAGGATCTCTGACATTTGCAAACAGCCATCTGGAGCCCCTTGGGGGTCTAATTGTTCATATTTCTGCTTCTACAGTCTCCAGGTGCATAACTGATAAGGTCACAGAACACCTCAGCATAAGGCAAAAACCAAGTTCCTACAGCTCAACACCCCAGGGCACAGAATCAGAATGGGCTTCCCCTCTAGCTAATACAATACTTAATTTCAATTGTCAGCATGATTGGATTAAGAAACTTGACCCCCCAAGTTATTACTGAGATACACTAGAATGTATATGTTAGCTTTTTTACAGAAGGAATCAGCTACAGGCAAAAGACTCTGAATGTGGGTGGCATCACACTAGGGTCTTAGGACTTTCGCAAGATGAAGTAGAAAATGGGCAGCTCCCTCAGACCCAGTTGTGCGTGTGGACTTCCGGCATGGAGCAGGAGTTAATATTCTGTTCTCTCCCTGGTTCTGAATAAATCTGTGGAATCTGATCCCACAAACAGTTGATAAGCCCACAACCATTTAAAATACCTTACAGTCAGAAAGTCAATAACTAGGGTTGGCCATCCCATTAGCTCTCTCAGGGAAGTACTATCCAGGCTTTGCCTTTGGGTTCTCCAGAAGGATTTTGGGGGCAAAACCTAGGAAGTCTCATCAACTGTATTTACTACTCAAAGATCAGTTTCTTCACCGGAGAGCTGGCAAGATGGCTCAGTGGGCAAAGGCGCTTGCTGCCAAGCCTGATGACTTGAATTCCATCCCCACATGGCAGAAAGAGGGAAGTGACTCCCACGAGTTGTCCTCTAACGTTCACTTACGCATTGTGGCATGTTAATGTAAGCAATCCATGATTTGGCTCTTTTAAAGTCTACCCAGATTAAACTGTTAAAATAACTTGTCCCCCATCCCATCAGATTAGCAAAAATTTAAGAAGCAAACAAAGAGCCCTACTATATAGTAAGGATGTGGGCCCAGTGGTGTTCCCACAATGCCTATGTTTGTATCAGTCTAACCTTTGGTCTCTAGAGCAATGACAAGTGTGTCACAAGTTTAAAAAGATTCGCATGTGCTTTCAGCAAGGCAGGAATACATTCTCATCCTCAAAACAAGCCTATGTATAAGAACGCTCACTATCTCGCAACTTACAGATGAAGATGGAGGAGGAGGAGAGGGAGGGGGAGGAAGAGGAGGAAAAGGAGGAGGAGAAGGAAGAGGAAGAGGAGGAGGAGGAGGAGAAGTGGCAACTTTATGTCCACCAATGAGGGAGTAGATATAAATACAATTTAATGTCCATCGATAGAGGGCCAGATAGATACATGTTATAGGCATCCCCACAGAATATCATGCAGCTATTAGAATCTATGTTAACAAAGAAGAGATGGGACTGGTTAATGAAGGAGTCGGGTATATAGTAATATTAGCTACAAGTATGGCTTGGATTCTCAGGTGGCTAATCACAGCAGGAGTTTACGGTAAAGAACTAAAATTACACATGGTGATCCAAATCCATCCCAAGGCTTGAAAGGACACCGTGCTAAGACTTGTAGTCCACATCCTAAAAGTGTGGGGTGAGCTCAGTACTGATTGAGACCCTTTTAATGAATGACAGGGATACGAAAGTGGGTAATAAGACTGAGAGTTATGTCTGAGGCTGATGCACTTTGAGTTAGTAGGAAGTCTGAGCAATTTGCACACCACGTGCACCAATGCTCCATTGCCTAGCTGAGTTTTGGCAGAGTTTGCAGAGATGAGGGAAGGTCTGGAAATGGAAAGGTAAAGACTCACAACCTGCCAAAACATACAATTTTGCACAGTGAAGGAGGAAATGAAACCACACACACACACACACACACACACACACACACACACACCTGCAGATACATATTAAAGCACAACACATTTTGCCACCCCCACGCTAAGCAGACATGCCTCACTCAATATGCCATCTGTCCTCCCCTGGATTCAACAGTTATTACCATCGCATACTTCATTCTTAGTTTTAAAACTCCTAGTTTATTCCCAGTACCTACCACAACCACCACCACCAAGCACGCCAGCTTTCAAGCTGTTTTCCAGCTTTCAAAACTCTTTCATTTATTAATTCTCTTGTCAGTGTTTCAGTGTCTAGTCCAGGCCCATAGACAAGCAATAGAAGAAGACCTCCTTGGTGGCATTTATACAACTCATGTGAAACACACTTTACTCTGGAAAGCAAGGCATACGGCAAGTGCCTGTGACTTGAAGAAATGGCATCCTTCTGCTCAGACCTGTTTTGATCTGGCTTGTGTGTGGCCACCTCTGTCTATGTGCCTGCCCCGGCCCCGCTGCCCTACAGCAGAGCAGACTTCTTCTGAAGTCCCATGAAGCTAAGCCCGGTGAAGTCACAGTGAAAAAAAAAAAAAGAAAGAAAACAGACACAATTTAAACTGTCCCCTCCAATGTCACAACTCTCCAAACTAAAGGTGTCTACTTGACTGACAGTGGCACATCTACATATTTGTTTGCATATGTCACAGTGCAGAATAATCAGAGTGTGGGGTGGGGGACGGTGTTCTTGGCTGTTTTCTTGTGGTCAGTTTCAGGAAATACAGGCATTTCTTGGTTCAGAGCTCAGATTGCAAATCAATATGTTTTAGTGGCTTAAAATATTTTTCCTAAGCTGGAAGCGCGCTAAGCTAATAATTAACCATAAGCATACCGTCACTTCTGCTAAAGACATTTTCTGCACACAACCCTAAATCCCTCGTTGTTGTGTTAAACAGAATAGACGGGCTGTAATAAAAGATCTCCTAAGAAACATGATCGTTTTCATTGGGTCACCCGGGAGCTTTTCCTCTGAAATCTGCAGCTTCTTGGCAGACATAGGGAGGGCCGGTTGGAGAGAGCACCCCAAACAAGATACCACCCAGGGCCCAATTATTTTCGTCAGAAAGTTGCCTAAGACAACTTCAGGGTTCTCAGATTGAGTAATTCTTGCGTCCAAGGTTACTATCTGCAGGTTTCCACGATGTTGATTTTCTTTTTTTTTTTTTTTAAGGTGCCCTTATTAACTGCACTGCAAGGGTTCTGATTTGCACCTCTCTGGCGACGGCTGCTGCTGCTGGGGGGAGTGGAGTGCCGCGCCAGGGCTGCGGCAGCCTCGCAGGCCAACGAGACGGCCAGGGGCGAGCACTGCCCCCCGGCCCCGCTCCCGGGTCCCACCCTTCCTGGCACCCGCGCGCCCCGCCGGTACTCACCGCTGTCCAGCCGCGCGATCTGGGGCAGCCGGTAAGTGCTGACCAGCAGGTCGAGCGGCACAGGCACCGGGCTCCACTTCACATCTTTGAGGCTGCAGCCCAACGAGGGCACCGGGTCCATCTTCCCCACCTCCTCCGGCCCCGCGCTCCCGCGCCCGCTCCACCGCTGGCTGGCGGGCGGCTTCGCTCTCCCGCCGCGGGCAGCCGGGCAGCGAGGCACAGCGGCGGGGACGCGGGCGCCCGCCTTCAGCGGCCACACCGAGGCATGGCTGGCGCCCTCAAGCCAGGGGAGCACTGCAGGCGGCCCGGCTGGCGGCGGCGGCTCCCTCTCCTCCTCCGCCTCCCCTGGCCCCGGCTCTGCAGCTGCGGCGGCCGGCCGCCCGCCTCCTCCTCCCCGGCCCCCTCCTAGCCTCCGCCTCGAGCACAGTGTGAGGAGGAGCCGCGGGTCCGAGGAACGCCATAGCAGCGCTCCCGGCACTGACTAATCGACAAGGTGCAAGGGACGCCTGCGCAGCCCGCCCTGGCACCGCCCCCGGGCCCGCCTCCCACCGGGGACTCCGCCTCCCTGGGGCGCAGGCTCCGCCTCCCCGACTCGGGCCTCGCCTCTTTGCCTCGGATCCCGCCTCCACGCCACTAAGCTCCACCTCCCTGGAGCGCAGGCTTCACCTCGCTGGATCGCAGGCTCCACCACTAGCCCCGCCTACCTCCGAGTAGGCTCAGCCTTCCGCAGTTCCCGCCCATATATAACCCCGCCTTCCTCTAGCCCCGCCTTCCTGAACATAGCCACGCCTCCCAACCGCAGCTCCCGTAGGCCCCGCCTCCCTGTCCCCGCCTCCTTCAGGCCCCGCCTTCCGCACATTTCTCTAGCTGGGAGCTCGGCCTCCCTCCGAGGCGGCGCCCGGGACTGCGGTACCCGCTCGGCTGCGCTTCGCAAGCTTTGGCTCTCGCTCCCCCGTCCGACAGCTCGCGCGCCCTGCAGCCTCGCCCGGCGCGTCCTTCTCGGTGCCCGCGGAGCAGCCGGCGCTCTTCATGGAAGGCAGTGGCGAACTCTGATGGTGTCTCTGGCAGCTGCAGGTTTTCCTGGCTTTAGGGACGCGGGCGAGAAAGAGCCTGTGGGGTTAGCCTTCGGTGGTGCTTCCTACCCAACTGCACGACTCCACAGACGGAGCTGGAAGTTTCTGTGATCAGTTCGAGTGTGGCTGCAAGACAGGGCGCAAAAGCTGTGGAGTGTCACCGTCCAGGAGGTCTTCCTCCTCCAACGCGCAGAGGGACAGGGTTCTCTTTCTGAGAGATAAAGCCCCTTTCCTAAACATGCTACCAGAACTTTTGGGGATGTCACAAAATGGCACAGCTCTTGGGAGGCGGTACTAGCGTCCAACCCACAGGTTGCTGTCCTTAATATTGTTGCCCACAGTCTTGAAATAGGGTTTGCTTGTTGTGGCCGGAGCTCAGATAACAAAAGGGATTGCAAATAAGAGTTTCTAGGCAAAGCCCGGATTGGTGACGTATGACCCAAAGACAAGACAAAAAAAAGACTAAGGTAATCAGATTTGTTTTTAAATCAATAAAGGTCTTGCATTCAATTAGCTGTTATTGCTAACCTGGTCGAAAAGATTTTTATTTCAATCCTAAGTATTTAAGGGAAGAAGTTTTAACGAGTCCTGGTGAGTTTTACCTGTGGAAGGAGTCCTTAAGAACGGTGTTGAGGATGAGTTGGTGCTCTGGTAAGATTGTAAGAGAATTCCCACTGAACTGCCAGTCTCCCACACGTGTTTGGAGGGTTAATAAACTGATACGGTGTACGTAAAAGCACAAACGCAGGTGCCGGCATGCTTTGTTTGGATCTTAAGTGTTTTCCTGAGGTCCATGGATGAGATGATGATTGGGGCTGCTCAGAGGCCGTGGGTGCAGCCTGTAAAACATGGAGACTGAAGAGAGATCTGTAGGTTACCGGGTGGGGTGCTCCTGAGGAGGAGAAACTGTGGGGTCCTGACTTCTTCCTTTTGCTTCCTAGATGTGATGAGGTGAGCTTGTCCATGGTGTCACACACCTTTAATCCTAGCACTCTGGAGGCAGAGGCAGGCAGATCTCTGTGAGTTCAAGGACAGTCTGATCTACAGAATGAGTTCCAGGAGAGCCAAGACTACACAGAGAAATCCTGCCTCAAAAATGAACAAACAAACAAACAAACAAAAATACCTAGATGTGATGAGGTGAAAACTCCAATCCATCTCATAGAGTCCCCAAAGCAAAGAGCCCAACCCATTATAGACCCGACCAGAAACTTTAAAACCGTGAGCCAACTGTAAGCTGATTCACCCGAAGTACTTGTTATAATAAAGGAGAGCCTACTAGTACAGCTGGTAAAACGTACAGCAGATTCTTTATGAACATGCTTTCTTTGTTTATTTAATGAACAGGAAGAGAGAAAACGGGCCGCATGTGTGCAGGTACCCACAGAGGCCAGACACATAAGTAGCTGTGAGCTGCCTGATATGGATGCTCGGGACCAAACCCAGGTCCTCTAGAAACATAGCAAATATTCTCAACTCCTGAGCCAACTCTCCAGTCTCATAGCGTATTCAGATGATTAAGAACATCAACTCCAAGGCAGTGAGATGGATGATTCAATGGATAAAGGCATTTCCTGCCAGACCTGATAATCTGAGTTCGTTCTCCAGGGTTCCCATGGTGGAGGGAGAGGACTGACTCCCATCGGTTGTCTTCTGACCACCACATACACACATGCACAAATTTAAATATTGTATGTATGTATACATATGAAACCGTTGAGTTTAGTCAGCTGTGCTGCTTCTGTTGAGGGTATATACTATTTTGTGTATCTGATGTATGTCGTTTTTATTTCATACATACATAAATAGCATAGTGGGTATATACTAGCATAGGGTATATACTATTTTGTGTATCTTATGTATGCCATTTATATTTCATACATACATAAATAGCATAGTGGACATGGTTTTGTTGTATTGTAGGTGCCAAGGCTGGAATCCAGAGCTTTGCATGTGCTAAGCATGTGTGCTACTATTGAGTTCTGAGAAGGTACTTTTACATGCTTTCTGTGTGCCCATGGTTGTCCTTTGAGGTGATCCATGGACATTTTTATTTATCCTGTCTGTAGCACAAATAATACAGACCTAGAGACAGATATTGGGATTCAGGCTGAAGATCGGAGAAGCAAAGCAGCCAGCCAGTAGCCCTTACCTTTACCAAGGCTGAGTTGGAGATCCTGTTTTCACTGTGACTGGAAACTGAATCTCACATGAGACCCTTTGCTTCTTCCTTATATACCTCTGTAGTGCTGGGATTAAAGGCATGAACTCTTTTAGGCTGATTCATTCTCATGTAGCCCTGGGTGGTCTTAAGCTCACAGAGATCCTCAGCCTCTGTATCCTGAGGATTAAGGTACAAACCACTGCCCAGCATCTATGGCTGACTAGTGTGACTGGCTTTGCATTCTGATCTTCAGTGCCTTTATTAGATCATAAACAAGATGTCACCATACCTGTCAGTACTAAAAAATCATAACTTTTGGAACTTCCTGATTTTGGATTTTGAATCATAAATAAATGTTCAGCCCGTGTTATTAAAAGTGCTATTGGGAGGCTCTGTTTTAGAGGACAGATGAAGGAACAAATTCAGATGGAAAGGAGGGCTTATATTTAGGAAAAACAGCACCCAGTAGAGGAAGAGTCCTCAAAAAGAAGACGATATAGGGATTCCCTCCCTGACTCTAGAGTCTGGAATGAAAGAGCCACAGCGAGCCTGGCAGAACTGGCCTTGATGAGCCCAAGGGTAACTGGACAGGAAATACCTGAGGACTCTGTGACGGACTCATCTAGCCTCCTAACTGTGTGTCCACTGTTCACAAATACACAGCTTGTTCATTCTCCACATTATCAGCGCTGCAAGATAAAACCATTACATGTTGCGCTTTCCGTATCACAGTGTCCGGGAACATATAACAAGCTAGCGGTCAAGGGTAATAGCAAAGTTCATGGCCCTAGTGATTCTCTGGAACTTCAGGCTCCTTTTCCTTTCTGTTAACTTCTATGCTATCTCTAGGGATAGCCTAGAAGTCCAGAGATAACCTAGAAGTCACTCCCTAGCTAAATTCTTATACAGTGTCTGTGTCCCGCTTGTCCAAGGAATAAAGCATAAAGCCCTTTGTGCAACCACATATTCTGTGTGTGGCTGATCTGCCTCCCACAGCCTCATTTTTGTTGGCTTCCCCCTGGCATCATATGATGCAGGGATCATCTTGCTGTGCATGCCTTTGTAGGTACCCTCTCAGCCTAGACTGGCTTTCTCCTTTTCTCTTCCTGTGGAACATCTCTTCTAGCCTAGCTTCTTGTATTCTGCAAAATGTTGTCTCCTCTTCGAAAGAGAATCCAGAAACACACCCTCATCTACTGTGCTAATTGCTGTCTGTTTTCATGTTCACTTTCCCTACTAGAAGCCAAGTAGCTGTGGGCACAGATGTATTCAATTCTTTTCTGTTTCTCCAACTCCTATCGCTGTACTTGGTGCAGGTAAGTTCTGTTTGTTTAATTGACCAATCGATAGCCTGGGTCAGCATATCCTGTGTTATTTCAAAGGCCACTCATATCTTTATCAGAAACAATCTGTGAGGTGTAGATATTACCAAGATTTTCAAGATCCAAACCCATATAGACATTGTTCCCTGCCACCCATCTGAAAATTTGAGCCACAGATATTGAGATCTTCACTAATAACAGAGTAGAGATAATGTTACTCACTAGAATTGTGACAACTATTGTCATGGTTAGAATGTTTATTGTTAACTTATTTGTGATCTTCCTTGTTATGACTGTCTTTCTAAGGGATGGCCTTTGTTGCCCTTCCTAACACTTAGCATATAGTAGGCACTGTAGATAGATGATATCTGTGTGTGTCTAAAGTGAGTGTATATCTCCCAAATAGACACCAAGAAATCTATTTTTGTAATCTCCCTCTTCTTCACTTGTGATACAGGCTATGGCTTTCCTAAGTAGGTCACTGAATAACATAGATGTCACAGTGCCATTGGAGGACCATGAAGAGAAACATGGCATGAATGTAGAAGTCAAAGGAAAATTTGCAGGAGTTCATTCTTTCCTTTCACTATGTGAGTCCTGGGGGTAGAATTCTGGGAAGAGAAAAGGGAATCACCGGCCAGATGTCGAGGAAACAAGATGGGTGGTATGGAAATGAACTAACAAGCCTCGTGGAAGAACACAGATTGAAAAATGATGGGTTAATTTAAGGTGTAAGAGCTAGTTAGGGACAAACCCAAGCTAAGGCTGAGCTTTTATAATTAATAATAAGTCTCTGTGTCATTATTTGTGAGCTGGTATTCACAAAAGAAAAAACTGACTACAGTAGTTGGTGACATAATTCAGATTTTTCTCAATGAATTCATCTAATGTCACAAAGTAAAGGTACAAGGCATTTCATTTTGCTTTAATTAGTACCAAAATAAAATGATTCCATTATTAGACTATTAGTGCCAAAAAATGTTAGACTGAGTGAGTCTGTGGTTTGCTGACTCTGAGTCTCAGAGGCATTTTTCTGTCAGAGGCAGTTATAGATGGCTTCCAGTAAGTCTCTCCCTAGAAAGATAATGCGATTTTCAGCTCTGCTGAAACAGCTTCCCCAGAACGTCCATCCCAGCAGCATTCCTAAGTTACACTTTTTCTACTGTCTGTAGTGAGCACCGAGAGAAGGCTGGGCGGTGCTAGACCCTTCTGTCAGATACCTGCACATGCTCCTGAAAACCCAACATTGTCTCTTTAACCCTTCTCAGTGTGGGATGACACCACAGGGTGTCACGTTAGTTTACTTTCGATGATCTAAGATCACACTTAACTTTTCTATTGGATTTCCTTACTCATTCCCAAAGCTATGTCTTAAAAAATAATCATGTGGACCCTAAGAGAGACATACTTGGTCCCAAGGGGAAAGGGACAAGATCTCCTGAGCAAATTGGGAGCATGGGGAGGGAGGGGGGAGGAAGCTGAGAGAAAGAGAGGAGAGAAGAGGACACGAGGGAGCAGGAAGGTTGAGTCAGGGGAAGAATAGAGGAGAGCAAGAAAAGAGATACCATGATAGAGGGGGTCATTATATGTTTAAAGAGAAATCTGGCACTAGGGAAATGTCCAGAGATCTACAAGGATGACCTCAACTAACAATCTAAGCAATAGTGGAGAGGCTACCTTAAATGCCCTTCTCCGATAATGAGATTGATGACTCCTAGAGCCTTCATCCAATAGCTGATGGAAGCAGAAGCAGACACCCACAGCTAACCACTGAACTGAACTCCTGGAATCCAGTTGCAGAGAGGGAGGAGTGATGAGCAAAGGGGTCAAGACCAGGCTAGTGAAACCCGCAGAAACAGCTGACCTGAACAAGCTCATGGAACCTAGAGTAAATAGCTGGGAAACCAGCATTGGACTGTTCTAGACCTTCTGATCATGGGGGTCAGTTAGGAGGCTTGAGAAATCTATGGGGCCTCTGGTAGTGGAGCAGTAATTATTCCTAGTGTATGAATGGACTTTGGGAGCCCATTCCACATAGAGGGACACTCTCTCAGCCTAGACACACGGGGGAGGGTCTAAGCCCTGCTCCAATGATATGACAGTCTCTGAAGATCCCCCATGGAAGGCCTTACCCTTCCTGGGGAGCAGAGGGGATGGGATAGTGGGTTGGTGGGGGACAGGGGAAGAGGGGAGGGAGAAGGAACTGGGTTTGATATGTAAAACAAGCTTGTTTCTAATTTAAATTTTAAAAAGGGGAAAATACTAAAAAACCAAAACAAAACAAAACAAAACCCTGCTTTATTCTTACCTAGGAAGCCATGAAAACTTTCCCTATCAGAGCTTTGTTTTGGTTTTGGTTTTGTTTTGTTGTTTGTTTTGTTTTTTTGAGACAGGGTCTCTTTGTGTAGTGAGGCTGTCCTAGAACTAACTCTGTAGACCAGGCGGGCCTTGAGCTCACAGAGGTCCCACCCGGTCTCTGCCTCCCAAGTGCTGGGCTCAAAGGTGTGCTCCACCACTGCCCTGCCTCAGAGCATTTTAAATTTCATTTAATTTTTGTGGTGCAATGGACCAATGTGGTTTTTTTTGTTGTTGTTTTTTTTGTTTTTTGTTTTTTACGAGACAGGGTTTCTCTGTATTGTTTTGGAGGCTATCGGTCCAGCCCGGCCTCGAACTCACAGAGATCCGCCTGCCTCTGCCTCCCGAGTGCTGGGATTAAAGGCGTGCACCACCACCGCCGGGCGCAATGTGGTTTTTTTATAGTCTGCATCATAAAATATTCAAATATATGTGTGCTACAATTCCATCACCATAATTAACTGTCTACCACTGTTTGTACTTGGCATACATACCATTTATGTGTGCATGTGTATATGTATGTACGTATGTACCTATTTACGTATATCTGTATGAATGTGTTTCTCTGCTTAATTTGGGCCAAACCATAATAAAAAGTTGAAGCTCACCTTTCTCATTTAACAATGTATGATGACGTTTTCTATGCTATTATATATTTTAAACTGTGCAGTTAAAGTGGTTAATTTCTTTATTAGAATATATAAATATTTTAAAGGCTTTTTATACCATTAATTTATAAAGCTTTACTGATGGTACTTGAAACTGGGTTTACATTTTTTTTCATAGTTCGTCAAATGAGAGAGGACATTTATCAAAATATTTGAATAAGTAAGGGCTTGTATATAGCTCAGTGCTTATCAGTGGTCAGTGATATAGTGAGCTTATACGTAGTGCTCGGTGACACACTGAGTGCGTACTGAGTATGCTCAAGCCCAGTGTTCCTGTCCCAGAATTCTCTTCCTGCTGTGGTGACCACCTAGTAACCAACAGTAAAAACTGATTTTAGTTTCTGATGTGTGGTTCTACAAAGGGCAAGGACAGTTGCGAAGACTTATAACATGGCTCGGTGGATGAAGGGACTTGACAACTTGAGTTCCATCCCTGAGACCCTGTATTAGTTACTTCCCCATGACTGATAAAAATGTCATGATTGGGTGGGAGAACCGGCCCTGCCCCTCACCAGCTGCAGCACACAAGAGAGGTGACTCTGTACTCCATCTGGGCATTCGCTAGAGCTGATCCTGGTGTAGGGGGTGCTTCGAGCCAACCCTGAGGGCAGCAGAGCTGACCTGCCGCCACTATCTGCCATGTGGCCGCATGGTTGAAGGAAAGAGGCCCTCCACTCTCCACCCCTTGCTACCTGCGGCAGGCTAAAGAGTTGGCTCAGAAGCCCAGAAGTCACGAGAGAGAGGGAGAGAGAGATAAAGAGAGAGAGAGAGACAGAGAGAGAGAGAGAGCTAGCCCTGCCTCTAACCAACTGCAATGCGCTGGAGAGCCTTCACCCATCCTAGACAGCCCACTAGAACTGACCCTGTTGTAGGCTAGCCAGCCCTGAGGGTGTGAGAGCAGGAGAACTGACCCCACCCCTACACTCCTTTGCATGCCCCCCCCACAACAATCAGGAGAGAGGGTCCTGCACCTTGCCTGGGCAAAGACAGTATGGCTGGCCCTGGTGGTGTGAATGTGGGTGACCCAGATCTAAGGACTTGAGGAAAGGAGAGCTGGCCCCACCCCTCGCTGCAGGTTGCATTGGGTGGACAGATCTAGGCAGTGCTAGACAGCTCACCCAGGTGGTGATCACGGAGGAGAGCTGGTGGGCTGACCAACCTAGCTACCACCTAGGCCCAGAAGCAGGGCTGTGAGTTAGCCCACCCCAACATCCACTGCGTCTATGTGAAGGGGACAAAACTACAGACCCAAAACTGCAGGATCCCCACAACACAGGACAACAACAGGAAGCCCCAGCGAGAGACCATTCTAGATAGTGTAGCAGAAGCCAGGGCCTCCAAACCAGACTAGGTCCTCATAGCAATGAGCACGTAAAGATGAATGGACTAAAGGTAAACTGTGTGACTCAACAGGCCACGCTACAGCTTCCACTGTGAGATTCTTCTTTTTTATTGGTTTGGTTTTTAGTTTTTCTTTTAAATCTTATTTTATTGGTGGTTGGGGGGTTTGATGGGCAGAGGGCCAATACAAAGGGATGGGGAGATCTGGATGTGAAGTTCACAAAAAGTCAATAAAAGTTAAAAAACAAACAACAACAACGCTCCACAACCAAGGCAGCTTATAAAAGGAAGGTTTCTTTAGGCTTGTGGTTCCAGAAGGTTAGAGTCTGTAATGGTGGGGTGGAGACAGCCATGGGGCAGGCATGCGGCTGGAGCAGAGGCTGGGAGCTCACATCCTGAACTGCAAGTCCATAGCAAAGAGAGTGGACTAAAAATGGCCGGGATCTTTAAAATCACAAATCCTGCCTCCAGCGATGCACTTACCACAGCAAAGTCACATCTCCTAAATCTACACAAGCAGCACTACCAACTGGGGACCAAGACTATGGGGGACATTATTACTCAAATCACCCCAGACTCATGCAGTAGAAAGATCAAACTGGTTTCTATAAGTTGTCATCTGAGTTCCATACATGTGCTGTGATAAATGCACACATGTACTCGGAGGGACAAAGGGAGGGAGGGGAAGAGGGTGGGAGAGAAGAAGGGGGGAAGGGAGGAAGGGAGGAAGGGAGGGAGAGACAAAATAAATCAATATAATAAAAACTACAGGGCCTTTAAATAAAGGGAATAATTAATGAGATCCATAAGTCTGTTTAAGTGCTTCCTGCATTTTATATTTTTGGTTGTGAGCCTATCCCTTAACAGCCAAACCATCTCTCCAGCCTTCTTCCTACATTTGAAAAGAACACATGTAAGTAGAAAATAAGATAAAAATGTAACATACTCGGGCTTAGTAAGAACCATCAGGTGTCAACAGTGAGTAGGGAACACTTATTTGTAGAGCTGTGAGGATTCTGTGACTTACTGTTAACACCTCTGTCCGGGCCTATGTTTGTGTTTCCTCCACAAAACCATCCAGGATTTTGATATTTTCAGTAAGATGCATGTCTTTAATTTCCTCTGCATCTTTACCATTAAATCTTCTGGGAAGATAAAAACCTATGAGGAGGTATCTAGCTTAAGTTGATCGGTGCTCACAGTCTCCTGACATTTAAATGGGCACTGGGGAGTCATGGGGGGCAGAGACCATTGAGTTTCACTTTGCTCTAACTGTTCTGTTAATGTACTGGAAGATGTGCCATTAACGTGATTATGCAAACTCTCTTTGGGTCCTGTTGAAGGGTCTGACTCTCACAGAAGATACCATCTTTGCTTGCCTCCTATAAACTACATCCAAATTCTATTTTAAGATACTTTTATCTAGCACTACTTCAGATGCTTAAAATATCTTTTTACGAGTTTTTTTACTACTTCAATGACAGTGAAAATGTAAAATTCTACCTACTCTTTCTAAATATTTTCTCATTATGTTGCCGAATAATTTAGATTCACACTTACACTTAACACTGTTCATTGTTTTCCAAGTACTCAAGTCATTTGCTGCTTTAAAAAAAAAAAAAAACTTGGTATGATAAGAATGAACTCTCTAAAAACAATACAACTTTATTAAATATTAACAGAAAATCCACTTTTTATATTACTTTCTAATATCACAACTGTGTTATACCTATCACTTAACAAAAGTGAATATACTGAGGTGAAAATATTTTCCATGTTCCAATTTAATCAGTTACATTTTTTTGAGACAATGTTTCTCTTTGTAGCCCTGGCCACCCAAGGACTTACTCTGTAGACCAGGCTGGCCTTGAACTCAGAGATTTGCCTGCTTCTGCTTTCCAAGTGATGGAATTAAAGGCGTGTGTCACCACCAACAGGCAATAGTTACACTTCTAATTTGTCAGAGTTTAATAAGAGTAAAATGAAAGTACCAAAATTGTTGAAACAACAGACAGATAAGTTCTATTGTTGATTTATTCATCACGGTAACTAGTGCCGTTCCAAAAGGGAAACAGACAACGAGGTGTTCCTCTATCCTTTGACTAACGTTTTAAGTATACTTTGATTAAATTGTGTTTACCCACTCTTCATCCATCCTTCTATCAATCTACCCACTTATTCAATATAAGTGAAGCACCCTTCAAGCTAGTGGGAACAGAAAGATGTGTCTGTGGAAGGGTCAGAAACACTGTAATAATGATCTATCTAGGCAAGGGTAGGGATAAGAAGGGTGGTATTGGAGGATTGCACGGGGAGTCTCCAGTCTGCTAAGAATTTGGAAAGGAATCCATCTTCTTTGGAGAAGATGGCCTTCTAGAGACTCCTGCTACAGAACAAGGCTCCAGCCCATGACAAGGCGTGGGAAGAGGACGAGGAAGGGGCCAGTGTGTGGAATACCACTGAGGCTGGAGCAGCCCGTTGCATGGGAGAAGCATTGAAGTTATTTTGGTGTTGATGAGTCTTGAGATCTGAGATAGGGAGAGGCTGAGATGAGAAAGAGAATTAGGCAGGATTCAGATCACAAAGGGTCATGCCCTTCCTGTGAAGGGATGCCAGCTTTATCATAGATGACCCGTAATAGATAATCTACCACATAAGGGAGGGATGCTGGAATACCATGACAGGGGAGTATTAAGATCAGGGCTGAATTCTGGAGAGAATACGCAAAATAGATTGGAAGAAGCTGAGTCTGAAAAGATGGAGGACAAGTCAGGGGCAGGAGAAAAATCTGGTGACTGATCACAGAGGGTTTAACCAGGACACTATATTCCCAGAAGTGGAAATAAGGGGACATATCTAAGAGGCTTATTAAGGAGCTGCAATCCCCAGAACTTCATTAATTCATTCCCATCGTGGGTGAAGCAGCTCTCCAAAAAATGATCATAACTTTATAGGAACAAAAGGCAAATCCAACTGTAAGACACCCAATGAGTGTAGGCGTGTAATTAGTACAAAGGGGCATATATAAAGACTGAAAAAACAATTAACATCGAACTTTTATGTCAGTCTATGCTAAGTCAGACTAAGGGTGAAGCAGAGTGACTTTGAAGGGACAGACCAACTTCCAGGCAAGTGGGGGTTTTATCGGCAGTCTCATCACCAGTAATCTTATCTACTAGGCAACATCGTTTATCTCAGCCTGGTACATTAAATTGACTTTGTGCTGTTGATTTGCCTGACTAGCAATAAGGATCCTTTATGGATTTCTTGTTTGGAGCCATGGTAGTGACGATCCCATTAACAGCTGGGAGGAAAGAAGGGTCTAATGAATACGTGATGGGGGAAGAGAGAGAATGGATTGAATGTGGGCATTTTAAATTTGAGTCACCTGTGAAATACATCAGACAGACAGCTGGCGAGAACACAATAGAATTGGGAGTAAAACTGCAGGACAGAAGCGCGTCCTGCCTGCAGTAGCCAAAGTCAGTGGAGTGTTACTGATTGGCATCTAGGATCTTTGTGCTCTACCCAGTTAGAAATCATGAACAGATGAGAGACACTCTCCTAGTGTTGGTCTTTGTATTCCTTAGCATCTGCAAGCAGCTGCAAGCAGGTGGGAGCAGCAGTAGGTGGTACCATCTAGTGGCTTACAGCTCTCACAGGACTGGGATCCTTGGGATATCACAGCTCTACAGATGTTCCAGCTCTGTGTAGACACAGGGAGGGAGTCAGCGCTCCTCAGATGTTGGTGGGAGCTGTCATTGTGACTTGCAGACCTAGGCTCTGGGATTGCTCAGGTCCTAGGAGTGCCTTATATTATGGCCTCTAGGCCTGTGATACCCAAGATTCCTGATCTTTATGGGCTTTGCTGCTGCTTCTGATGCTGTCGTTGTTGATTCGGCCTTTGCTTCAACGGTCACCCCTGCCACTCTTTTGTCACCCTCTGAGACAGTTCCCTAGCTCCAACTGTTGGGTTGTCGAGGCTTGCATAAACCCTGGGGTCCCCAGGTCCCCCGCTGCTGCCACAGTCAAGGTGGCATTTGTCCCTGTCACACCCCCACTTCTGCAGGTCCAGCGCTCTCCATGGATCCTCCTTTTATTCAGCTGCCAAGCCAGGGTTTTGCTGCTTCTACGGCTCAGCCTGCCAACCATTTGCTCAGTTGCTTTCTGCTGCCACTGTCTTAGAGTCACCAGCCGAGCCTGTTCTGCCATAGGGAGGCGAGAAAACAGCACTAGAGGGCTTTTAATGAACCTGACATTGCAACGCAGGAACATAGCCCCTATTTGGCTCAGCAGGTGAACCAACAGCCTGCTTGGGGATCCAGAGAAGGGGTGTTTGCTTGGTGACAGACTCCCAAGCAAATGAAGGTTCCCAATCATGCCATTGCTCCCTTTGCTCCAGTCACAGCAGACTGCAGGACTCTCAGGGGAAGTGCGCCCCCCTGGGCTGGATGGAAGTGGTTACCTAGAAAGTCAGACCTAAACTGCTCAAAACAGTCCTCACTAAGTAAAGGATCCAAGCAGTGAGTGGCTCTGATAATCATGCCACTGTCTGAAGAGCATTCGAAACGGTCAGTTCAGGTGTAAGGCAGGGTCATCTGCCTGTCTGAATGACAGCCCTTGTTGTTCAGGGCAGTAAGAACAGCAAGGGAGGGTCTACTAGCTGCCAATCACGACGTCAAGTCACCCATCACCCAATATCTTTGCTTATTTGCAGGAAACTAGACATTAAGACTTACCATCGGCACTAATAATGATTTCCATAGTTTGTTAACAGTGTCTAACACCTGCCTGGTGCTGCAGGAAGAGATGGCTGTCCCTCATCTGTCTGTATTAATCACTCCTTTTCTTATTGCTACGACAAAGTACCCGACAAAAGCAACTTAAGGACTGAAACGTTTATTTTGTTTCTCAGTGTGAAGGTACAGCCCATCAAGACGGGCAAGGCAGGGTGGACAGACGGTCACGCTGCATCTGTGCAGAGGAAGGATGGAGCGGGAATGCGGGTGCTGTGTATCCCTTCCCCTGTCATTGCAACCAGGATCCCAGTCCATAGGACACAGTTGGGGACAATTTTCCAACCTCAGTGAGTTCAGTCTCAGAACTCCCTCACAGACACATCTGTGATAATGAAAAAGAATCACCAGAGAAGCAGGAATCACATTGTAACACCTTCGTGCCTTCCTCTTCCATACAAATTCTCCCCTCTAACTTGAAAATTCTGCAGGGTTCATCATAAACTGCATATATATATGCATATATGTATATATGAAATTGTTTCTTGGCCAGAAATAATTTAGATTCTCTTTATAGTATTTAAACCTCCTTACGCAGTAGAACTACCAAGAACTATTAAAAAACAGAGAATTTATCCACTTGTTAGCTCACAACTCAGTCAACTGCACTTGTATGGGGGTTGTCAAAGGGCAAGACACACCTGGACCAGAGACAATGGCGGGCGCCTCTTGTCATTACAGCTGGCAAAGCTTCATGTTGCCATCGGTTTCTTCTGACCATCAACCCCATGTCTCCACCTTCAGTTTACAGTCTGATAAAGATGACCCAGGGCTGCCAATGCTGCTGCTAACAAGACAGACAGATGCTAGGGATTCAGGGAGACTGTCCACCATTAGGCACACTTAATGTCTTATCTGCTTTTAAAAATGTTTATTCTCTCTCTCTTTCTCTCTCTCTCTCTGTGTCTCTCTCTCTCTCTGTCTCTCTTTTCCTCTCCCTTCTTTCTCCCCCTCTTCTCTCTTTTCCTCCTTCCTCCCTCTCCCCCCCTCTGTATGGCCACACTTATGGCATGCCTTGCAAATGGAGGTCAGAGAACAGTTTATGCGAGTTGTCTATCTCCTTCTACAATGTGGACGCCAGAGACTGAACCTGGATTGTCAGGCTTGACAGGAAGCACCTTTATGCTCTTAGCCATATTGCCAACCTGCCTTCTCTGTTTTTACGTATGCTCTGAATCTCTCAGGTCAGTGATTATCATCAGGAAGTTGTTAATAGTCACCGAGTAATTATTTGAAGCAACACCAACATCATTTGGAGGACCTTTTGCAGAATTATTCAGAAAGAGACATCTATTTTGAATTGTGTTTTATGCTGCATAGAAAAAGACCTCACTCATAGCTAGGAATAAGAACAAAAGTATGTATTAACCCATTATGATTTTTTTCTAGAGCCCAGAACACCGTAATTTGTCCACAAAATTTAAGTAAACTTGATCATGTGAATGCTTCCACAGATCTAAATGGTGCAGGGTGAAGTCACCCCCTGAAAACATGTGGAGGAAGAAAGATGAATGCACAAGCTCTTGTTAACTGCTAGTGACTTGGTAGATCACTTCTAAGCAAACCTTTAAAAAATTAACATTAAGAGTAATCCTGTCATTTCATCCAGGGCAGTCCCATGCTTTCCACACAGCCATCAATCTGGGGTCCAAGAGCTCCCCTTTGTTCAGGTCAACTGTTTCTGTGGGTTAAACCAGCCCAGTCTTAACTCCTTTTCCCATCAGTTCTCCCTTTCTGACACTGGATTCCAGGAGTTCAGTTCAGTGTTTATCTGTGGGTATCTGCCTCTGCTTTCATCAGTCGCTGGATGAAGGTTCTGTTTTCCAGACTCTCTGGCAGTGGGATTATTGACTGGCACTCCCCAAATCTAAGTCTAAAATCCATAAATGAGTGAGTACATACCATGTTTCTCTTTTTGTGACTGGGTTACCTCGCTCAGGATAGTTTCTTCTAGTGCTATCCATTTGCCTGAAAATTTCAAGATTCCATTGTTACAGTCACTGAAGATCCACCATGGAGGCCTCACCCTCCCTGGGGATCAGAGTGGAGATTGGGTGGGGACCTGGGGGGACCTGGTTGGGAGGGCAGGGGAGGAGGGGAGGGAGAGGGAGCTGGGATTGACATGTGAAACAAGCTTGTTTCTAACTTAAATAAAAAAAATAAATACAAAAAAAAGAGTAATCCCGTCAGACAGTGGTGGCACATGCCTTTAATCCCATCACTTGGGAAGCAGAGGCAGGCAGATCTCTGAGTTCTAAGCCAGCCTGGTCTACAGAGCTAGTTCCACAGAGAAACCCTATCTCAAAAAACCAAAAAAAAAAAAGAATAGTCTTGATTTCAGGGCATGATGAAACGGGATTTCTCAAACTGTGAGTTAGTGTTACCTTTGTGTCTGCAATGGGCTATTGTCAGGGATGCTCTAAATGCCTATCTAGTAATTTACTACTGAAGAGAACACCCTGAGCAAGTTATTCTATCTGGAGAAAAGAAGTTTTATGCACAAATACGTCAAACCCAGAAATGTATTTATAATAGCATACAATTTTAAGATTCCTTCTTGAAGTTGAGGCGTTCTACCATAGCGTGATAAATCACTTCATAGACCATGGAAAGACATCATTACCAACTTCTCCTCTACAGAATAAATTATCACGACCCCTAGACAATTGAAATATTGGTGGTATGCACCTTCCCGGGGTCTCTTCCATGTCATTTAGCTATATGATTCACACATGTATGAAAAGAACAGAACGCTCAGTTGCGTCCTGTTTTCATTTTAAGGTTGCTGTCTTAGTACAGTGATACTCAGTGGAGAAGACAGAGGGAAATTCTCTGGGCATCCCCACCCAGCCAGTCAATATTGAAGAAACTGCCCCAGGTAAATTATTCCAAGTATAGAAAAGAAACTTAACGAACAAGTTAAACTCAGAAATGTACTTATGAATGTATTCAATTCTTGATATAATGAATAAATCACTATCAGTTCAATACTATAATATTTTGTATTTCTAACAGTGAGAAGTATTGCTAACTTTAAAACTTTCAGGTTGATAAACTGACTTTTAAATTTTATTTTATATACAACTATCTGGACATTGTTTGTATTTAACATTATTACATAAAGCCTCAACTAAGGAAGTCAGATGGCGCCTGTCAATGTTAGCCTGTTACACCTCCCCTTAAAGTGTCAGTCAGGGACATCAAGTGAGCAACTGGGAGGCAGATGACAGGAACACTTGCTTAGGCTTTGGTTAAAATGCAACTATGAAATCCTCTCGGAATAGTCAGAATTTTGTTAAATTAAGTGCTGCGGACCGTGGGTTTGTGTAGTCAAAAAACCAAATAGCACATCTGGAGCAAAGATGACAGGGGTTTAAAGGAACATGCAACTTTTGTATATTAGTAAAAATAATATCCGTGAAGAGTCAATACAGTTCTCTTTACTGGCTAGTCTTTCTGATGCCAAGATATACACTGGTGCACTTAGTTTACTTTTATCAGAAATAAGCACTCTTAGACCTCACTGACCTGTAGGCGAGATTTAGTGCCTTTGATTTTGGGGGGAAGGCCCCCTGTCAGCCGTTACCCTGCCCTATTCTGGATTAAAGAAACACAGAAAAATACAGCCGTCCTAGTGTGCTTAGCATTGTTTTCTAAACTTACATGATCAGGGTATGAATGAAACACTGGGAAAGGAAGCCGCAGTGATCTGTGGGGGATGAAGTCATCCCAGGAAGATGAGAATGCTATCTCTATTACATTTCCCACTGAAGTGCGCCAGCAAAGGAAAGGCAGGGTGGGAGAGGAGACTGAAAACTGCAAAGAGGATGGAGAAGGCCGTGATGGAACGAGGGAGACAAGGAGGGAGTGGTGGGGAAAGCCCGTGGGACCAAACTGAGCTGTGCTGGGGGTAAGTGACAAGAGCATTGAAGGAGAACAGGACTTCCCTGTGGGGGCCCGAAAGACAAGGCTGGGGTTGGGCCATCAAAATTTGACAACAAAATTTACTTTGTTTTCTTGAAATGAAAGTGTTGGAAACATAAGATTTTCTGTGTACCAAAGAGTATTCATTGTTTTTTATGCTTGTTTTGCTTTTCAAGACAGGGTTTCTCTGTGTAACGATCCTGGCTGTCCTGGAACTTGCTCTGTAGACCAGGCTCAGAGATCCACCTGTCTCTGCCTCCCAAGAGCTGGAGTTAAAGGCATGTGCCAACACTGCCCAGCGCATTACTGGTTTTTGAGAATAGTAGCCAATCTTCTTCCAAATACCTATGATATGTAATTAATGCTTTAAATGCACATATATGCAAATTTAATCTAGCAAAGTTTCTGCGTTCCTTTTAAAAACTGTAACACTGAAAAATAAAAGATCCAGAGGTAGATATTGGGGTTTAAACTTCAAGCTGAAGGTCAGAAAAGCAAAGTAGCTGGCCCCTAGCTCTTACCACTACCTCAGTCTGAAAGGGCTGGTCCACGAATGAGCTCGTCTCCAAGTCTCAAACTGTTGCTTCTCCTCAGCGTGGCTGGAGAATCCTGAGACTTCAGTGCCTTCCTGTCGTCCTTGATATTGACCCTTCCTGTCTTCAACGTGGCTGGAGAATCAATGTCTCTGTCCCCAATGTGGCAGGAGAATGAATGCCTGATATGGAATAGTGAAGACCCTCCTTCTATCTTTTATACCCTCCCTAGTGCTGAGATTAAAGGCATGCGATCTGTTACTCTTTTAGACTGATTCAATCTCATGTATCCCTGGGTGGCTTTGAACTCAAAGAGATCTGTCTGTCTCTTAATTCTGAGTCATAGAATTAAAGGTGTGTACCACCACCTCCTAGCTTCAGGCTGCTGGAATTAAAGGTGTATGTCTGGCTTCTATGACTTAGCCTGACTTGGCTTTTTGAATCCTCGGGAAAGCTTTAATAAAGCATAAATAATACATCCGGAGGCATCACCATCCCTGACCTCAAGCTCTATTATAGAGCTATAGTCCTGAAAACAGCTTGGTATTGGCACAAAAATAGACAGGTAGACCAATGGAATCGAATTGAAAACCCGGGTATTAACCCACACACGTACGAACATCTGATCTTTGACAAAGAAGCTAAAAATATACAATGGAATAAAGAAAGCATCTTCAACAAATGGTGCTGGCATAATTGGAGACTGGCATGTAGAAGAATGCAGATAGATCCATGTCTATCGCCATGCACAAAACTTAAGTCCAAATGGATCAAAGACCTCAACATAAATCCAGCCACACTGAACCTCTTAGAAGAGAAAGTGGGTGGTACCCATGAACGAATTGGTACAGGAGACAGCTTCCTGAACATAACACCAGTAGCACAGGCAGTAAGATCAACAATTAATAAATGGGACCTACTGAAACTGAGAAGCTTCTGTAAGGCAAAGGACACAGTCAGCAAGACAAAAAGGCAGCCCACAGAATGGGAAAAAATATTCACTAATCCCACATCTGACAGAGGGTTGATCTCCAATAAACTCTTTCTTAAAGAATTTTCCATGCATGGGTATTTTGCTTGTATGTGTGTGTGCGTGTGTGTGTGTGTGTGTGTGTGTGTGTGTGTGTGTGTGTGCCATTTGTATTCCTGCTGCTCTGAGACTGGAGTTACAGAAGACTAGGGGCTGCCATGTGGGTTCTGAGAATCACACCTGGGTCCTGTGGGAGAGCGGTCAGTGCTCTCAACAGCTGAGCCATTTCTCTAGACCCTAAATGTTCCATATTTCTCTTATTCTCCCCTCTTCTTCCCTCTCCCTCTTCTTCCTCCTTACTGTTGGCCAGAGTGGCCTCAAAATTACCACAACCCTCCTTCTTGGCCTCCTGAGTGATAGGAGAGCTTGGATTACAAGTGAGTCCCACGATACCTGACTCTTTTCCTTTTAGTGAGTACATCTCCAGGTTCTGATATCAACATGACTTCACTGTGTATCCTTTGATAACACAAAAATATTTTGATGTGGACTAGCTCTCACTTGGTTCTAAAGTACTACCTATAGTCTGTCATGAAAATGTCTTTAATTGATGAGTTATTGGGCATGCACTTCAAGCCATCTGACTGTCTGGAATTTTGCCCCAATTACTAATTTCCAACTTTGGTGTTTGGTGGTCAGTAAATGTATTAATTCTTCAAAATTTATTGAATTCCTTTGTCACCTGTTTGTAATTAATTTATGTGAATGAAATAGGTACTTGGAAATGTAGCGTCTGATAGGTGCTTTCTATTTACTCAACTTAAGGAGTAATGTGTATCCATTATTATATTTACAGTGGAAGCATTCTCTTCTTACTCATGTTTTGTTGATTTCTTTAAGTGTCTGCTTCTTATGTAGGTATATTAAAATTGCTGGCTATGATTTGGACTCCTCTATTTGTTCTTGCAACTGCCTTATTATTTCTGTTTATATGTTTTGTCGTTAGGCTTATGATTGTCACATCTCCTTGATGGCCTGTTCCTTTTACGTCACCTGTCTCTTTACTTATTTGCCTTATATGTTTATTCTCTTTTTTCTTGTGTTTGCCTAATGCATCTGTTCCATTATTTTTCTTTTTATAGTTCTGTGCCATTATGTTATAACACTGTCTCTTAATATCTATTGCTAGAGCTGAAAGAAATACAATCTGATCTGAGAAACAGGAGAGCTATCTTATGATTGGGGAGTGCTAGGTCTACTGATGCCATCCGATTTGTCTACTGCCTTAATCTCCTTTGTCTCTTTGTTATATAATTTCTCAGTGAGAAATACAAGATGCCTCTGACAACAGTTGCAAGGAAACAGACTTAGGTTTACGCAGTAGATGTCAAGATGCCCAAAGCAGGCAATAAATCCAAGACTTAATTTGGTTTTCTTGTGTGCCTGTGGAAATCAGGACAGAAATGATTGTGCAGGTACAATAAAAGAACAATTTAATAAATTCTACTTTGCTTTCCATTATTTCTCCCCTTAGGTTTTCATGGATGAAAACTCTTGGGAAGGCATTTTACCGTGATCTATGCAGATAGATACCTTCACTGAGTTGCAAAGCCTTTGAAGGTGGGTGTGTCTTGCTTATGCTTATATAGTGCACTTCAGAGTGGCCTGACCCGAAGCCTTAAATTATATACAAGAAAAAGTGACACTTTCTTTATGATGTGAACATTTCTGAAGGGTGGCAGTAATGCCAGGGTTTCCTATTACTTCACTTCAGATCTGAGCGTGGCTTTAATGAGTATTTTCATAAATGAGTGCAATCACACCATTAACAACTTTAAAATGATAAATGAAAAGTAGCTTTACACTGAAAAATAAGTATCACCCTTGCAAATGACTGCACTGAGGGACGTATCATATTGTC
Organism: Mesocricetus auratus; assembly: GCF_017639785.1. Classification (NCBI taxonomy): domain Eukaryota; kingdom Metazoa; phylum Chordata; class Mammalia; order Rodentia; family Cricetidae; genus Mesocricetus; species Mesocricetus auratus. The sequence goes on from NW_024429198.1 coordinate 51,461,366, forward strand.
TCTTTAGAACAGTGCTTCTCAACCTGTTGGTCGTGACCCCTTTGGGAGGTGCCTTACACAGGGGTCAGCTAGGACCATCAAAAAAATAGATATTTACATTACGATTAGTAACAGTACAAAATTCCAGTTATGAACTAGCAATGAAAATAACTTTATGGTTGGGGGTCATCACAACATGAGGAAGTATTAAAGGGCTGCAGCACTAGGAAGGTTGAGAATCATTGCCCTAGAGGGTTGTAACAATAGTATCTGGCACACAGTAGGTTCTTCCATGTTTGAATAAATAATGATGGATGCCACATTAGTTATTCTCCTCATTTTTGCCATGGAATGCCTGACAAGAAACTGATTAAGACAAGAAGGAGCTGATTTGGCTACAGTTCAGGGGATTGCAGTCTGTCATAGAGGGCAGGGCGCAGCAGAGGACCTCCCGGAGGTGGTTGGTCACATTGCATCTGCAGTCAGGAATCAGGAGCGATGAATATTGGTGCTCATCTTGCTCTCTCCTTTCATTTAATCCAGGACCCCAGCCCCCGGGATGGTACTGTCTACAATTAGGGTGATTCTTCCTACCTCAATCAGCATAATCTAGATCATTCCTCACCAAAATTCCCAGAAGTTTGTTTCCATGGTGATTCTCGGGCTTATCATGTTGACAATCAAGAATAAGTATCACAAATGTCATGCAAACCCCTACTCCACAACCCTGTCTTCACTGGACACTTTCCAAATCCGCACAGGTTCTGTCCTTGTGGCCAAGCACAGGTTGTAACTCTACCACTTTTGCTAGATTTTGACGCCCTGAAGGAGTAAATCTTTCTTAGTGTTGTCACTTTGTCAATCCCATCAAGCAGCACTTTTTAAAAAAGCATCTTCTATGTGTTGTTTCCTTATTCATAAAATTATTTATCTACTTTTAGCCCCTCCCAGATAATCTCCCTTGAATCTCTCCAGTGCCCATCACTTTCAAGTTGCTAGCCTCTATTATTTATAATTGTTGCACATATATATAAGCATGTATGAATACGTATGCACACATACACATACCTTTTACATCATGCTGCATGTACATCTATCCCCTTCTAGCTTTTGGTGGGCTACTTCTTTTTGTTAATATTTTCATCAACTCTTGAGAATTCCATGAAGTGTATTTTGATCATATTCCCCCCATTTCCTCCCCCTAACTCCTCTCAGATCCATCTCTATCTCCTCACCCCTTTCCAACTTCATGTCCTCTTTTATTCTTTTTAATAAGCCATTGAGTTTAATTTGTATTTTCTGTATATTCCTGGGTGTAGGGTCATCCACTGGAGTGTGGCCAACCTACCAGGAGCCACACCCCTTAGGAAACCTGACTTCCCTTCTCCAGAACCTATCACCTGTTAATAGCTTCTCGGCTAGGAGTGGGGCTCATGAGTACCTCCCCACTATATGCTGGATGTTGACTGGCTTGACCTTGTGCAGGCCTATTGAAGACGTGGGGAAAGTCAAACCACCCATATGCTCTTCTCACCTGACCACACGACTCTAATTCCTGGTATCGAACCAAGCTGGCAAGCAAGGCTACACATGTTCTGACTATATTGCCAACTTCTAAAACATATCACACAAAAGGTAAGATTTACCTGATTGTCACTGGTGCAGCTGTGGAATCTATTTCCCTCAAAATGTACAAGATGCTTGTACATGCCCAACTCTCGGAGCAGTATTCTTCCTAGGATCCAAATACTTAGAAAACGGAAGTTGTACTTATTTCTACTAAGTGATCATTGGGCCATCTTCCCCCTCCCTTCCTTATTTTTTCCTTCTCTCTTTTTTATTTTGGGCGTGGGGGGCAAACAGGCAGAGAGACAGGGCCTCGCTATGTAGACCAGGCTGGCATCAAACCTATGGTCCTTCTGCCTCTACTTCCAAGGGCTGGGACTTCAGGTGTGCACCACTACATACAGCTTTGGGACACGATGTGACTGTTGGGGTGCAGAGCCACTGTTGGGTGCATGTGAACTAACAAGACAAATCCAAGGTCCGTAGTGAACACTGATGCAGCCGATGCTACTGCAGACAGAGACTATTCTTCCTACTGGGGAGCTTTGCAGTCCCGTGTGCCTGCTCTTAAACATGTCCTCTAGCTACTCCCAAGCGCTGTGTCTTGGGTAGGTTGCTCGACTCCTTTTACAGTTCCTTCAGATGTAAAACACAGATGAAAATACCTCCTGTGCAAGTTAACTAGAACAAGGTTCATCCTCTCAGTGAAAGCCATGATTGCTGTTATTACCCTAGAAAAGCAATGTTTCCACAAACAATAACTGAATCATATTTGTCTCTATGTGTTAAACATATGTGTCTCTATGGTCTCTAGCTGATACCACCCGATGGTCTCTGGGCCATTTTTATACCAACACAGAGACAAGTGGGTGGAGGAATCCCCTCTGTGGATGCAATGCTTGAGACAGAGATTAGAGGGAACTTGAATGTCATCTATTCTTGTGTGGCGGTTTATAGGCACATTAGAGTGGGATGCCATGTAAGTTTTTGACACACTACCTTAAATACACACAGCTTACCCAATCCATAATCACCACACCATTCATCATGAGGGTTACCTGCCAGTCATGATTCTCTAAACTAATCTGGGTCTGTAATGAAATCTGAATGTGGTCTTCTCTCTATAGACAGGTACAGAAGCCCCATGGTAACCTATTAGAGACTTTCTGCATCCATCCCCTGCCCCTTCTGGTCCTTTTAGTCTCTTATTAGCAAACTATTGGTCATGACTAAAAGCATCTAAGTGCTTGCTTTCTTGGTACTTAGCAGTTTCTCTGGAAGTCAGCAGGCAGTAATGTAGCTCCTAATACAGGCTTGAGTGGAGGCAAGAGCATCACACAGACCTTCCGAGAAGACTACTGAAGACAAATGTTTTCAGGGTAACTAACCTTCGCATCACATGGCCGTGAACTTTTTCCTCCACTGATCACTTCTGAACCTCCAGGTCTGTAGGGAAAGGGCTGAAAGAGAAGAAATGAACTCATTGTTTAGATGATAGGAAGGGAGAAAAAACAAGTTATGTGTTGTGAGGCCTAAGCTTGTAAGAGGAGAGAAGAGTGCCTCTGAATTCTGGGACAAAAATAAGAGTTAATTCTAAACAGTCTTAGTGGCTACTCAGTGTAGATGAAAATCCTCATGCCTAATCTAAGTCTTGTTTTTGTTTTGTTTTCTGGTGAGTCCATTAACTGTCTGAGTAGTAATATTCTTGGCTTTTCTCCTGAGCAGCATCCATGCTGTGAACAATTGTCCTTGATGGCTCTGTCATGATTCCTCTCCTTAGACTAGGGTCAGCTGACCTCCACCCCTCACCCCCATAACAGTTTCCTTGTCTCTAGTTTAAATTTAGAGTATAGAATCATGAAATTAAGAGGCTTAAAAATGCCAAATCCATGTCAATATTTTTGAAGTAAATGCATTGTGTCTGAATTTTTGATGTCACCTTTTAGAATAAAAATTATAATATGTATTCATTTGATAAATTAATTCTGCTCTTGAATATTAAAAATTGCTGTTCCCATAGAAACAGCACACAGCTAGCCTCTTGGACCACAGTATGTAATGGTCTGTAACCTAGAGCTTACCACATTTTGGGTACAAATCATGCCACATCCAACTTGTCACTCCTGCTTCCTGTTCTTTTCCCTTTCTTGCTCTCTTAGGATATTTAGCTTTTCACAAATCATTCCTGGCAGTCCCCAAGGTGTGCTTTAAATGTACCTATGAGATGTTGATATCCTAATTCTTATTTTGTTTGTTAGTGTGTACCGTGGGATAAATCAAATAAATATGATGCTTGTACTATTTGGATTTGTGGCATGGGGAAAGGGAATACACAGAATTAAGATGAAAGAGGTTAAATGAAAACGTCACGGTCTTGGTTTTGATGAGAAATATCAATAGGACTTTCTAAGTGTATTTTTTTTTCTAATCCCATCCTAGGAAACCACTGAGAAACTACCATGACTGCAGCACTGACAAGATCCTTAGGACTCCCACATTACCTCAGAGTACTATTAATCCTGAGAAGGAAACACACCTCCTAAAGAAATGGCTGATTATACATGTGGGGAAAGAATTCCGGCAAAATTAACCCAGAATGTTCTTTTTAAAAAATTGTTATTGATTCTTTGATGTTTTCACATCATGCATTCCAATCCCTCTTATCTCCCTGTCCCCTTGCTTCTGCCCTCTGCCCTTGCTACCTCCCAAAACCAAACCAAATTTAAGAGAAAAACCCAAAGCCAAATAAAACAAAGCAACAACAAAAAAGAAAAAGAGAAGCAAAACAAGAAAGAAAAGAAGACGAACCCCGTGGAAGCTGCAGTGTGTCCCATTGAGACACACAGTTTACCCTTTAGTCCTTTCATCTTTCCTTGTGAGTGTTCCTTGCCACAAGTCACCGGTCTGGCTGCAGGCTTCTGGTTTCTGCTATACTGCTGATACTGGGCTCTCACTGGGGCTCCTCTTGGATATCCTGTTGTTGTCCTGTGCCATGGACATCCTGTTATTTTAGATTTCAAGTTCATCCCCTTCATGTGCTCCAACAGTTCATGTTGGGATGGGCCAACTCAAAGCCCTGGTTCTGGGCCTGGGTGGTAGTTGGGTTGGTCAGTTGCCTAGCTTTCCCTCATTGTCACTACCCTGATGAGCTCTCCAGCACTACTGTTTTGCCCAGGCAAGGTGCAGAGCCCTGTCTCCTGATTGCTGTAGGGGGCATAAGAAGAAGGGAAGGGCGGGGTCAGCTCTCCTGCTCTCCTGTTCTTACCAGTGTCCCTGATCACAGACTCAGCTCTAGTGTGCTTCCCAGGTGAGACGCATGCTTATGGTGAGGGATGGGCCGTCTTTTCCGAGTGGTAGGGGGCAGGCAAGCTCTTCCCTGAGGGTTAGGACAATTCACCTGCTGCAATATCCAGAGAGGGGTAGGACCAGCCATACCAGGGCTAGTGAAGGTAGGGGGTGGGGGCTCAGCACAGCATGGTTCCAATGACGCCCCCCCCCCAAGCTAACACAGGCTGCGGACAATCTGCACATACCCCAGCTGCAGCAGGATGGACCTGGACATGGCCCTTTGCAGTAGCTCTGGCTTGGATGCCACCAAGGCCGCAGTGACTGCACAGGTCCCTCAGATCAGCACTGCCCTGGCTACAGCATGGTTCTTGGGCATCAACATGGTCCCAGGTGACTGACCAGACCCCAGAGCCCTAGAGCCCTTGGTGGCAATAGGAGCCAGGACACCACCCGAGACCCCAGCCTCCTAGGAAGCAGTCAGTGCCTGGATGTCTCATGGCTCCAGCTGGCAGCCCTGGCCTCCCAGATCAGCATGTCCTTGGACGTGTGGCTCGGTCTTCAGACACTGGCATGATCTGAGGTGGCTGACCAGACCCTGGTCATCTGCATGACCCTTGCTGACAACAGTCTGGGATGGGGTGTGTGTATGGAGGGGGGTGCCATCTATGTTTATTGCTGATTCAGTCAGAGTATTCTTACCAGAAAGCAAAGAAGCTGTTCAAAACGAATAAAGATGCCAAATTTAGGAGCCAATCTTGGATTGAAATTAAATAAATAGATTCATGAACAAACTTCTTAATCACCACTGGAAGCACGAAAGAGCAGGTTTAACATTTAAGTTGGTACGTAAAGACAGAGATTCAAACATCCTGCCTATTTAGCAAAGCAAAACAATACTTGTGTCTTAGAGTAACTAATTGCTGGGATAAAAATATCCCTTAGTCATAGTACCATATTCCCATTAGTCAGTGAATATGGGCTTTGCATCACTGTTATACAAGCTCTGTTAAACTCGTGGATCTAGGTAATAACCACAAATGTTTGTGAGCATCCCCCCAAAAAGAGTCATGATGGAGACACCTCTCATTGAACCTGAATCCGAATCTGACCCCGGCTCCACACCATCAACCAAATGACAGTAGTGCAGAGGAAATAGCATGTTTATGGACACCATGTTGTTGAAGTCAATCTAGAGTCTGGTACCAGTTTTCTTCAGTAAGAAATGGAGGGAGATTCCAAGAAAATTTTCAAGGAAAAAAATGAGCAGAAGAGAGAAATCTAAAGACCAAAAGAGGCTCTAAGGTAAACCACACAATAGCTATATTTAAACATTGTTTTGATTTTGATTTAATCAGAATTTTAGCTTCAATTGTGAGATAACTGGGGAAATTAAAATATTGGCCCAACAATTTTGATAGTAAGTAGTTATTAATTTTAAGAATGCAAATGTGAGCCTGGCGTTGGTGGTGCACGCCTTTAATCCCAGCACTCGGGAGGCAGAGGCAGGCGGATCTCTGTGAGTTCGAGGCCAGCCTGGTCTACAAAGTGAGTTCCAGGACAGCCTCCAAAGCCACAGAGAAACCCTGTCTCGAAAAACCAAAAAAAAAAAAAAAAAAGAATGCAAATGTGCTGCAGATACGTTTGAAGAGAACTCTTAGCTCCTGGAGTCACAGAATGAAGGCCTTATAAATAATATGAAATGTCTGTGGCTCGTTTTTAATTCTTTTAAAAATTATGTGTAATGATATTTCTTGATTATATGATGATGTGTACGTTGTTTGCACCTCATGTGGGTCTGATGTCCACTGCAGCCGGAGAGGGCTTCAGACGCCCTGTGACTGTTGTTGCAGATGGTTGTGAGCTACTGGGTGGGGGTGGGAATTGAACCTGGGTCTGTGGCAACAACAGTAAGGGTTCTCAACAATAAAGACTTATGTCTAACCCCTGTGGCTAGACTGAGATTTTAGATGTGGATTTAAATGAAATAAGGTTGATTGATCACAAGGTGATAAGTTTTGAAGTTGAGTCATGGATATATATGGGGGTTCAGTACACTATTCTCTCCAATCTTCATATATATTTGGAATTTTTAGGATAAAAGTGAAATTATTTTCATAAATCATTCTCTGTTAACAACTGATGTGTAACAGCTACATCTTCATTTGTTTGTTTTTTTATGTTTAGTGAAAGGAAAAGTATTGATCAGCTCAGAACCCACAAGACCAAGTTCTTCGACACAAAGGAGATTTATTTGCCTCAGGACAGAGGGCAGGGATAAGGGACAAAGACAGGAAGGAGAGGGAGAGGGAGAAGGGGAAAGGAACCATAAAAATGGGGCAGGAACATTTGTCTGGAGCAGACAAAGGACGGCCTCTGGGTAGAGAGGAGACAGACACGGCACATAGGAAAATGGCGTTTTACAAAGGGAAAAGGGGAACCCCATGTTAGGATGAGGTGTTTAATTTCAATTGGGCATGTTAATTAGGCGAGCCAAAGGGGACTTTCGATTGCTGGATTTCAGCACTTTAATAGCACCCTAAGGAGGAGGAAGTGACCAAATAAGGGACTTGACCTTGGGGGCTAGCTTTAGGAGTGTAATCTAATGTTTTTTTTAGCAAGACAGAGGGAATGGAGGAGAAGGGCGTGGCCTGCAAGAGCCACATGATTGAGTGGGCTAGTGTCCCTTCACCTGGGCTGGTCCCTTTACACTTTGAAGGTATCTGCTACTACTCACATGATGGTCAGTCACAGTGGTGCTGCATACCTACCATAAAGACAAGGCCGCAGTCCAAGCGTGCAGGGCTGAATCTTGATGCTTGGAAGCTTCCTGTGTACTTCCTGTATACTTCCACACTTACAGATTTTGCAAAACTTATGTCACCAGCACACCCACACCATTCTGTATCCTGGTTTACTTCACAATTTTCTGTGACTTTTAATTTGAATAAAGATATTTTCATAATATTTCTAAATGGTACCTCCATATTCTCTCTGTGTCTGTGTCTGTGTCTCCCTCCCTCCCTCCCTCCCTCCCTCCCTCCCTCCCTCCCTCCCTCCCTCTCTCTCTCTCTCTCTCTCTCTCTCTCTCTCTCTCTCTCTCTCTCTCTCTCTCTCACACACACACACACAGAGTAATAACTATCTGATTGTCAGTCAAGGTTTCTGATGCTGTTTGGCTTTCTCTCTTGGCTTGTTTCAATTCAGGCCTTGCTCCAATTTCATTCAGACTGTGGGAGAAAGCTACCCGCTGCGTGGGAGCTTCTTCCATGAGCATCTATTTAAACATATTTTAAGATAATTGAAGATTTTGTAACGAAATGACAACTGCTGTAGCAGGGTAATTGCTTCTTTATACTTTTTATTGTCAAGTAGGCTTTGGAGATAAAGACAGAGAGAATCTGTGGAGACCCGTTCGGAGCTGCTCCTGGGTCTGGAACAAAGACAGATGTCTGATGAGGAAGAATGAGTTGCCCTCCATGCAGCAGAGTGCTGGAACTGGATTGTGGCTTCTCACGAGGGTTCACTGCGTCCAGCTCTGCCTCGTTCTGTGTGCAGTGCCACAGAGTTAGTGGTCTGAAATTAGGTGTGGTATTTATACCACGGAAATGGGCAAATGCTACTAACCAGGGCTCTTTTACTTTTCCTGCGAGAGAACTAGTTGTTAACTGTCCATGTGGCACTATGATCCTCCTTCTGAAATCTCACTCTACTGCCTTGGGCTGGGCCAGCACTAGAACAGAGTGAGACCTGATCCTGGTGTCTAGAATGGTGACACATGCCTATCGTCCCAATGCTCGGAAAGTGAAGGCAGAGGGGTTACAAATTTGAGGCTATGTGAACCTGTCAAAAGTCCCACCCACTACTTGCCAGATAAAAGAAATCAATCAAGCTTAGAACTGGTTTGAGCTGACATACAACTGTCTCAGAAGGTCTAAACAATAGATTTGTACAGTTGTTCTTGCTTGTGTCATTTTAATTATTACCAGTAGACTACCTAGGCTGTTAGTCAAGGGTGTGTTTATATTACACTGTCTTCCTCTTCCTCCTCCTCCTCCTCCTCCTCCTCCTCCTCCTCCTCCTCCTCTTCTTCTTCTTCTTCTTCTTCTGTCTCTTCGTCCTTTTGGTCCTCCTCCTCCCACCTCCTTCTCTTCTTCTTCTTCTGTAGGGTTTCTCTGTGTATTGTGGTGATATCTCAGTGTAACTACTCAGGTTGTCCTGGAACTCGCTCTGTTGACAGAGACCTTCCTGCCTCTGCCTCCTGAGTGCTTGAGTTAAAGGCATGTGCTACCACTGCCTAGTTCCCATACATTCTTTTTTGTTTTGTTTTGTTTGTATTTTAGAGACAGCATTTCTGTGTGTAACAACCCTGCCACGCCCACTGCATAGCCTGTATCCAAGAATGGGCGGAGGGTGTCGGGATTGATGTCACAGAGACCAGTCGGCAATGTAAAGAAATCTTTAAGCAGGCCCCAAGAAGGCTCAAGAAAACTTCCCAAGAAAGGCTTCCCTCCAGAAAGGCTTCCGCTCCCCCTCTTCCTTTGGCTGGTTCTGCTCGGACACCAGAGACTGTGGTGGGGGGTCACGAAGAGGCGGTTAGTCTTTGGAAAGGTCGAGGTCAGGGCGGTCCAGTGGGCGAGCCCTTTTCAGGAACTTATTGCTCCGGTAAACATTTCTTATGGACACCGGACTGTTTTCAGTAAACATGTTTTAGTAAACATGTTTTTAGTAAACATTGTCTTACAGCTGCCTGCCCCCAGGCTGATGGGGAAGTGGGTCTCCAGCCAAGGTCTGTTGTTCCCACACAGCCCTAACTGTCCTGGAACTAGCTCTATAGACCAGGATGGCTTTGAACTCACAGAGATCCGCCTGCCTCTGCCTCCCGAGTGCTGGGATTAAAGGCGTGCACTATCACCACCTGGTTCTCCATATATTATTTTCTTTTCTTATTAATTTATTTTTTAGATCCCAATCCCAGTTCCTCCTCCCTTCTCTCTTCCCACTACCCCACTTCTCCTCCTCCTCCTCCCATCTCTTCCATGGAGAGGGTAAGGCTTCCCCCTAGGAAGCTGAGGCAAGAACAAGGCACCTCTCCACCCCTCCACCTGTGTCTAGGCTGAGCAACATATCTCTCCATATAGAATGGGCTCCACTAAGTCAGTCTGTGCATTAGTGTTAGATCTTGGACCCACTGCCAGTAGCCTCACATATTGTCCCAGTCTCACCATTGTCACCTATATTAAGGGAGTCTAGTTCCATCTTATGCAGGTTCCCCATTTGTCAGACCTGAGTCAGTGATCTCTCACTAGCTCGGGTCAGTTGTTTCTGTGGGCTTCCCCATGATGGTCTTGACTTCTTTGTTCATATTATCGCCACTCCCTCACTTCGATTTTACTCCAGGAGCTTGGCCCATTGGTTAGTTGTTTCTGGAAAAGGGTTCAAGCTTCTCTGGGGTTATGGATTATAGGCTGGGTATCTTTTGCTTTATGTCTGGTATTCACTTATGAGTGAGTACAAACTATATTTGTCTTTCTGGTTTTGAATTACCTCACTTAGGATTTTTTTTCTAGTTCTGTCCATTTGCCTGTAAATTTTGGGATGTCATTGTTTCTTGCCATTGAGTAGTACACCATTGTGTAAATATGTCACATTTTCTGTATCCATTCCTCAGTTAAGGGGCATCTAGGCTGTTTCCAAGATCTGGCTATTACAAATAATGTTACTATGAACATAGTTGAGCAAATGTCCTTGTGATGTGAATGTGCCTCCTTTGCCCAACAGTGGTATTGCAGGGTCTTGAAGTAGGTTGATCCCTAATTTTCTGAGAAATCGCCCATATTGATTTCCACAGTGGCTGTACAAGTTTGCGCTCCCACCAGCAATGGAGGAGTGTTCCCCTTCTCCACATCCTCTCCAGCATAAACTGTCATTGGTGTTTTTTATCTTAGCCATTCTGATCAGTTTAAGATGGAATATCAGAGTGGTTTTGATATACATTTCCCTGATGATTAAGGATGTTGAACATTTCCTTAAGTGTCTTTTATCCATTTTAGATTTCTCTGCAGAGAATTCTCTATTTAGTTCTGTACCCCACTTTTTAATTGGATTATTTGATAGTTTAATGTCTAGTTTCTTGAGTTCTTTGTATATTTTGGAGATCAACTTTCTGTTAGATGTAAGGTTGGTGAAGATTTTTCCTCATTCTGTAGGGAGCTGTTTTGTCTTGTTGACCAAGTTCTTAACTCTACAGAAGCTTCTCAGTTTCAGGAAGTCCCATTTATTAGTTGTTGCTCTCAGAGTCTGTGCTATTGGTGTTCTACTTAGGAAGTGGTCTTCTGTGCCTATGCATTCAAATGCATTCCCCACTTTCTCTTCTATAAGGTTCAGTGTGGACTGATTTATATTGAGGTCTTTGATCCATTTGGACTTGAGCTTTGTGCATTGCAGTTGATATCTCCATAATAGTCACTATCTTACCATGCAAATACTGTTTCTAGTGGAGCCACATGTGGTATTATGACGATATTTCCTTCCTTAGGTTTTTCACAAATGATGATTGACTCATTTCATTACTCTCTCTCTCACACACACACATATATATATATATGCATACATGTCTAGCATGTATTTTCTTACTTAGTTTTTATTCATAATCATAAACTTAACTCTGCAATTCAGCTAGTCTTGGAGGGGAATAAGGAACATATGGAACCTGAAGAAGACCTGTGAGAGCAGAGAAGTCAGAAGAATTATAATTGACTGCAGTTCACACTGATAATCTTTCTTGCTGGTTTTGCTGTTCTTGAACCCACAACACTCCAGGACTTCCATGATGCTCATGCCTACCTTCAGATTCCCAAAGGGCACACGCTTGCCATCCAGCCTCTAAGTCTTGGCAGTGCCCATGAGGAACTGGGGACCATTTGTGCTTTGTCCAGTATTTGCCATGGGCAGAATGCCAGGACCTGTGTGCCTCAGGATGAAGTTCTCATCCTTAAATTTGTCCCTGTAGATGGACCTGCTGCCGGTGCCATTATGGCATGGGAAGTAGCCACCCTGTCAGATGTATCCTGGGATAACTCTATGAAAAGAGGAACCTTTATAGTGATATCCTTTCTCTCCAGTGCTCAGTGCATGAGACTTTGGTGTTCGAAACGTGTCTGCAAGCAACAGCTTGAAGGAGATGTAGCCCAAGGGCTTGCAACGTCAAAGAATACAGTGGGGTTGAGCATGTCTGTAGCAAGTGGCAACGGGCATAGAGGTGTCTGCAAAGCCCTTATCCAGCGTATTTACAAGGCAGCTCTCTATATAATGTGTTTTTACTCAAGGTCAGATTATCTGCTTGTCCCGCTTCTTTATCCTGCAGCCCTACCTCACTGAGAGCATCAGGCTCCAGTTCTGGTCCTACTGGCCACATGTGTGTCTGCTGTACAGCCGTTGCCCTGGGACTGGCCTCTGCTTCTTCCCAAGAATGCATGCTCTTACCTCCTGGACTCTGGGTCTAGTCTCTTTTCCAATTTTAAGGATGCATCTTCTGTTCGTCCATTTTTCAAAGAGGATGCAGGAGAAATGACTTGGATTTTTCTATTCTTTTGAGGCAGGGTTTCTCTGTGGAGTTTTGGAGCCTGTTCTGTAACTTGCTCTGTAGACCAGGCTGGCTTCAAACTCACAGAGATCCACCTGCCTCTGCCCTGAGTGCTGGGATTAAAGGCGTGTGCCACCACTGCTTGGCTATGAATTGGATTCTTTAATGTTTGAAAATGGCCTGCTTTTGAAAACCCAGTGTCTTCAAGCTTCTGATGCTGCATTTGAGCAGTTCAGTGACATTGTGGCTTCAGAAGTTTGGTTTTACTCTGTGAAAGTCTCTGCACAGCATAGCTAATATTTTGGGACTTTGAGAAAATGTTCTTTGGCTCCGATTCCCGATCCCCTGTAATCATCACCCTGAAAAGAGGGTCCAAAGCTCTAGAGAGTTGAGATTTTCTATCCTTGTTACATTTTCTCCTTTTTTAAAATTTCCTCTAATTTTTTCTACAAAAACCAACATATTGTACTTCAGATTCTTTAATTTTTTCTTATCTTCTCTTTTGTCTTATATTTTCTTCTGTTCTATCCTCTGGACATTCCTTTTCTATTATCTTACAGCATTACACCTAGACTATTTTGAATGCCATTATTTTTTCTTTAATAGCTATTTATTGTTAAATGGTTATGACTTTTATTCTGCTTCAGGGTACTGATAGTTTTTAGAGGTTGTTTTCTTGAAGCTCCTTGTTTGTCTATAAATCCTCTACATTTTCTTGAAAGTTTAAAACCTTATTGTGCATGTGCATGTATAATGATTGTATACACCATGGAGCATGTGGGTGGGGTAGAGAACAGTCTTATGGAGCCCATGGTGTGTTTGGAGGCTAGGACTCAAGTTCATCAGGCTTGCTCAGCCAGCCACTTTGTCCACTCAGCTGTCTTGCCAGTCCTACATTCTTTTTAAAAATTATCATACTTTTAATTACTCTTTTAAAAATTTCATACATTTTCATCATAATCTTTCCCCTCCCCAAATTCATCCCAGATCTTCCTCACCGACCTACCCATCCAATTTCATAGTCTTTCCCTTCCTCAAAAACAAAAAAATCCCCAAACAAAACAAAAACCAAAACGACAAAACCCTCTAAATCATAAAAAAATACACAAAAATACATGGATTCTTTTTTTGTGTGTGTTGGCCACGAGCCTGCCCTGGAGTGTGGCTGATAAACCCAGTGACAGTCAACTGTAGAAAACTGATCTTCTCTTCTCCATCAGGTATCAAACACTAAGCTTCTTGATTAGGAGTGGGACCCGGCATTCACTTCCTCTTCTCAATGCTGGGATTTAGTCTGGCTTGACTTTGTGTAGGTCCTGTGCCTGCTGCCACAGTGTCTGTGAGTTCAAACGTGTGTCAGTCCTGTTGTGCCCGCCAGACACTATTTCCTTGGCGCCATCCATCACTTAGGGCTCTCCCAATCTTTCCTCTGCCTTTTCTACATAGCTCCCTGAGCCTTGAGGGACCGAGAGTGTCAGAGTCATTTGTTCTCTGCACATTGTCCATGTGTTGGTCTCTGTGTTAGTTTCCATGTACTGTAAGAAGAAACTTCCCTGATGAGATTTGGGCAACACACTAATCTGGCCCTGAGTGACTCTTTTTCATTTTGAATTATTGTTTCTATTATGGCTATTTTTCTTTTTGTCTCTTATTCTTTTTGTTTGTTTTAAATTTTTTTGAAGGATTGTTTGATCCATCACTGACCTTGTAGACTTTCACTATTGTAGTTTCCTGTTAACAACTGAGGCACTAAGAAATGATTCATCTTTGTAAATGAAGATTTTCTGTGTATTCTCTGTGCAACACGCTTACTTCTTTGCCAGGAGATTTTTAGAGCCCTGGAGCATGTTACTATGTCCTGAGGACACGCTTAGGGATCCTACCATTCAATTTGCAGATTTGTGTATTTGGTGTATGTGAGGCAGTACATAGTTTCCATTTGTCTCTCCTGATGTGCTTTTCATCGATATTCAGCCTGCTCTTTACCTTTGGAGGCCATACGTAATCGTTGGAGGATGTTGTTTCTACACCAGTGAGCTCTTTTCCTACTGGCTATACTTGAGTTGAACAATGATCATCCTTGCCTCCCTATATTCCTTATGGTGTCATCCTCTGCAGCTGTCAAGTAAACACTGGACATCTCATCTCCGCATGACTCTTCGATGGCGTCATGTCATACATATTCCTTTTTTCCTCAGGCCTCGAGGTCACAGAGGTTCTGTGGTGATTATCCTTGCAGTCTTTACTCATCACACCCTCATTTTTAAAAATAGTTCCTTCATCAAATTATCTTAGAATTACTCTGAATTTTATTTTGGCCAATTGTTTCTGGCTTGGACTTTGATTCTGTGATTGGCTCCGTAATTTTCACAAGAAAAGATACCTTTGAAATAACATTCTGGCATCTGTGTCTCCTATTTTAAGGATGTAGGAATAAATGCACTTTCAGAGAAATACAGGATATGAGTAAGCCATCTCATGTGGTGCCATTATGACATTCAAATTTTCATATGTGGTACCCAAGGATGGAGAACAGTGAAAGTTACAGGGATGTAGCAAAGAACTGGATGAGGTATGCAGTTGCTATGGCAACAGTAGTGAGTCACTTGGCTTCTCCTGGCCCTACAAAGCCTTCATGAGGGAAAACAGAGCTTAGAAGTTTTAAAAACTCAAGTAAGCATATGTATGGGGAGCCAGATCCACCATGGTATGGTTAAAACAACCTCTATCCTATTGTCACTCAGAAGATATGGTTGTGAAACCAGTGAATGAGAATAGAACCCCCCAACTGAGGAAAAACATGTGTTCAAACTATTACTGAGTTTGAGAAGTTGATCTTTCAGCTCTATCTGAAGCCCACAAATAAATGCTAATTCTCCACATTCTCTCACTCCTTCTAAGCCTAGAATGAGAGTCAGATCCAACAGAACATGTACAAAAGGAAAATGCATCTTCATGGAGGAAATGTGCAATAGGTCACATGAGCTTTCTAACAAGCAGAAGCCCAGAGAACATAAACTACATAGAAGTGTTAGACCAAGAGTCGGGAGTTCCTTTACCCAAGATTTTGAATTTAATGTATCCTGAATACTTGGAAATCACATTCACTGTGACTTGGATAGATGGGTGGGTGGATGGATTACGTTTATATATATTCACAGTCTTTGGAGATTTCTGTCTAATACAGAGTGACGCTGAGCCCAGTTTCAGATCCAGGTGTGGCATCTGTCCTGGAGCAAATGCATAGTATTAGGGTCCAAATACTTATAAATTTTTCATAAGTGAAAAATGGATTGTATTTACATATCAGGGGCAACTAAATGCAACTAGATTCAGTCTCCAGGGAATCACAAACTGAGTTTCCAAGGAAGCAGACTTGGAGAAGAATGATGACATGCTGCAATTTATGCTTCCAGTGAGTGAGGAAGAAACTGAGAGCTTACAAGTTTATAGTACTAGGACATCCCTCCTGACATGGGAAAGACGATGTTGTCCTATGTCTTTCTTGAAGTTCTTTACAGCTGTTGAGGAAACATATGCCTTAAGCAGGCTTTAACAGCTCATTTAGGTAGCTTCATAAGGTTACCTATTTAGTGGGACCTGAAGCTTAAAATAGCTATAGGCCAAGCTAACTTAGTCTTATGACGTAGACCCTGTCACTCCAATAGCCCCTGTCAGTGGTAGATCGAAAGTCTATACATAATACTTGCAAACTACAGCAGAAACAGTACAACACAGGCCCTGGGGTTTGAGAATAAGACTGCATCATACTCTGCCAACCACTAGTCATTAGAAAGGGAGACTCTGACTGGCTCCTGGTCTTGGGACAGATTGAATTCTTGACTATGGGATATCCAAATTGCCAAACTTGTGTTTTCCAGTCCACTGAACCATAAAATTAGATGTGCACAGTGCATTCCGTTATAAAATGGAGTAGTATATATAAGGGGTCAGAAAATTTTATCCCTCAAGGACCAGCTAGTAAGTAGTTTAGGCATTATGGGCCACATGGTTTCTGTTGTAACTATTCAGGTCTGTGGCTATAGAACAGAAAACTATGTAAAATGTGTAAAGAGAATAGGGCAGTGTTTCAATAAAACTTTATTTGAATTTCAGATAATCTATTCTGAAATATTGTTCTTGTGTGCATGAAATTGTATGTGTGGTCTGTGTGCGTGCGTGCGTGTGCGTGTGTATGTGTGTGTGTGCACGCACGTGCGTGTGCATGCACTTGAGAGCATGAGTGTGCATGTTTGTACCTTTGTATATATGTGCATGTGCCTGGGGAGGTCAGAAGTCAACCTGAGATTTCATTTCTCAGAACCCTCCACCATGATATTTGAGACAGGGTCTCTCACTGAGACCTGAAGCTTACTGACTAGGCTACACTGGCTCGCCAATGAGTCTCAGTATCCACTCATCTCTCCTTTCCTACTAGTACTCCAAGTGCACATCACCACTCTGTTTTTAACATGGGTGCTGGGGAATCAGACTTGGTGTTTATGCTTATGTAGCAAGTAATTTGCCGATTGAGTTATCTCCTGGTCTTCTGCTATTCTTTGTGTGTGTGTGTGTGTGTGTGTGTGTGTGTGTGTGTGTGTGTGTGTGTGTGTGTGTGTTTCCTGACCATTTAAAGGGGAGATCCAGCATTCCTCTCTGTTGCATTCCTGGCTTGTCATGACACACAAACATTCTGCCCTGCCACACCCTCCCTGCTATGATGGCCAGAATGCTCTCAACTATGGTCAAAACATATCTTTCCTCCCTTTAGTTGCTTCTGTCAGGCATTTTGGACATAGTGACAGAAAAAAAACACTCTATAGATCTATTTCTTTGGTCATTTCTCCTGTCATATAGAGTGTACAGTCATGTGTGACAGTCAAAGCTGTGTCCACTGGAGGTGACTGGGCTGTAATAGCCATTCATGCCTTGCAGTCGCTGTATTCGAGGCAGCTCCAGGTGTTCTCTGAGCTCCTATCTTTTTCTCTTCAGTTATCTACTATAGAGTAGAACGAGGGAGGCTGGGAGGAGGCAGCAGGGTCTAAGCACTACCCCCATTTGGAAGCTGACAAACTTCAGTCCATGGGCCACGACTAAGTCTCCATATTTTGTAGATTGTATTCCTTGATACCTAAAGGTGGTCTTTATATTTTTAAACAACTTTTACCCCTTTTTCTTGGGCTACCAGTCCATGGAATGGCACTGACCACATTCAGGGTGGGCCATATCCCCTCTATTATATTCTAAAAATATTCTCATGAACACACCTAAAGGTATTCCTAGATCTAATCAAACTGATTATGAAAATTAGCCATCATATGTCCAGCTCTTGTCAACTTGACACCAAAATAAAACATTGTACTGTGAGTACCTAAACCCTAATCATGGTCACCTCACAGTGCAAAAAAAATTATCCTATCTAGCCTCAAGAGTCCCCATAGTCATAATAATTCCAACATTGTTCAAAAGTCAAAATTCAAAGTGTCCTCTGAGATTCAAGGAAAACATCTTAGGTATGTGCCTCTGTAAATATAAAAAATACACACTTTAAATGATACAAAATGAAACTTTCCATTCAAAAAACGGAAGAACAGAGTAATAGACAATGAAGGATCAGATCAAAGCAACACTGACTCAGCAGAGGGAACACTAAATCCTGTAGCTCCATGCCTGGGGATCTGGGGCACATAGTATCACAGTAAGAGCCAGTATAGACTTGAGCATCTCTGACAGTGCTAGCAGGCAGAGAGAGAAAATAGGAGGAGAAATCTAGGCAAAGGAGGAAAGAGAATGAGGGACACAGAGCCACTACCCAGCCAGACACAGAAAAAGCAGGAAAAGTACGACAAACAGAAAGAAAAGGTAAAAAGGTCAAGGGCAAAAGGTAGACAAAGAGAAACAGATTAAACTAAAAGAGCTAGCTAGAAGCAAGCATAAGATAAGGCCAAGCCTTCATAACTAATATTGTCTCCATGTTGTGATTTGGGAACCGCTTGGTGGCCCAAAAGAAAAGGGTTGGTCCATACCCTTCCTGTTGTTACAGTGCAAAATACTTGGTTTCGTTTTAATGGTTAGCAATGTTTTAGCAACCACATCTGCATTATACTCAGTTTGCTTGTTTTCTGACCTAACCACACATTTTTCAGCCCTTCCTGCCTTGCTTTTTTATTTCTAATTCTGACTTGTGAGTCCAGCAAAAGGCAGCCAGTAACACTCATGTCATAGCCTAAATGCTACACTGTCTTGAAGCTTCTTTTGCCAAATTACTTAGATTTTCATGTTGACACTCAGAACAAGGACAATGTACAGACAGATACTTTGCTGGAATGTGACATGAATGGCCATTAGTCTATTCCTTAATAAAGTTCTGCTGCTCATCCAAACTCTCATGAGGAGTCTTCATCATCCACATTTCCATTAGCAATCTGGTCTTCTGGGCTTCCACCACACTACCCAGGCTTTTTGTCTCTAGTTCTTTGATTTAGCTCTGTCTGGATTCAGGCCAACTAACCCAACCTATTTGGCACTACCACTGAGCCCATATATGTTCTTATTTTGACTGTTTCTTTCTCAAAAGCTGTGTCTACTGTGGCATTTTTTATATTGTTGTAGCTTATCTTCTTCCTTCATGAGTCTATAATATAATAACAATTCATTTTTGACTCATACCAAACTATTGAGTAATCTCATCTATTATACAACACTGGGTTTTCTTTCCTTCATCAGATGGACATAGAGAATGTCCATGAAGTTACACATTAAAAAGACAAATTTCTGGATGCAATATTTGTGGGTTAAATGTGGTTGTAGGCAGCCTACTTTGTTTAGCTTACTTCTACCCTGTAGATCTGCCTGCACTCAATGAAAAATGTTGTTTTTTTAAATCCAGAATGTAGAAATCTGCACTTCAACTTCATCTTTGAGCTTCTCAAATGTGCCCTATGCTTTATCTATTAAATGATAATTAAATAAACCCTGTAGTTCTGTGGGGTCTGCCTTGCACTTGGCACAGAAACCAAATTACTCATCCTGAAACTTGGCTTGTGCCTGTACTATAGTCTCTTTCCATATTACCTTTTGGGTCACATGATGAATACTTTGGAACATTATTTCCAAGTGAAGCATATTCTTTCCCACAACCAACCAACCAACCAAACAAACAAACAAACAAACAACCACGATAAAAAAGCAACAACATGCTATATTGATTCTCTTTTCCATAATGTGAGTCCCAGGGATTGAACTCATATCATCAAACTCAGCAGCAAACACCCTTATCTGCTGAGCCATCTCACTGGCCCTATCCTATAAATTTCAATGGGACTTATACCCTATCACTTGGAGCATCTGCCATGTAGCATATATGATGTCAACAACACAGGACCAATGTGAATGATCAGACACTCTAGGTTTATCTGAACCATATCACAGGGAAGGATAGGAGAACTGTAGAACAACACTAGGAACAAAATCTTTGATATCCCAGTTAAGGCTGAACTGCTTCTGTTTACTTATTCTTGTGGATATTGATGCCCAAATCAGTTCATTTAACATTAGAGGCTGAGACTAGAGTTTGTCCTTCATCAAGTCTTGGTAGTGCACTGTCACCTGGTCTGGTCAGTTTCTGCAAGGCCTGGGCATGTTAAATAACAAAGTGTGACAGCAGAACTAATTTTTCTTGATCTCTCTAGGAAGTAGCATTGTTTTAAGATGGTTATTTTGGCAGAGGCTGGAGTATAATCTGGAAGCAGAGGTTATTTCATGATTTTTGTTGTCTCTGTCCCTGGACAGACAAGGTAGGAGCTTATTATCATGGAGAGAGAGAGAGAGAGAGAGAGAGAGAGAGAGAGAGAGAGAGAGAGAGAGAGAGAGAACCACTATATATTACAATGGTTCCTTAAGACAGCAAGCCAGAGTCACCCCCGTGCAATGTAGGCTCTGCATGCAAGTCAGACATGCTCTGTGTCCACCCTGCCCTGTACTGCTACTTGGCTTTTCTGTCAAGAGGAAGTGCACCATGGCAAGGAAGAGGTGGAGACCTTTGCTTTCAGGAAGAGATTGCCCACCTCATGTCCTTAATCATCAGCACATTCTACATTCTACTCAAACAAGGACATTTTCCTTTGAGAGTCGGTCTCCAAAGCTTCCGATGCCTTGGACAAGATTCCCTATGAGAGTCTGACAGATCCTTCCAAGTTGGACAGTGGCAAAGAGCTGAAAATTGACGTCATCCCCAACCCTTAGGACTGCACGCTGACTTTGGTGGACACAGGCATTGGCATGACCAAAGCTGATCTCAGAAATAACTTGGGAACCATTGTTAAGTCTAGCACAAAAGCTTTCATGGAGTCTCTCCAGGCTGGTGCAGACATCTCCATGACTGGGAGTTTGGTGTTGGATCCTGCTCCACTTATCTCATGGCAGAGAAAGTGGTTGTGATCACAAAGTACAACGATGATGAGCAGTATGCCTGGGAGTTCTCCGCTAGTGGATCCTTCACAGTTCTTGCAGACCATGGTGAGTCCATTGGCCAGGGTACCAAAGTCATCCTTCATCTCAAAGAAGACCAGACAGAGTACTTAGGGAAGAGGAGGGTCATGAAAGGGGTGAAAAAACACTCCTCACAGTTCATAGGCTATCCCATCACCCACTCTTTGGAGAAGGAACGAGCGAAGGAGATCAGTGATGATGAGGCAGAGGAAGAGAAGGGTGAGAAAGAGGAAGAAGATAAGGATGATGAGGAAAAGCCAAAGATTGAAGATGTGGGATCAGATGAGGAGGATGACAGTGGCAAAGATAAGAAAAAGAAAACCAAGAAGATTAAGAAAGAAACACATTGATCAGGAAGAGATGAATAAGACTGAGCCCATTTGGACCAGAAACCCTGATGACATCACTCAAGAGGTAAATTCTATAAGAGCCTCACCAATGATTGGGAGGACCACTTAGCAGTCAAGTTTGTAGGAGGTCAGTTGGAATTCAGAGTATTGCTGCTCTTCATTCCTCGGCGAGCTCCCTTTTACCTTTTTGAGAACAAGAAGAAGAAGACCATCAAACTGTATGTCCATCATGTGTTCATCATGGACAGCTGTGGGGAGCTGATACCTAAGTATGTCAACTTTATCCGTGGCATGGTTGACTCTGAGGACCTGCCCCTAAACATCTCCCGAGAAGTGCTCCAGCAGAGCAAGATCCTGAAAGTCATCCGCAAAAAGATTGTGAAGAAGTGCCTTGAGCTCTTCTCTGAGCTGACTGAAGACAAAGAGAACTACAAGAAATTCTATGAGACCTTTTCCAAGAACTTAAAGCATGGAATCCATGAAGACTCCACTAACCATCGGCGCCTCTCTGAGCTGCTGCGCTATTACACCTCTCAGTCTGGAGGTGAGATGACTTTCCTGTCAGAGTACATGCCTCGCATGAAGGAGACACAGAGGTCCGTCTATTATATCACTGGTGAAAGCAAAGAGCAGGTAGCCAACTCTGCCTTTGTGGAATGTGTGCTGAAGCCGGTCTTTGAAGTAGTGTACGCAACTGAGCCTATTGACGAATACTGCATGCAGCAGCTCAAGGAGATTGATGGAAAGAGCCTGGTCTCAGTAACTAAGGAAGGCTGGAGCCACCAGAAGATGAGGAAGAGAAGAAGAAGACGGGGGTGAGCAAGGCAAAATTTGAGAGTCTCTGCAAGCTCATGAAGGAGAGCTTGGATGAGAAGGTTGAGAAGGTGACAATGTCCAACAGGCTTGTGTCTTCACCCTGCTGCATTGTGACAGGAACCTATGGCTGGACAGCCAACATGGAGCGGATCATGAAGGCCCAGGCACTCTGAGACAACTCTGCAATGGGCTACATGATGACCAAAAAAGCACCTCGAGATCCACCCTGACCACCCCATCACAGAGACCCCGAGGCAGAAGGCTGATGCAGGTTAGAATGGCAAAGCTGTCAAGGACCTGGTGGTGCTGCTGTTTGAGGCTGCTCTGCTCTCCTCTGGGTTCTCACTCGAGGATCCCCAAACCCACTCCAACTGCATCTACCGCATGATCAAACTAGGCCTGGGTATTGACGAAGATGAGGTGACAGCAGAGGAGCTCGGTGCTGCTGTTCCTGATGAGATCCCCCCACTCCAGGGTGATAAGGATGCCTCCCACATGGAAGAAGTAGATTAGAGATCCCCTGGGAAAACCATGTCCTCTGTATAGTTTCCCTGTGTCCCCTCCAGAAACCTTGGCTGGCCCTGACCTACCTGGCTCTCTGCTCATGCTAGAGAAGCTCTTTTATTCTGTCCTTGTGCCTTAAGGCAGGAAAATCCCCTCCCACAGAATAGCAGGGTTGGGTATTGTGTATTGTGGTTCTTTTGTTTGTTTTATTTTGTTCTGAAATTAAAAGTATGTGAAAATAAAGAAAACGTAGTGTCATACAAAAAAAGACAGTAAACCACATTAAAGATAATGCTTGAATCTTTATTCACTAACATACTTTGACAGTATTAACAAGAGGATAAACAGGCAAAGCTAACTGCTCCCAGGGTCACACCCATCTCTCCATGGAATGGCACATAGCAAAAGTCAGACAGACAAAGCTGTGCAGAGGGAGACTGTCTCATGTATCCATGAAAACGGGCTCTGTCTCAGGCTGTGTACTCTGGGCAAAAGGCACCTGCTTTTTAGCTCCTAGTGCTAACGGAGAGAAGACAAGAGGGGGTATGAATGCCAAAGTTCACATAGCATGACTGTAGACAAGGTAGAGTTCCCAGTAGAGGTCTTCACAGAAACACACGAGCACCCTATTCCAATAGAGGGTTCTGACTGGGTTCCCTGGGCCTGGGACTTTCTCTACAGCCTCCTCCAGAGACAGCAGTGTGCTGTCTGCCCACTCAATCCAGTGTGGGAAAGGTATGTTCCACCACTTCCTACCTGCGTCCTGAGGCACGGAAGATAGAGCCCTTCTTCCTAATTGCTGCGCAGCCTGGGAGACCACACACAGGATTTTGACACGAAGACAAACTCCTCAGCCATTGTACTGCCTGCACAATTGACTGATTGATAATTGGGACAGACTGGGGCAGATGCCATGGAGTAAGGAGGACTATGCGTGGGATTCGGAGAACATCCAGGGAGGCACCTGCCTGCTTAGCAGCCATTTTCCATTGGTCTTTACCAAGTTAACGCTGAGACAACTTAATAACACCTAAGAACCAAGGCTCATGCTAGAGAGAGGAGCACTTGTAACTGAGGTGCTGGCAGAGAGCAGTGGGAACAGAGCATGGCCGGCAGAAGGAAGCTGAGGATTTCCAGCTCTGGTCACACATACCCTGGGAGAAATTAGGCTTCTTCTATAGAGTGGTTCCTCCTGTTTCTCTATACTACCTTCTTTGGAAACGCCGTTAATGGGTTAATTTTGAGGTTAGCAAGGAACCCTATTAGGATTTAGGAGTTGAGTAGGGACGTACATGCTTTAAATGCCCGATGGACGAGAGAGAGCACTGAGGGTCAGAGACAATGCTCTGAGAGAGACAGCTTCCACTTGATACCATGCCTATGTTTTCTACCCTCCTTTGCTTAGGAATCAGCTCTGTAGGGATCATACAAAAACTTCTTGTCTTTTGCATTCTCATCGGCTTTGGCCAATGAGGAACCCATGACAAGAGACTGAGGGAAAGGCATGTCTTTTCCAGCTTTCCCCTTGCAGGTTTGTGTTAGGTTGGTTGTGACCATCTCCTAAGGTCATCGCTATTATCCAGAAAGTCTTTTTTCCACTTCCCAATGCTCCACTTCGGGTTTTCAGCAACTGCTCTCCCTCTCCCCCTTCAGGCCCAGGATGGTAACAGCCACACCATTGCTAGACCCCGGGTACTGCTTGTCCTTCCATGTCCTGCATTCTTCCCAGGACTTTGCTGTTATTTCTTTTGTCAAACCTGCCTTTACTTATCCTCAACAGTAATCTTGGTTTCTATTGCAAGCCTAATTTGCAAAGTCTCCCACTGCCTTCCTTTTAACCTGAGCACAGCGTCCCCAGGACTAAAAACTTAAGGGCAACCAGCTGAGTGGTGAACACTCCACATTAACACTTTTTCTGAAGATTAGGCATCACTTTCCAAGCTGCTTCCTGGGTCACTCTACCCAAATAAACAAAGCCTCCACATTAAGTCAGGGTATATTTCTTCTGGGCAAATTGTAGAGGACCCCTATTTTCTTAAAATTCCTAATGGTAGGGATGAACAGGCAGCTGTTGGGAACATGTCTGTCTCTCAAGCATGAGGACTCTTAAATCAAGCTGGTCTTGGTTATGTGTGCTATAATCTCAGCACTGGAGAGGCAGAGGTAGGGGGAATTGGGGTTTACCAGCCTGATTGGCAAGTTCCAAGCTCTGTCTAAAACAAAACAAAACAATAACAAAAAACCCAAAACAATAAAAATAATAGCAACAAAAACCTGGGCAGTGCCTGGGACCTCGGTTTTCCTTTGGCCTCCTCCCATGAACACCTACACACAGACTCACAGACACACACACACAGACACAGACACACACACAGTTTCACAGTCTCTCTTCTCTCTCTCTCTCTCTCTCTCTCTCTCTCTCTCTCTCTCTCTCTCACTCACACACACACACAGAAATGTAAATTCTATGGCATGGTGTCTGGAGAAGGGCGAGCCTTCTGCTCACCTGGTAGTAGTCTCTTTCCCTCCTAGCTACAGTGAATCCTGTGCAGTCCCCTGATGAGAATGTCTCCTGGTCCTGGAAGAACAGGTTCCCCGCTTAGCTCAGTGTGTGTTAGTTAACTGTTCTCCTTGCTCTGCCTACCTGACATGGCAACTTAAGTGACAAAGGATTTCTTTGGCTTACAGTTTAAGAGGGGACAGTCCACCATGACTGGAGCCAGGTGGCCTTGCGATGGTCAGAAGACAGGCATGATCCCAAATTAGTGGATCTGCAAGCAGAGAAAGGAGATTGCTGCTGCTACGTGGCCAGTTCCCCTTCCATTTCCGTTCAGTTCAGACCTCTGGTCTGCTGCCACTCAAACTCAGTTAGTCTTCTCTGTCCAAGTTCTCATGGATGCGCCCAAAGTGGTGTCTTGCAGGTGTAGTTTTTTTTTTTGGGTGGGGACTGCCAACCCACATGGAGACTTATTAATTGTGAAAGCTTGGCCTTAGCGTAGTTGCTCACTAGTTCTTATAACTTGAATTAACCCATTTCTATTGATGTATGTTACCTCTCTTTGATCTTGCACATACACACTCTCCCCCCCCGTTTCCTTTCCATCTCCTGGTATCTCCCACATGCCTCAACTGTCCTCTTCCTCTCTCTGCCCATAAGTCCCACTCATCTCCCTTGCCTAGCTATTGGCCCTTCAGGTTTTTATTACAACAGTCATGGCAACATCTCTTCACGGTGTATGAATATCCTACCACAGTGTCTCATTAATGACCCATGTGCTTATACATCCAATCAATTTGTCAATTGAGATTAACCATCCCAGCTGGCAATGGTCCATCTCGTCTACCTCTGCTGTGCTACTTCCTGTCTTTCAAGACTCACTGGCATCACTCTGAGGACACTTGGTCTCACCCCATAGGATTATATTCAAATTTTATTTAAAAACTCAGCACATCATCTGAAGACTGCATATTTAACTCTTCTAAATGCACACTCAGAACAGAAGTCCCTCTTTTTGTTATTAAAACATAATAAGTGTCATGCAACTATTGGGTGAACTACTTTAATTTTATAAAATGTTCTGGACCCCTTAAATATCTATGGTCCTCCTCTTCCTTGGGCCTCAGAGGAACTGGTCCCTTTTTCAATTCTCCTTCTGTTGAATTAAGATCTCCTCCCTTTGGATGCATTAGTTTCCCCTAAGTTTTAATTCTTACTCCTTTTCCCTGTAGGAAATCTCCCTCATGAGAGGGAACATATCTTCCTCCGAGTCTCCAAATTGTCATTACACACTAGAGACCTGAAGTCACTTAATTATTCCTCTGATTCCAGCCATACCCAAAGGAAATATCAAGTAAGTAATTACCAGGGTGGTGTTGTGAGTCTCAAACTAATTTTAATTTACAGTAAATTAATTAAAAGTTAATTTTATTCACAACTATGACATATCAAGCTAAACATAATTTTGCATATCACTTATATTTGCTATAAGTTAAGCTAGTTTTTTGGAAAGAAGGTATTCCTAGAATATAGTGATTGACTTGGGGCCAAATAACATAGATATCCAATATGTATAAATTGTATACCTATATTTTATGTGTGTGTATTTGGTTAAACTTATAAAAATTAAGGTATAAAATATAACATGCATGGGGCTGGAGATATGACTCAGCAGTTAAGAATATTCTTTTAGAGGAAATAGGCCCAAAGATAGGTATAACATACAGGGATCTTTTTACGTTTAATTTTTATTTTGTGTATGTATGGGTGTTTTGCCTGTGTTTGTTTGTGCACCTCCGTGGAGACCAGAAGAGGGAGTGAGTCTCCTGGAACTGGAGCTAAGGATGCTGTGAGCCACTCTAAGTGGATGGTAGGAACAGAACCCGGATCCAATGGGAGAGCAGCCATCTCATCTTGACCAGACTCTCCAGACCACAAAAGCTCCTTTTAGAAGTTATGTTACAGTGTTCCATTAGAAAAGCCTCTGAATATTTTTCTCTTATTTCTGGACAATAATAGCAAAGCTACAAAACAAACACACACTATGTGACCAGAGTTTACAGTCTTTATTATAAGATGTGCAGAGCTTTTAGCTTAAATTCTCAAAAGAACAAATCTAAGCTTGCATCTTTTCTCTCATTTTCCATTTGATTTGGAAACTGAAGAAGATTGAATTATTTTCTGGAATTCAGGAGTGGGTGGGGATGATGTCAATTTAGCTCGGTGCAATCATTCAACACAATTTCTGTACTGAGAAAAACGATACAGCCTACTCTACCACTCTATTCCAAGTAATATTTAATTGCCTTCTGAACCTCTTCCAACTTCAATTAGCGTTAATTTAGTGTGTAACTAAATACATTACCCTAAAATAATTAGGAATGGTAGAGTGTCCTCTGGAACACATGTGATTTGTATTAGCAGCCCTGGTTCAGCAGTATCTTAAGCAGCGAACAGATTCAGAAGCTGTTTTTCCAACATGATCTTCCTCCAACACACTACACAGGCTTGACTGGCAACAGGTTCTCCTGGTCACTGGGGGACTCAGGCTAGTGCTGGTAGTCTTAGCAATGCCTGGGCAAGTGTTTAACGTTGTCACTTTGATTGGATTAAGAAACACCTATGAGACTGGTGAAGCACAGGTCTGGGTTTGCTCCTGAAGGATTTCCAGAATTAAGTCATGAGGGCTCAGACTAATAAATGGATTCTTCTCTTGATGGACTCGTAATGAGGTTGCATTAGTAGGAGGTGGTGAACCATGCAGGTAGGATTTGGGGAAGAAATAGGTCACAGGGCATGCTGTTGGGAGCTGTGTATCGCCCTGACTCCTTCCTGCGTGTCTTCTCTCTGCTTCCTGCCAGCCATGATATCGATAGCTCTCCCCAAAGCCATGGACTGAAGTCCCCACCCCTCCACCCCTCTGACTTCTCACCTTTGTTGTGATGCCCCCACCCAAAGAAAACACTCTCCAGGCCTCTGACTGAGTCTGGCCATGCTCTAGACTCTATTAACGTGTAAATGCCAGGCTGCAGGCCACACTCCTTACCAGCTGCTCTGGGCTCCTGGGCTGATGTGAGAGGCCTCCGTTATCATCCCCCCCCCAACTCTGTCTTGCAGCAGGAGGCACCAGCACTGATACACCCTACTAAACATCCTAGTAATTCTGCATCCTCACTTGACAGAGTATAGAATCTGTCAATATTCAGCCAAAATTATAACGAAAGATGAAATCAGCATTTCAAATTTTATTTTATTTTTTCAAGAAAACCAATGACATCTTTTCTGAATAGTGAGACTTTGATAAAAATTCACAGGGTTTAGCCCAAGCACTTGCTTCTTGGTGTTTTTTAAGCTTCATCCTTCCTGTCTTGACTCACACCCACATACCAAAAAAAAAAAAAAACTTATTTTGTGGTAGTATATATAAATTTTTATTTCAGCAGGAGAAACTGCATTTTATACATTTGAGCTTTGATATGTCAAATTAATTCGCTTTCTTTGGAAGGAATAAATCTTTTCTCATGAAGGTAGGGTGATAAGGGATCCATCAGTGAATTGGAAGGGTTAGAGACTAGCAATACTCCAGTTAGAATGGAATCCAATAATGGTTTTATAGCTGAACGCACACAGTGTAGACTTATGCCAATATTTACATAATGATTTGATAGTTGACAAACTTTTTTTTTTGGTGTGTGGGGGTCACTTTGTACATTAATCCATTTAGTTACCACTTAAATAGAAAGTCTTGCACCTGCAAGGTGTGGTGGGAAGTGTACATGGTTTGTGTCCCTTAAATACACGCTATCTGCTGGGCGGTGGTGGCGCACGCCTTTAATCCCAGCACTCGGGAGGCAGAGGCAGGCGGATCTCTGTGAGTTCGAGGCCGGGCTGGACTGACAGCCTCCAAAACAATACAGAGAAACCCTGTCTTGTAAAACCAAAAAAAAAAAAAAAAGTACACACTATCTTTGAAAAGACTGATTGTCATGGATGTTTAACAAGAGGCCATTCCTAATATCTCTCTCTCCCCCCCTCTTGTATCTGTGTGTGTGTGTGTGTGTGTGTGTGTGTGTGTGTGAGTGTGTGAGTGTGTAGGAGCCTTCAGAGGCCAGAGATGGTATTAGATTCCCTGGAACTGGAGTTACAGTCAGTTATGAGCTGCCCAATGTGGGTACTGGGAACCAAACTCATTTCCTCTGTAAGACGAGCAAATGCTCTTAACCATGGAACCATCTATCGAAGCCCCATTTTTCCTGTTGCTGGGCTATGACAAAATACCTGTCCAGAGCGAGTTAAGGAAAGGATTTATCATAGCTCTGAGTTTGTGAGGAAAGTTCCTTAAGTCACTGATGTCAAGCAGAAGGAGCTCACAGTGCCTGGCCCCACTGCAGCCACAGTCAAGAAGAAGATAATGAGAAAGGCTCCTCTTGGTTAACCTTCTCCTTTTTATGAAGTCCAGGACCCAAGCCCAGGGAACACTGTCCTCCTTTTGGGTGGGTCTCTCCACATCAATTATCTTACTCAAGACAATCCTTTAGAGACATGGCCAGGGCTAACCTGATCTAAACAACCCTCACAGGTATGTCTGGGAGCACTTCTCCCAGGTGACTCCAGACCCTGCCAAGTTGATGATCAACACTGTCACACAGGCCTTCCTTCATTTTTGATTAAATGAAATTATCATGATCTCTCTAAACATGTTTTTCTCTTTAAATTATTAGACACAAACGGCCTTTTCCTTCATTTGTTCAATTCATATTTATTGGTTGTCTACGCCAAGGCAACATTTATTAAACTACTTGGGAGTAAGCCACAGGCCCAACCTGTGGATCTGCGCATTTTCAATGAAAATGTTCTGTACACATGAACAACTGAAGGAATGAGTTCTCTGCATCATAGTCACCATCCATTCTAAATCTTTGCCCCCAAAGGAATTTTTAAAATCTCAGAAGAGAAGAAATTAATGTTTATAATTAACATAATGTTTCTGTCTCATTTTATAAGTGAGGAAAGTAAGGCAGAGAAAGGGGAGGGGCAGTCTGAGACTCACCTTTAAGCTGGTGTGGTGGCATATACCTATAATAGAGACATAAGGATCAGGAATTCTAGGTCATCTTTGATGATTTACCAAGTTACATCAGACCTGGGCTATGTGAGACCATGTTTCCAGGCAGCAAACAAAACCCTCAATCAACCAACCAAAAAGACCACACTACCAGCAGAGTAGGGACCTGAACAGGTTCTTCCTCTTCACTGTCCTATTTATTTGCTTTTTAGTGTTTATTTTGAAACCAAGGGCCTCAAGCTTGCTAAATCCCTGTTCCACTGCTCAGCCACACCCTGAAGTCCCATCCTTGTCTTTGTTCTAGTCCATCAAACTGTTGATTAAAGAAAATAGTTGTGATCTTAAAAAAGATAAGAGATACTCTATTTGGAGCTAAATATAAAGGATCATGGCTCAGGAACACTGATTAAGGTTTCCCCAAGTATCACATTCCACCAGGGATTCCACATGAGCTTTTATTGGACACAGAACAATTAAACTCATACCTCAAAGCATTTATCAAACACACCAGTGGGGCCACAGGTAGATGGGTTGCAGCATGGCAGCGAAGACACCACTGTATGTCTCAGTGGCATGATGACATTATTGCATTCTGTGCCACTAGAAGCTAGTGCACCTTTAAAGGTTTTGATTGTCACAAAGATGTTAAGGCAGACATCGCTGGTGAGCAATTAATGACTTTCCAAAGGGGAAAAAGCAGTCCATGATCACGTGACTGTGGATCTGGGCTTGGAGGCTAATCAGCCAACACAGGTGTGGCTTTTCTTCCCAGAACCTTAGTTTACAATACTGCTGCTTTGCTCTAACTGGCCTTCAGCCAAACCTCACAGATGTTATATGCATATAGATTCAAAAGCTCATTATGTAAAATATCTTGTTCATTTTAGGAATCCCCAAAGTGAAAATCTCTCAGGAGGGAATTACTCATCGTGTCTACAACAGCCCCGGTAGAAACAGGTTTTTGCTTACTTTTTCCTGTCTGGTCCTGATTCTACCTGGAATACTAGACATAAAAACATTGTTGTCCTGCCTCACAAAGCTGTGTTTGCCCTACATCAAGCTTCCTACCCCAGAACTCTGGGTGACCTTATAATTTTTTAATGTTAAGTAACTTTCTCTTCCACAATCATTTGGAAGTAAAAAGAATAAAATAAATTAAGTGGTGAAAACTTTAGGTCAGTCCTTTCAAAGTCATTTCCAATGTTGCATTAAAAAACAAAAAAGCAACCCACAAGCAGAATAAATGAGGTGTGCCATTTAATTCTGGATATTACAGGGAGGCGTAATGAAGCGGGGAAGTGCATTTCCAGAGAAGCAGAGATTAAAGTCTGGAAAAGAAGCTTTACCTGTCTGGGGATTAAAAATAGACAGCTTGCAGAGGTCAGGGAACCTAGGAACCAAACCCAGAAAGCTAACATGTGCTCTCCTCATGCAAGTCGAGAAAGTGCAGCAAAGGATGGACTGCCTTAAACCAAAAGAAGTTCCCAGAAAAACTCATTTGCCTTGAAAAAATATAGCTTTCAAATGAAAGATCCAAGGACCGGTCTTTAGCAACCTCTCCAGCCTTGTCCAGCCTTGGAGAGTGTTTTCTTGAAGGTTGTTATTGATTCCATTAGTTTTCTGACTTTCGAACGTTTAGCTCCTAATACCATCCTAGCTTCTAATGCCACTCCCCCATATATCTTTTTGTTTGTTTGTTTGTTTGTTTTTTTTGTTTCGAGACAGGGTTTCTCTGTATTGTTTTGGAGGCTATCGGTCCAGCCCAGCCTCGAACTCACAGAGATCCGCCTGCCTCTGCCTCCCGAGTGCTGGGATTAAAGGTGTGCGTCACCACCGCCCGGTTCCCCCATATATCTTATTCTACTTGGGTCATGGTTTCAGAGCCCCTGAGACATTCTCCCCCCACCCCACCCCCCAGGAAATCCCTGTACCTTCTGATATTTTGATGCGTCCATGACTTACAACCCTATTCACAAGGAGTTTGCCATCATTCCAGGAAATCTCCTGGAGAGATCTCAAGGTCACACGAGTGAAATATAGACTATTAGTAGTGAGTCTCCAGACTAATGAATCTGGGCATAGTGTGTCAGAGCAAATACAAACTACATACACAGAGTGCTATGATATAGTATGAGGGGTGTAAAGGCGATTTGGTTGGTAAATAGGTTGAAGATATGGTAATGTAACTACTTCAGTAACCTGTCCGAAAACATAGTATTTCTTTATTTTTTAAAATTTTATTTAAATTAGAAACAAGCTTGCTTCACATGTCAATCGCAGCTCCGTCTCCCTCCCCTCCTCCCCCACCCCCAACCCCCATGTGTCTCTGCACACAGAGAAATTTTTAAAAATCTGTGAGCATACTGAAGTGTTAGGTGATGGAATTTATAGGTGGGGTGTTTTGTAGGGACCATCAGCTCCCTAATAAATGACACAGAGACTTATTATTAATTACAAACGGTCAGATGATAGCTTAGGCTTTTTGCTAACTAGCTCTTATAACTTAAATTAACCCATATTTATTAATTTACATAATGCTATGTGGCTCGTGGCTTGTTACCTCATTTTCGACAAGTCCTGCTTCTCTGCAGCTGGATGGTGACTCCACCCTTCTCCCCAGTGTCCTCTCTGTCTGGCTCTTCCACCTAACATCTTCCTGCCTAGCTATTAGCCAGTTAGCTCTTTATTAAACCCATGAGAGCAACCCATTTTCATAGTATATAAAAGGATTATTCCACAGCAGGAATTACTAAGAAAACTGGTGATTTTGTTTATTTCTCTACCAACATATTTATTTATTCATGGTGGGGGCACGTGTGCCACAGCAAGAATGTGGGAGTCAGAGGACAAGGTTCGGGAGCCAATTCTCTTCTTCCGCCATGCAGACTCGAGATCAAGCTCAAGCTGTCAGACTTGACAGTAAGTGCCTTTACCTGCGGAGCCATCTGCAAGTCCTAGTTACAGTTTAGTATAAAATATTAAATATCTTTTTCAAGAAGGAGTAATAGTAATTTAAGAAAACAAATACCGATAATTTAGGACATGTTGAGTTATCAGAAAAGGAAGATTATAGTTAAACTTGTATGCTTCATGACAGCAAGAGAGAATGTGCTAATGACATATAAATAATTATTTCACGCTTAACTTGAAGTCTATTTCCCTATCTGAAAGGGGGGGGTAGTGATAATAGTTACCTTCAGCATTGTTAGGGGGATTAAGTGAGATAATATTCTACAATGTAAAGCACTTAACACAATGACTGTTTCACCCTAAGTCTTCCTTAAATGTTGGCAATTACTCTAATTAGTGATTTCAGATCCCACTGTTTAGGGCAGAGGCACATTAGCTGCTCCCAGCGTTTTGTCACGTGGTGTGTACTGTATAGTTTCTGCTTTTACAAGGTCACACTCCTTTGAATTTTTTCGGTGAAAATGATGACTAGGTGAGAAACCTCAGCAACATCAGTGCACCGAGTCACTCCCCAAAGCAGGCCCTGAGCTGTTAAAAAGGACAAAAGTAAATGTACGATGCAGCCTTCATCATAAGGAACTCACAACTGAATGCAATAAGGAACACCCAGGAAAGCAACTGTTTGGTTTTCCTATAAGGTGACAGTCACTTGTGCAACGGCAATACTCTGGCGTATGTTTGTCCTTTCCCCAAGTAAAATATTAACCCTCTCTTTCTTTTACTTTTTTAAAGTTTAATTTGTGTGTATTATAGTGTAACATGACTTTGCTTACTGCTGAGGCCCATAAATCCTAGGGACTTAGCACTTAACTGCATCCGAAGATTCAAGGAAGTTTAGACGCTCTGGTGTTACGGCAATATACTAATGACAACCATGACAATGAAGAATATTAACAAATGCAAATTCACAGATATTGGGGTGGTTAATGGTGCCAACTTAACAGGATCCAGAATCACCTAGAAGAAAAGACTCACAGCCTACTTGTGTGGATTTATCTAGACTAGGCTAGCCTTTGGTTTGTGCCTGTGAGGGATTATTTTCATTAGGCTGACTGATGTAAGCAGACCCACCTTAACTCTGGATGGCACCACACAGTGGCATCAACTCTAGGGCTAACTAAAAAGGGGAGAGCAAGCTAACACTAGCATTTATCACTCTCTGCTTCCTGAGCGTTCAGTGTTTGAATAACTTTCATGTGTGCCACTGCAAATTTCTGGGAGTTAGCTCTACTAATTTTAATCTTTTTCACACGAATTCACTTTACACACAGGTGCCTTTAATGCATAATTTTCTCCTTTGCAACGTGAAGGTATTTTCTGGTTTGACTCACACCCTGTGGAAGGCTTGTAATCATGGCATGTCATTAAGTAGAATCCACCATCTTTTCTGAAACTTGAACAAATCGGTGTGTATTTCCTACAAGAATAAAAAGCAGACACCACTTAAAGAGAAGGACACAAAGAAGGAGAAATGCACACAGGAAAAGGACAAAGAGAATGAGGAAGGAGGAAGAAATGAAGGGAGATGGGGAGGAAAGAGAAAGATAAAGGGAAAGGGGAGACTAGCAGGGGAAGAGAGGAGGGAAAAAGGGATGGAGGGGGAAAGAGGAAGAAGAAAGGAGGAGGGGGAGGAGAAGGAGAGGGGACAGGAGGGAAGGGAGGAGAAGAGAAGAGAGGGAAAAGAGAGTCTCAGCCCTCACCCGGCTGAGCCTGGCTGATGCCAGTAGGGTCAGAGGCTAACACATGGCCCTGGAGATGCTGCCGCAGTTCCAGGTATTGGTTATGTCTGAGGATCAGCCTGTCTGTCTCCACTTCCTTATAGGAACTGACGACTTCCCTGCCGATCAGCTTCTGCTTATGAATGGCTGCAGTTATCTTATGATTTCCTGGTCGTTGGTCTGTTCACACTGGGCACTCACATTTATGAATCTTTCTGTAGAAAGAGAATCAACCCAGATCAGTAAGTCTCCATTGAGTACGGCTCCATCCTCTCTGAGGCTCATTGGAAAGTACACACACAATGAGGAGATTCCAGGAAACCTGCATTAGAGAACTCTACGTGTAAAGACTTAAAAAAACTTTTGTTTTAGAACAGTTTCTGAACTACAGAAAAATGACAAGCATTGTGCAATGTTCCCAGGTCCCTTTCTCAGCTCACCTTACTGAAATCTTGCATTACAGTGACACATGCATTATGACTGATGATCATGATTGATGCATCACTATTATTGTTTATATTTAGTTTTAACCAGTTGTCCTGTTTTTCACTTCCAGGATTCCATCCAGGACTCCATGTTTCATTAGCCCCTGTACTTCCTGTCTCTTCTTGACTGTGAAGGTTCCTTTGCTTTTGATGTCTTGACAGTTTGGAGCACTATTGTTTGGTATATTGTTGAATAACCCTCAGATGGGATTTTGTTTCTCCTGATTAGATTTGCAACTTGGATCTTGGGCAGAGAAACACGGATATTAAGTGCCCTCCCTGCTGTAAAGATCTGTCTCATGGCACTTCTTTCACTTCTGTGAAAGGAACTCATTCCACAGAGCCACACTTGATGGCAGAAGTTAGTGTGTAGAGCCAGCCATAAGAAGGGGAACTGGACTCAGTCTCCTCCAGGGTGGACTTCAAATTCTGCAAAGGGAATTGTTTTCTCTCATGTTTCTTCATTCAATATTTTGTGCTGGTTTGGACTCTGGGATTTGCATTTTGATCCCTGGGGATAATTCTATACTATTTTGTTGCTTACATTTTTCCAGCTTTGGCCACTGGCATTTTTAGTTGACTCCTGTGCCCATCCCACCATCAACTCCTGTCATTGTGGGGTTGTTTGTTTTGTGCATCATCCCTTTGCTCTGAGGTACTACAAGAAATTTCCAAGAACTCTTGTATGTTTCTCTGGATTCAGCCATGATTCCATGTAGCCATGGTTCTTCACTGACTCCTATTATTTTCATCATTATGGAAGCTTGGTGTGCTAGGCTAGGGCTCCACCACTGAGCACTTCCTTAAGAGCATGGGATGCTCTTCCAGATGACCCAGGTTCACTTCTCAGCATCCACAGGAAACAGTTCCAGTTGTTCTGATGCCTCTTCTGATCTTCTCAAGTACCAGGCACACACATGGTGTATGTACACACATGTGGGCAAAACATTCACACATATATAGAAAACAAAATCTTTAACAGAAAAAGAGAGAACCAAAGATTTTCAGGTATGCTTGTTCCTAATAGAGTGTCATCACTTCTATGCACTCTCAGCTGACAGAACAAAGGAATATGTATATACCCACAATTATGTATGTTAAAATATTAAAATTATAACCTTTGGGACATGTACATTTAACCAGCTTCATCTGAATGTGGCGTCTTATATAACCATAGTGAAATAAGGACATTGACACAAATAAGCTGTGTTTCTAGTCCCATTTCATATTAACATGAATCTATTTGTGGATCATCCCCACAACTGAGATATAGAAGGATTCCATTTGGAAGCTATTGTTCTTGGTAGCTTTGTGTCATCAGTTTAATAAATCTGAGGAGGGAGCCTCAGTTGAAGGATTACCTCGATCAGATTGGCCCATGGCTACATACTGGGGCATTTTCTTGATTTCTAGTTGTAGGAGTGCCTAGTCTGCTGTGTATAGACCCATCATCCCTAGGCAGGGAATCACGGGTTGCCTAACAATGACAGCTGAGCAGAAGCCCCAGGGATAGGGCAGGGCAGTGGGAAACAATGCTCCTCTGTGCTCTCTAGCTTAGTTTCTTCTTCAGTTCCTGCCCAGTCTTCCCTCTGTGATGGATGCCACCTGGAGAAGGGAGCTAAACAAACCCTTTCCTTGATGGGAGATGTAATTCTGTAAATCTGTCTCTTATTGGTTGTTGAATAAATCACTGTCGGCCAATAGGGAAGCAAGATAGGTGGGACTAGGAGTCAAGGAGGATTCTGGGAAAGAGAGGCAGAGGCAGAGACATGATGTAACCGCCAGAGGAGTAAGAGGTCCGGACCCTTTTCTCTGGTAAGAAAAATACTTAGATTAACAATTGTGGGTTAAATACTTAAGTCAGAGCTAGCCAGTAAGAAACAAGCAAACGGCCAACAGCTTTATAATTAATTCAGGCTCCTGTGTGTTATTTGGGGACTGCAACTGTGGCAGGGCCCAGGCAGATGGCAGGGAAGGCTACACTCTAAATTTCCTCTTCAAGTTGCTTTGGTCATGGTGTTTATCCCAACGATAGGCAGCAAATTAGAGTAGTATCCCTCCTTCTGCTCCTCTGTAATCATATTTCTCTCCCCATTTCCTCCTTTGCCAACATCCTTGAATGCTCACCACCACTGATCTCCTTTGTTCATAAAGTCTTGTTTTGAGAGTATTACATGTAGTCATGTAGCACTGACCCTTTGAGACTACACATTGTTGTTGTTTTAACTTGGAGATCCTGTTAACTTGTACATATTGATACTTCCTTCCTTTGCCATTTCTGTGTAATATTCCACAGTTTATTGAACCCTTTAGAGGACAGTTTGGTTGATCCTACTTTTGATAAATATCAAAGCTTCCCTGAGCATTTCTGTACAGGTTTTTGTATAGACATAAAATTTCACTTCTCTGGGACGCATTCCAAGTAGCCTTATTTTTATTATTTCAAATATAAGCTGTGGAGAAAAGCTGGGTTACATAGCAGTGCGAACAGGAGAGTGATTGACAGATCGCTAAGCCTGCTGAGCATCACTCTAAATAGCAAGCTTCCTGTATGCTTCTGATTTCTGGCTCTGCTCCCCACCATTTCTTTCACTGTATGGGAAATTCATGCCCCTGTCTTCCAAAGCTCTTTTCGAACTCTGTTTGATAAGGAATACACTTGTATTTTTCACTGAAAGTTCTCAGAATGTGGGTCTGGGGACCCATGAACATCCCAATGATCCCCTCAATGAACTTATGAAGTGAAAATAATTTTCATAACAATTTGAAGACTTCATTGATGTTTCCACTGCTGTCTTTCCAGAGATCATGTGGTATGTGATGATGGGACTGATGAAATGTATGCTTGTGTGTTGAAATTTACTATTTCAGGTCTTATACTATGTATCTCAGTAGATGCAATCCACATAAACAAAACATCTTGGAGGTCCACCACAATGTTAAGAGTAAACAGGGGGAATCTGAGCCCAGTTTTATATTATTGATTTTTACTATTAATGTTATTTCTGCTTTTGCTATATGTCTCCATAAAGTATTTAAGGTCTTTAGTGGGATTGAATCTATTTTTGTGATTCTTTGTAGCTACCAAGTATGCCTACAGCAGCAGTACAGGAAGACAGTGAATGATAAAACAGAGATGAGTGACTACTTAGGACATAAACCAACAAGACCCGCACCACCTGTGTAAAGGAGCAGGGGTTCATTTAGGAGGATGGAGACAGGACTTCTCAAATTATCACTTACCAAAATATCCCTGTCTAGAAGAATAATGAATGTTTTCCTACCCAGCTTTCCTTGGCCAGTTACTAATATACCATAAAGGAATCACACAAATCATGGATATTTTTCTTGTAATTTTCAGATTAGCACAAAGAAATTTATAGACTATGGAACATCTGTTGCCTTCTGAAATGTTTCTTAGATTATTCTAAAACTGTTGTAGCGAGTGATAACTTGGAAAGAACATGTTACTTATTTTTTAAAGTGACATACATGTGAACTTTTATTTTGCACTGGGTTTTGTATTATGTTTATGGACATAATTATGAAAGCCATATTTATAGCCACAAATAGATTCAATTTAATGTTGGTTTAATTTTGAATCCCCCAATGAAGTCTCAGGCCTTCATAAATTCTATTGTTTATTTGTGTTTTCTCTTTATCTTCCCTTCCCTCTCTCCCTCTCACTTTCTTTGTTTCACTCATTTTATTTTTTAAGACACAGTATCATGTATCCTGGTCTGCTACCAAGCACAGGTCTATGATACCATGTCTGGTTTTATGTGGTGCTGGCAATCAAACCCAGGGCTTCATGATAGGCAGACACTCTACCAACTGAGCTATAAACCCAGCTGTTTAGTTTTATATTTTAAAAATGTAATTAAAAGGTAAGTTCAGATTCCCTTTTATTCTGAGATACTTAATTTACAGATAGAAAAATGGCCAAATGTTCAGAATAAGTGTGTGGAGGAGCTTGTTCTAACTACTGCGAACCAGGGATGCATGTGGATAAGATATATTTGATTGTCACTATTTGGAGGTGACAATGTGACAAAAGAACTTAATTTTTCATTACTTACAAGGATATTTTTCTTTATTAAGAGAAAAATATATTTATATGTGGTTTTTAAAATGATGCATTGCCAGTCTCATAAGTAGAAGCTCAAGTGGAAAAGCTAGTTTGACAATGTTCATTTGACCTTTATGAGATAGAATGTCTTCTCTTCATTTTAAGACTTAGTTCTTTTTATTTCTTTGCAATCCATGTATGGCCCATCTCCTTTCTTCTGTTACAGTTCTTGCTTTTTAATTAGGTTAGTGCATGCTAATGCACAGCTGATTGTAGGGGAATATTTTAAGTTTTATTTTAACTGCAATAAAATAGTCTTGTGCTAAATATTTGCAAAGGTCAAATTTTTTTACATGAGAAAAGCACTTCTACAGAGAATAAAAGAATATAATTGAATTGCTTTTTATAAACCAAGCACATGGTTGCTTCTTGGTCTATGAGTACCCAGTGATGAAGCTGTTCGTACATACTGAAATTCTCTTACTATGTCTTCATTGATTCAGTTAAATATTTATTGTGTACATCCTTTATGTTAGGACAGTGTAGGAATGGATATGTCCCCATATCCCTTAGAAACCAGAGGAAGATACTTAGTTACCTTAGACATATAATATAAATACAAAAGTAATGATGACAGTGGTATATGTAAGCAAATATTCTGAGAACCAGTTTTGGAGTTGCCGAACCCAGATTCAAGGGATCAGATGTGTGCATTGAACACCTATTTGAGTAATAAAGGAATTCCTGTCTATTGATGAAGTTGATGGGCAGGAATGGTGGTGAAGAGTGAAGGTCCAGAGTGATAAGCATGAGGAGAAATGTCAGTGAGGCTGGAGAAAGGGTATGTAGAAGGAGGAAGGTCATGGAGCTAGAGGGACTGAAAATCCAACTCATCATGGTCCAGGCTAGAAATACAGGGGAAAGGGTAAGAAATGAGCAGAACTATTTACATACGCTGTACTCTGCTCTTCCCTTGAGAGGGGTCTCAACGGAAGCAATGGATCTTGAGGCTGGTTAATAAATCCAGTGAGAGCAACAATCTCAGACCCCTGGGTGCATACACTAATCATCCTTAGCTAGAGTCCAAATGGATGTGAGGGTCAAAGATGTAGCTTCCATTTGGTAGAATATCGTCTCTGGAACGTTCCCCTCTTGGAATGTCTTATTCCACCAATGGCTTTCTGTTGTTCTGGGTTATGGCCCAAGAATTCTGGGATGGTTCTGGGAGGGCAAGAAACACTCAGAGAGACACATCTCCCCAAATATGGTAATTTGGAACCATCTGCTTAAACTTTTTTGACTCTATGTCTAAGAACACTTGAATAAACCTCCCTTAATATAGTTCACCCCAAATCACCATTGTACCTGGCTAGTGATTCCCTATGTGTGCAACAGCCCCTTCCTTATCACCTCTAACTCCCTTGCTCCAGATGCTTTTGAAAGAACCAAAGCAAAAATGTCCTTCCTTTCTCCTTAGGAGGGAAATGCAGACCTTTGTTCCTTTAGGGACTGCAAAGGAGACGAGAGAGTTGATACAGTGGGCATGGTGACTGGGGCTGCTGACTGGTTGTAATCATGTTCCTGAAATGAAGATCACTGGAGCTGAGGAAGAGCAGAAACTATACTCAGTCAGGTTTCCTGTCGGGGAGAGCTGGGGTGAGAAGAAGTTCAAGTGGCAATCACCACAGCCCTCACTGAATTTGTGAGGAACTCTCTGGAGAGTGTTGAAGAGTGTCAGAGAGCAATGAACCTCCAAGTGGGAACCCTATAAGTTTCCATTGCTGTGTTTGAACCGCACCAAGTGGAAGCAGCTGTGGACTCTTGTTTGCTTACACCAATTCCCCAGGAGAATATATCATGCCCTAGCTGGGTTAAATTTCTAGGCTGGTGTAACAAAATGCCAAAAGTGGAGTGATTTTAACAGGGAATCTTAACTGTTCCATTGATTCCCAGTACTGGAGGCTACAGTAAAGATGGCTGCCAGGCTGGTTCCTTGAGAGGCCTGGGAATAGAGTGCATTCTGTGGCTCCCTTAGCTTACAGCAGTTTCTGGCAATCTTTGTCATCCTTGGCTTTTGAAGTTCAACTCCGTCTCTGCTTTTCCTTTTCTTTTTTTTTTCTTTTTGTTTTTTTTTTTGTTTTTTTTTAATTTTATTTTCCAGTTTAAATTTAGATAAGAATCAAGGTTGCTTCACAAGTCAGTTCCAGGTCCCTCTCCCATTCCCTCCCTTCCTCCCGTGCCCTCCCCCCCCCCGTTATCCCCTCATTTCTCCAGGGAGGGTGAGGCCCTCCATGGGGGTGTCCATAGTGTGTCATTTCATATAGGGCAGGGCCTAGACCCTTTCCCAAGAGTTCAGGGTGAGAGTGCACCTCACATTGTTCTATTGGAGTCCAAAGTCCATGTGTATACTTGGGATGGGTACTGATCTGCTGCCCAAGGCTCAATAGATTCCCTAGGCCTCTTCACTGACACCCAGATTCAGGGGGTCTTGATCAGTCCCATGCTGGCTTCCCAGGCTAATGCCTGGGATTCAAGAGTTAACCTTTGTCTGGTCAGCTGTTTCTGGGGGTTAAACCAGCCCAGTCTTAATCCCTTTGATCATCAGTCCTCCCTCTCTGTTACTGGCTTTCTTGAGTTCAGCTCAGTACTTAACCAAGGGAGTCTGCCTCTTCTTCGATCAGCCACTAAATAAAGTTTCTGTTTCTCAGACTCTCTGGCCATATGATTGTAGGCTGGCACTCCCCAGATCTATGTCTAAAATCCATATATGAGAGAGTACATGCCATGTTTCTCTTTTTGTGACTGGGTTACCTCACTCAGGATGGTTTCTTCTAGTGTCATCCATTTGCCTGCGAATCTCATGATTCCATTATTTTTTTCTGCTGAATAGTACTCCATTGTGTAGATGTACCACATTTTCTCTATCCACTCTTCAGGTGAGGGACATCTAGGTTGCTTCCACGTTCTGGCAATTACAAATAAAGCTGCTATGAACATAGTGGAACAGACATCTTTGTTGTATGAATGGGCATCTTTTGGATATATGCCTAAGAGTGGAGTTGCTGGGTCTTGTGGTAGGTTTATTTCCATTTTTCTGAGGAATCTCCACACTGATTTCCAAAGTGGCTGAACCAGTTGGCACTCCCACCAGCAATGGAGGAGTGTCCCCCTTTCACCACATCCTCTCCAGCATAAATTGTCATTGGTGTTTTTGATTTTAGCCATTCTGACAGGGGTGAGATGGTATCTGAGAGTTGTTTTGATTTGCATTTCCCGGATGGCTAAGGATGTTGAGCACTTTCTCAAGTGCCTCTCAGCCATTTTAGACTCCTCTATTGAAAACTCTCTATTTAGTTCTGCAGCCCACTTTTTAATAGGGTCCTTTGGTGTTTTGGAGACTTGCTTCTTGAGTTCTTTGTAAATTTTGGAGATCAACCCTCTGTCAGATGTGGGATTAGTGAATATTTTTTCCCATTCTGTGGGCTGCCTTTTTGTCTTGCTGACTGTGTCCTTTGCCTTACAGAAGCTTCTCAGTTTCAGTAGGTCCCATTTATTAATTGTTGATCTTACTGCCTGTGCTACTGGTGTTATGTTCAGGAAGCTGTCTCCTGTACCAATTCGTTCAAGGGTACCACCCACTTTCTCTTCTAAGAGGTTCAGTGTGGCTGGATTTATGTTGAGGTCTTTGATCCATTTGGACTTAAGTTTTGTGCATGGCGATAGACATGGATCGATCTGCATTCTTCTACTTGCCAGCCTCCAATTATGCCAGCACCATTTGTTGAAGATGCTTTCTTTATTCCATTGTATATTTTTAGCTTCTTTGTCAAAGATCAGATGTTCGTACGTGTGTGGGTTAATACCTGGGTTTTCAATTCGATTCCATTGGTCTACCTGTCTATTTTTGTGCCAATACCAAGCTGTTTTCAGGACTATAGCTCTATAATAGAGCTTGAGGTCAGGGATGGTGATGCCTCTGGACGTTGCCTTGTTGAACAGGGTTGTTTTGGCTATCCTGGGTCTTTTGTTTTTCCATACAAAATTGATTATTGTTCTTTCAAGGTCTGTGAAGAACTGTGCTGGGATTTTAATGGGGATTGCATTGAATCTGTAGATTGCTTTTGGCAGGATTGCCATTTTTACTACATTGATCCTACCTATCCAAGAGCATGGGAGATCTTTCCATTTTCTGAGGGCTTCTTTAATTTCTTTCTTTAAAGATTCAAAGTTCTTACGATACAGGTCTTTCACTTGTTTGGTTAGCGT
The DNA here is from genome assembly GCF_017639785.1 of Mesocricetus auratus. Lineage (NCBI taxonomy): Eukaryota > Metazoa > Chordata > Mammalia > Rodentia > Cricetidae > Mesocricetus > Mesocricetus auratus. Next base: position 51,505,011 of record NW_024429198.1, read on the forward strand.
TACCCCAAGGTATTTTATGTTGTTTGTGGCAATTGTAAAGGGTGATGTTTCTCTGATTTCTCTTTCAGCCCTTTTATCATCTGTATATAGTAGGGCTACTGATTTTCTTGAGTTGATCTTGTAGCCTGCCACTTTGCTGAAGGTGTTAATCAGCTGTAAGAGTTCCCTGGTAGAGTTCTTTGGGTCATTGATGTAAACTATCATATCGTCTGCAAACAGTGAAAGTTTGACCTCTTCCTTCCCAATTTGTATCCCCTTGATCCCCCTTTGTTGTCGTATGGCAATAACTAGAACTTCAAGTACCATGTTGAAAAGGTATGGAGAGAGTGGACAGCCTTGTTTTGTTCCTGATTTTAGAGGAATTGCGTTGAGTTTCTGTCCATTTAGTTTGATGTTGGCTGTTGGTTTACTGTATATAGCTTTTTATTATGTTTAAGTATGTCCCTGTTATCCCAGATCTCTCCAAGACCTTTATCATGAAGGGGTGTTGGATTTTGTCAAAGGCTTTTTCAGCATCTAGTGAGATGATCATGTGATTTTTGTTTTTCAGCTTGTTTATATGGTGGATTACGTTGATGGATTTTCGTATGTTGAACCATCCCTGTATTCCTGGGATGAAACCTACTTGATCGTGGTGAATGATTGTTTTGATGTGTTCTTGGATCCAGGTAAGTTTTGAAACTCTTTTTAAAGTATCTTAAATGACACTTTATTGTGTATGTGCTTGCACATGTGTGCATATTTGTGCGTGCGCGCGCGCGTGCACGCGCACGCACACCCCCCCCCCCCCCCAGAGGACAACTTGTGGGAGTTGGTTATCTCCTTCCACCCTTTTAAGTTAGGTCATCAGGCTTGGAGTCAGCCATCTTTACTTGAGTCATCTTATCAGCCTGAAATGAACTATATACATCCTTAGTATGAGCATAACAACGGACCTTGTCATTGTCAAGTGAAGTACAGACCCAACTCTCTCTCTCTCTCTCTTTTTAGTGCCCACTTACTTATAAGCTTGGAATAACCAGGAATGTGTCATAATGCTAAGAAAGTCACAGTTCCATGGAGGAAGCAGTCTTAGAATAACTTGGGATGACACTATGCCGGTCTTTGTTTCCTTACTTAGAGGCCTGCCTTGTATAAGAACCAAGGAAAATCTTCATTGTGAAACTTGTGTTTGGAAGCCACAGACCAATTAGAGCAGGGACCATGGAGGCCTTTTAATAAAGCTATTCATGTTCTACACAACCAAATTTTCCCATATGTGATTTTAAAACTGGACAGGCTATGAAAAGAAAATAGTCATCGTGCATAAATGACAAGCTGAGTCAAGATAATTAAGAGCTAGATATGATAATTGTAAGCTTCCATCAATGTGTGGATACCATGGGTTTCTCAGTCTTAGCACTGTGGCCATTTAGGGCAAGGTCCATTAATATATATTCAAATGGTTGTATTGTGAGTTCATTGGCATTTTAGTAGCATCTCTGTTATTTTGTCACGTGTTCCAGTAGCACTTCCTATTCTTTGTGGCATCTACATGACATGGCTCCAGTTGGAAACCACTCGTGAATACCTGAATACATTCCCTGTTCCATTGTATTCAACTTAACATGGCTATTTTTTTTAAGGTTCCTAGTCAATCTTACTTTTTACTTAAGTTGAAACACATAAACGTACTCTGGCTATTTGTGGGTGTTTTGGGGATAGAGAAGAACGTGGTTAACACAGATACTTGAGAACTTAACATGTTAAATTGACAACTTATAACTTGAGCTCCTATTTAAAGCTCTTGAAATATTTTTATGAGTGAACTACAGATTACTGTAGACAATGGAAACTATTAAGGAAACCAGGACAGGAAGAAGACGTAGAGAAGAGTGGCTTAAGTGTGTGTGTGTGTGTGTGTGTGTGTGTGTGTGTGTGTGTGTGTGTGTTCCCAAGTGAGCTTGAGTATACATGCACGTGTATCTGTGAAGGTCAGGAGATAAATTTGGCTGTCTCCATCTGCTTTTCCCGCCTTGTCACTGGCCTGAGACTGCCCAAGCAGACTAGGCTGGCTGGCCAGTGAGCATCAGGGATGTTTCTGCCTCTACCTCCCTAGTGCTGGGAGTAGAGATGCACACTAATGGACCTGGCTTTTATTTTGTGGATTCATGCTTGCAAGGCAAGCACTTTGCCAATGGTCTTATTTCTCACTCCAGTCCCTTAATCCTGAGTTTTCAAGGGTGTGTTCTGTTACCACAAGTTCCTCAGTTCATTCCTGCTTCTCATTACAGGATAATATGGTTCAGACTGTGAATATTAAACTAGAGATGCTCCTCAGGCCTACTTGGTGTGAGTTACCTAGGACTACGTTAGGAACCCTTGGCTTTCAGAGCTGAAAAGACAGAACTTGACTATGAGAACTCTCGAGTGATTTGCTGACAACAGCCTTGGCACAAATAGTTCTCACCAGCAGTTATTTTTACTGAGTTGAACTTTCCTAACATATCAGATCATTACTCTTAAGTACAAACACATAGTCTTAGTGGGGTAACGGGGCATAGCCCGTATTGGATTTTGATCATTCTGGCATTTGGTTCAGCAGCAGCTTGACCCTGAGTTAATTAGTCTGACAATTCCTGCTGGCTGTTTCATCAAAATACTGCAACTTTCAACTTCATCAGTAATTTAGTTCATTTGTCTTTATTATGATTACTTCTGGTAGAAGACTAGTATTTTTGATGATTATAATGTGAGTGATGAATGGTAATAATAATGTATGGAAACATGCATTAATGTATGTACTCACATGAACTTTAAAATATAGTTCCTTTAATGAAATGAGGTAGCAACTATACTACCTAGTAGTCAAACTATCTTTCCTATGCTTATATAACTTAAATTATCACCAATGATAGGAAAACATCTAATTTAAGAGAACACACAACTTCTTCCCTAAAGTGCTCTAAATATTTTGTGAAATTGGACAAAAAGAACTGTAAAGAGAATGAGGTTTTTAAAAGCAAGTCTTCAATCTACTTCCTTAAATCACTTACATTTTCCTGTTTCCCCCAATCTTGTTTGCATGCATAACCAATTTTATATAGTTGCAATTACAGTGTAGATTCAATTTTGTATTCTGCTTTTTTCACTTAGCATTATTCTTCCATAATAATTTAAAGAGAGTTTTATTTACGGTTATTTCAAATGTAGAGAATATAATTTTCTAAACTGTACTTAAGTGCTCAATTTAAATATTTTAATGGCCAACCCAAATCATCAAATGCACTCAGATAAGGGTGCGTTATAGTTAATGCTTAACACTGCAGGAAACAACTTACACATACATTAGATTAAAGTCAAACGTTATGTGCAGATGGAAATGAGGACACTAAGCCTGGTGGTTTTTTTTTTTTTATCAGTCAGATGTACTCTTGGAATTGGTTAGTGTAGTTGCTAAATTTCATGCCCTGAACTAATTCAGCCAGTTGTAAAATTGTACCTTTCTGCAGATGACTTAGCATGTGTACCTCATTTATACTTGAACTTGCTATGATTCAGATAGCATTATCCTAAATGATGTTAGGAAATTGTTCATTTTCTGTGTCAGCGAAAAACGAGGAAAGGCCAACCACATTTCGCCCGAAGAGAGTCATGTCAGAACTGACATCTTGGCAGATACAAAAATGCAAGGAAGATATTTTAATAGGGCATAGTAAAACTAATGAGCTGAAGACCAATATACACTTCTCCATTGTATTAAAGAGGCATCTCCCGAATTTACTAATGTTAAAAGACATGCTTTATTAGTTGCTGGAGGAGGTCTATTTCATTAGATGATCACTTAAAAACAAACTTGCTTCCTTTTTGTGTGATTTTTTAAACCTTGGTTTTAAAAATGTGGCTTGGGGAGGTGGGTTTTAAGAATTATTTGTTGTGAATATAAAACAGGAAAGCAAAGTTAAATTCTTGTTTTCATATTATTACTAAAGAAACAGGAAGTCTGAACAATGGTTTCTCTTTTGCTTGGTGAACTAAGTTGTGGAACACCACAACCAAAATTGTTGGGTCCTTGGCTCTGCAGGGCCTACTGCTACTGGTTTTGCTGTCTGTTAGGCATTTATTTGCATATGTGTCCAATTGCAAGGTCTCTATTTCCAGGGTGGTTTCTTTGTGTTCAGAGAATGCAGAGAATGGCAGTAAAGCTGACTGAAGCAATATCAATTGGCAGATTAAAATCAGGTTGGGCTTCTTTCTAGAGAGGGAACTGGGACAGTGACTTACTGCTCACTTTAGATGTGTTGGTTGCTATAATGCTCAAGCAGAACAGTTTCAAGTAGTCTCTTGGACTTGATTTAGAACACAGTCTCATGTCAGCAGCCTCAGCGTCACCTTGGAATTCATGAGAAACACAAATAATTCCCTTGTCTCAAACCTGTACCAGAACTCCGCACAATGGCTCATGACTGCAATCCCAGTATTTAGGAGGCTGAAGGTGCAAAATTTCAGGTTAGCCTGAGACACTTAGCAAGACTGTCTCAAAATAAACAAACAAATGAAACAAAAATCTGAAATGAAAACCCAAACTACAAAACCCAAAGAACAAAACTGTTAAGAGAAGCTTTTTCCTTTAGAAGGAGCCGTTCTGCCAGCCTGGTTCTAGAGCCGCTTTCCCGCCAGCCTGGTTCTAGAGCCATATCAGTCCCAAATAAACACACAGGAGGCTATATTAATTATGAAGCTGTTGGCCTTGTTTGTCTCTTACTGGCTAGCTCTGCCTTAAGTAATTACCCCATAATTGTTAATCTAAGTATGTTTCTTACCGGAGAATAGTCCCGGGCTTCCTACCCCATGCGGTTACATGTCGACTCTCCTGTGTTTCCCCTTCCCAGAATCCTCCTCGACTCCTAGTCCCTCCTATCTAGGTTTTCTATTGGCCAGACAGTACTTTATTGACAAATGCACAGGCAAATAACAGGACTTCCCCAACATCTCCTCTTTTCTGTTTAAACAAAAGAAAGGTCTTAATTTTAACATAGTCAAATTGTATATGACAGAACAGTTATCAAGTAAGAACACAGTTACAACATTTTGTCTATTAACATTTAGCAAGATCTAAAGAAAATATCATCCATCCCATCCTTGTGAGTCCAAAGTCCTATATGTAGCTTATCTTTTATCATAACTAAGGAAAACTATAATTATAACTATCTGTCTTCAACTCCATCAAAGACCACAGAAGGATAATATATAAACACTAGGATTGACAGAGGTATCTTACTGCCTGGACAGTCACCTGAAGTTCCTCTGTAATGTTGGGGCATCCATCTTCAGCCCATAGGCCACAATGTGTCTGGAACACTTCTCAGCAAAGCAGGAAATTTCAAACTGTCCATCTGCATTGGCAGTCTATCATTCATGTTTCTTTGTCCTGCAGAAAGTCTCGCGGACTCTTCCATGAAGCAGGAACCCTGTAAGACTGAGTTCAGCATTCACTTTCCTGTGGGTCCTGCATGTCCAGTTTATACAGCAACAGTCAGTCTAGGCAAGAGCAGTTTCTTGCCCAAATGGCTAATCTTGCCATGTTGAAAGCAAACTCCATAACGAGTTTCTTCGATGCCCATTTTCCTCTCAGCTAATTGGTGCTGCCAGGAGCAGACATTTCTCATTGTCAAGAAAAACCCTAAACCATTTTAAATGCCATTTTCTGAAGGTCTTTGAAAGGTTTGAAGACTATCTATCTGTCTCAAATACATCTCTATATATCTAGAAAACCTAACTTACCTAACTATAAATTCTGACTATTAAAAGTAACTATCTATAGTCTGTATTCAATTATGCATTATGTTTTAAAAGATCAGTATAAGCACAATACTTAATCAAGAGGAGAAATATAAGCATCACAAAATTGACCTTGAATTTGTATCAATAAATGAAAAACAATACCCATACCATAATTCCCCTTTTTACCATTAAAAGGAGATTGGTTGTGATCATTAACCAATTATAAACAATCCCATTTAAATGAAAACAAAGATTTAAAAACAAGATGGGAATTGGGACGTCGCTCATTCCAAACTGCTTCCTGCTGGAAGGGGGCGCTGTTCATACCATGGGGATCATGACAAAACTCAGAAACCTGTATAAGTCCGTATTTTCGGGGTCTGTAAAGCTGCATCATCTTAGCTGTCTCAATAGTTGGAACACCTGGTCCACTGCTTCCGGGGGTCTTGGTTTGTCAAACCACAGAAGTCTGGAAGAAATCCTCAGATTTTTATGTTCTGTGGAAACATAAATTAAAACTCCTTTTCCGAGTAACATATCCTTATACTTAAATTTTGAGGTCAAGGCATTTTCAGAAGATATAAGTTGAATTAATTTAGCAGCATTTATAATCACGTGTACTTCAGTAGCTGTTCCTTCCTTAGCAATGAAAAAACTGAAAAACATAATAGCGTACAGTATCCAGACTGTCTGTGTATTTTCCATCTTTACGTGGCTTATTTATTTATCTATGATTACTTTATTTCTTTCACTTTTATTTATTTTTCTCTGAGACAGGGTTTCTCTTTGGAAACCTGCCTGCCTCTGCCTCTGGAGCAATCCTACCGGCGTGCGCCACCACAACGCCGGCTTTTGTATTTATATACCACTTTGCCATTTCATTTTCTCTCTCAATCTCATGTATATTTTTAAACACACTGTAAACCTTTAGAAGTTTTTCTTTATCCAAGTCTGACTTTACTGTAAATCTTTATGTTTTTCTGGCCACGTGTCTTATCTGTAAAACCGCGGCTGTTTTAAACTGCCGTTTCAAGATGGTGGGCGTAAGCGTGACTCCAGCTTACCGCCTCAGTCCATGCTGACATCCAGCAAAAGCTGCCACTTCCAGCTGTACGTACACACCTTTCAATCGTTAGTAGAGTCTCTTAAAACAACCTTGCTGTTTTTTTTTCTTTTTTTTTTTTATGCCGAGTCAGGAAGACTCTGGCGAGCCACGTGAATCTCGGCTTGTCGATAGCAAAACAGAGCACACCTGAGAAAAATGCTGCTACCAAAATCTGTGCTTCTCTCCGTTCTTCTGTTTCTAAAATTCCTTTAAAGCTTTTGTCATTCTGCGTGGAAATTCATCATCCCACTCCTGATCACCATTTTGTTAAGAGAAGCTTTTTCCTTTAGAAGGAGCCGTTCTGCCAGCCTGGTTCTAGAGCCGCTTTTCCCGCCAGCCTGGTTCTAGAGCCATATCAGTCCCAAATAAACACACAGGAGGCTATATTAATTATGAAGCTGTTGGCCTTGTTTGTCTCTTACTGGCTAGCTCTGCCTTAAGTAATTACCCCATAATTGTTAATCTAAGTATGTTTCTTACCGGAGAATAGTCCCGGGCTTCCTACCCCATGCGGTTACATGTCGACTCTCCTGTGTTTCCCCTTCCCAGAATCCTCCTCGACTCCTAGTCCCTCCTATCTAGGTTTTCTATTGGCCAGACAGTACTTTATTGACAAATGCACAGGCAAATAACAGGACTTCCCCAACACAAAACCTCAGTGGATTGTGTTTAAAACACCTTTTAACAGGCCATGGAGATTATCCTCGTTCTAGTTCTATTGCGGTGATGGAATAACCTGAGAACAAACAAGTTAGAGGATGAGAAGGTTGCTTCAGCTGTGGGCAGTGGGCCACTGGCGTGAGCTCGAGACCGCTGGTCATGGCACACCCACGGTCAAGAGCATAGAGAAGTGTGTGCATACTTAAGCACTTAGCTGGCTTTCTTCACTCTCATGTGGTTCAGGGTCCCACAACAGGGAATGGTTCTGCCCATGCTTTTCTTTTTTTTTAAAGCATACTGGATGTGAGATTTATTACTGAACATGATTTGGTAGGGTACAGGAGAGTACTGTGGAGGCTCTCAGGAGTGCAGGGCTCGCCACTTGTCCAGGGGGCCACAATTAGGGATATATTTGACCCCACAGCCATCAGGAATGAGCCGTTTCTCAGCAACCATGTCTTCAAATTCATCTGCATTAAATTTGGTGAAGCCCCATTTCTTGGAGATGTGGATCTTCTGGCGGCCAGGGAACTTGAACTTGGCTCTACGAAGAGCCTCAATCACATGTTCCTTATTCTGCAGCTTGGTGCGAATGGACATGATGACCTGGCCAATGTGAACCCTGGCCACTGTGCCCTGAGGCTTCCCAAAGGCACCACGCATACCTGTCTGGAGCCTGTCAGCTCCAGCACAGGACAACATCTTGTTGTTTCGGATGACATGGAAAGGGTGGAGCCTCACTCGAATATGAAAGCCATCCTTGCCACAACTCTTTACCATGTATTTGTTGGCACAAATACGGGCTGCCTCTAGAGCTTTGGAAGAGAGTTGCTCATATTCATCTGACACCATTTGGCCACAAAGTGGAAATTCATCAACTTTTGCCTTCTTCCATCCCAAATCAAAGATTCGAATTTTAGCATCAGGGACACCTCGGCAGAAGCGAGACTTTGGGTACGGCTTGTTCTTACAATATCGGTAACACCGGGCAGGGCGGCGACCCATGATGACAATAGGATCGTCGGTGGCGCGCTGGAGGAAAAGAGCGCCCATGCTTTTCTTTTTTGAAATTTGTTTTTATTTAAATTAGAAATAAGCCTGCTTCACATGTCAATCCCAGCTCTCTCTCCCTCCACTCCTCCCCTGCTCCCCACCAACCCTCACCCCATTCCCCCTCTGCTCCCCAGGGAGGGTAAAGTCCTCCATTGGGGGTCCCAAAAGTCTGTTATATCATCCAGGGCAGGACCTAGGCCCTCCCTGATGTGTACAGGCTGAGAGAGCATCCCTCCATGTGGAATGGGCTCCCAAAGTCCATTTGTACCCAGGGATAAATACTGATCTACTACCAGAAGCCCCATAGATTGCCAAGGCCTCCTCACTGACACCTACATTCAGGGGTTCTGGTTCAGTCCCATGCTGGTCTCCCAGGCATCAGTCTGAGGTTCATGAACTCCCCCTTGTTCAGGTCAGCTGTCTCTGTGTGTTTCACCAGCACGGTCTTGACCCCTTTGCTCATCACTACTTCTTCTCTGCAACTGGGTTCCAGGAGTTCAGTTCAGTGTTTAGCTATGGGTGCCTGCCTCTGCTTCCATCAGCCACTGGATGAAGACTCTAGGGTGTCATATAAAGTAGTCATCAATCTCTTTATAGGGGAAGGGCATTTAAGGTAGCCTCTCCACTATTGTTTAGATGCACCGGATTTTGTCTGATCTTGGAAGTTAAGCAGGGTAGGGCCTGGTTAGTACTTGGATGGGAGATTCTGCCCATTTTCAAGCTGAGTCTTTCCACTTCAACTAAGGTGATGAAGACCAAGCCCCACAGACATGCTCACCAGGCAACCTGATCCAGATGACTCATTACTGAGACTCTTACCTGTTGAATCTAGACTGTATTGAGTTGATAGATAAAACTATCTATCACAGAGCCAAAAACTAACATCCACTCACAGAGCTTGAAACTGACAGTTTGGAAAGTGTGATTTAGAAGCAGTGCTGAGAGAGAACAGATGTCAAAAACACCAGTACTTCTTTTAGAGGTAAGGGTGAGTCAATAGCTTTCCCTTTAGAACAATTGCTTAAAGAAATCATGCAATTGGTTATATTGCACCAATGTAGTAGTGGGGTTTCAATCTCTCTAGTCTTGTATGTATGTAGCAGAGAAACCAAGAATTGCCATGAGTAGCATGTAGAGTGGTGTTGTTGAACAACACTGTTTTGTGATTGGCATGAATATAGATAGACAAGTAGATGAGTCAGTTCTTTCTTTAGGTAGACACATAGTTGGATGTATTTATGGGGCATGGTGCAATATTTCAACACATACAGTGTACTGGTGACAGCAGGGAAATTGGTATGACATCACCTCAAAAACATATTGTCACTATGAGTTGGTATTATTCAAAACTCCTCTCTACTACTTCTTTTTAAATATTGCCAGCCATTGTTCCCCAACTATGGTATAGAACATTAGCAGTTATTCCTTCTATGGCAAGTTTGTTCTTGTGATTGACATAGAAAGGACACATCTTTCCAAAAGCTCAATTAGCACTACCTTTTCTGAAACATTAATAAATCTATATATTGTCTTATTCTATTGACTTCCTTCTGCAAAAAAGTATGAAAATGTTATATTGTTTACTTATACTAATTTTGAAAATTAAGGAGTATTCACTCTGGAATGCTGAATAAACTGGAAAGTTGAACCAGCCCTTCAATTCCTTTCTTTTGACCTTGTAACATTTAGAAAGGGTTCGAAAATGAAAAGACACTACTATTGAAATGTACAGTCATAATGTAAAACGATGAGATGCCCTGAGTCTTCACAAGCCCTAAAGGCGAGTCTGATGCATCCACATTTGAGAAATAGGGCAGAAATAGGGGAGAAAATTCTCAAGCACTTTGATGGGAACTTTGATCTGTTTTGCTTTGGTTTTATTTAGTTGTTTTAAATATTTATTTTAGTTTTAGTTAGAAAGAGGGAGAAGGGGAGGAAGGAAGGGAAGGAGGGAGAGGGGGAGAGAGAGAGAGAGAGAGAGAGAGAGAGAGAGAGAGAGAGAGAGAGAGAGAGAGAGAGAGAGAGAGAGAGAGAGCACCAGATCCCTTGGAGCTGGACTTCCAAGTGGTTGTGAGCTTTTGCACATACATGCTGGAAAACAAACTCTGGTCTTTGTAAGAGCATCAAAAGCTCTTAACTACAAGGCCACCTGCCCAGCCCCCTGTTTTTAGTTTTTTGAGACTGGATCTTATGTAGTCCAGGCTGACTTTGAGCTTACTATGTAGACAAGGATGACCTTGAATTCCTCATTCTCTTGCCTCTTCTCTCAAGTACTGGGATTGCAGGTGGGTCCCATCATGCCTGAGTAGCTGAGAATGTAGTAAAGAATGTGGGGTCTCTGGTACAGGTTCATCTTGAGTGGCATTCAGTGCCCCCAACAAGATGGCAGTAAGGAAAGACTTAAAGGTGTTTGTGTTTGTTTCCTGATGTGTTGGGACAAATTACCATAAATGTTGTTTTATCACAACACACATATCTAATTTTACAGTTCTGGAGGTCAGAGATCCTGAAACATCCCTTGCTGGGCTCATCAAGGGGTAAGAGGTTGTGTCTCTTCTGCAGGCTGTCAAAGATGCCTACATTTTATATGGCTTGTGGCCCTTGACTCCAGTTGTCAAGCCATCAACTCTGTACTTCGAAACCTCTCTGGCACCCTTATTTCAATAATAAGTATCCTTGAGATCACTCTGTTTCTACCAGCCAACTTAGGATGATGCAGCTGTCTCCAGGTCCTTAATTAAACAGCTGTCACATCCTCCTTAGTACACTCGCAGTCCCAGAGACTAAGATGTGAGCCCCTCTGAGAGTGTCTGCCACCATACTTATTAGGTAAAATGAAATGTCAAACAGACAATGTTTTAAGATTGGATGACTTCTATGATGGGGAATGTATCTCAGTTAGTAGTTAGAGCTTCTGACTAACATACATGATATTCTAGGTTCCATGCACATACACTAGTGTGGTGGCACATGCCTGTAATCCCAGCACTCATCAGGTCAAAGCAGACAGATTAGAAATTCAAGGTCATTCTTGGCTGCACAGTGAGTTGCAGGCTAGCCTTGGGTATTTGAGACCCTGTTTCAAAGCAAGAAAAGGGGAGGGGTCTTCAGAGTGTCAAAACAATTGCTTGAGGAGTAATGAAATTCACAATTACAGAGAGCTAGTCCAAAGGAAGGCCTTTACAATCTACTAAAATCCGTCGAGATGGAAACATTTCATGTGGCTGGTTATAACAAAGACATCAATTATATTTCTGTCTGTCATGCCTGTGGTGACTGAATCCATGGGGTCACTTCCAAGAACCAGTGGGACAACTGAGGGATGCTCCAGAGACCTTCTCAACTAAAATATCCCTACTGCTGCTAGTGACACACGAACACCTTTGTCTCTGGCGTCGAGAAACAGCTAGAAAGGGTTCAGTTTTTGAGCCAGTGCTTTGCTCAAATATAATTTATCTGTGAAATCCAGTTAGAATGGATTCGATTGCCTGGAAAAAGAAAGGCCATAAACACGGGAGCCCGAGGCACCATTCAGAGGCAATGTATGCCTGGTTTGCTTTGTGGAAAACCCAGGTAATTCTGCTGACATGGTAGAATTATTGTGTGAATTTTATTTTGAACCACAGTTGTCTCACTCTCATTCATTTTAAAGCAGGATGTGCCATTCTTTCAGGTTTTCAGGGGGTGATTTCTTATGTGTCAGTCTTCTTTTCCTGCCTCCTAGTTGTATCAGTCAAATGCCATAGCTTTCTCCTTGCACTTTAGTTTCGTGTCGTGCTCTTGCTGTTTGGATCCCCTCGAAGCATGCACATCTCATCCTCAGGCAGCCTTTCCTTGACTTTGATACATCAGTTCAGCATCTCTTTTACCCGTCGTTTCTCCTCCAGTGATAATCAGATTGTCCACATTCCTGTCTCCGTTTAATTACACTTCGAGGATTCTCTTTGGTGGTAGAGCTACTGAAACTGCTTAGCTGCCATCAGGAATTGATTAGCTACTTTCTCATTGCTGAGACCAAATGCCACCCAAGAGGCCGGATTCTTAAGAAGGGAGGGCTTTAGTTTGGCTTACAGTTGGAAGGGACTAGTCCACCATGTTAGGAAGGCTTGATTGTAGCAGTATGAGGCAGCTGGTTGTACATTCAGAGTCAGGGGGTAGAGAGAAGATAAGAGGCGGGGTCAGGCTCCCAAACCTCAAGGCCCACCCACTTGACTGACTTTCTCCAGCAAGGCTACACCTCCTAAAGTTACAACATTCTAAAATAGTGTCTTCAGCTGGGGATCGTGTTCAGTCACATAGCCAACAGGAGGCATTTCATGTTTAGATCACAACAGCAATCTTATCACAAAATCCACGTTCACCTAATAACTTCCAACCCACTGAATTTCTCCAAAGCATCTTGTTACTGATCTTTTGTCAGACATACAACCACCAGCATTTATAACTAGAAATACTCCATAGAAATGAGTCCACTGGTCAAGCAAATTCATTTTGAGCGCTAATATGGACTACAACTGTTCTCAGAGGAACTGGAGGTGAGATAAAAACAGACCGGGTCTTTGGACCTGGCTGGAACTAAATTTTGATTTGGTGATACGATAGTGCAGTTGTGACATGGATGACCAGACATCCTCTCTCAAGGGAGATGTGCCCTTGGGGAACTCAGGCATGCTCTACCAGGAGGTCCCTTGAGGTCTCAGGGTGGGAGTGGCTTGGAAAACTACAAGTTTGCATAGCCTATGGCAGGAGAAAGCATGACGGGTAGAAGAGCCTGAGGGAAGACCTGTTAGTTGGAGTGAAGAGACAAGAGAGGATTGGGGGAGGGGTTGCCAAAGGATCTGTTCACCAGGGCATTGTGAACCCCATTAAGCAGCAATGGAAAAATACTGAGGAATTTTAAGCATATAGATGTCTGTCTTAGTTAGGGCTAGGGTTTCTATTGCTGTGAAGAGACACCGTGACCACAGCCACTGTTATAAAGGAGAACATTTAATTGGGGCTGGCTTACAGTCCAGAGGTCTAGCCCATTATCATCATGAAGGGGAGCATAGCACTATGCAGACAGATGTGGTGCTGGAGAAGTAGCTGAGAGTTCTACATCTTGATCCACAGGCAACAGGAAGTAAGAGTCAGCCACTTGGCCTGGCTGGAGCTTCTGAAACCTCAAAGCTTGCCCCGGTGACACACTTCCTCCAACAAGGCCACACCTACTCAACAAAGACACACCTCTTTTTTGCTGAATTTAATGTCCTTTTTATTTATTCTTTGTGTCTTTCATATCATACATCTCCTTCACATTCATTTCCCTATCCCTTCATACCCACCTCAAAATAAATAAAGCTTGAGAGAAAATAAAGAGAAAAAATATAGAAGGAAAATCAATCTAATCATGAAAACAACAGTGTGACACAGTGAGTTACACAGTAAGCCATTTCTTTATCCATATATCTTTACTTGCAAGTGTTCATTGCAGACAGTCATTGATCTAGTTTGAAGCCTTTGATTTCTGCTGCATTATTGATGCTGGGCCCTCACTGGAACTCCTCTTGATAATCCTGTTCTTGGCCTGTGTCATACAGACCATGCAGCTGTTGGTCTGCAGGGCAGGTCCCTTCACGTGCTCCAGCAGATCACAGATAGGGTGGATGTTGGGATGGGTCGACACATAACCTTGGGCCTGGGTAGTTGCAGGACTCATGGGGCTGCCAGCTCTCCCTTGTCCTCACCACCAGGGGGAGCTCTCCTGTATTGCCCCGGCTAGTTCACCCTTTGCAGCAAAGATCAAGGGGTGGGACCAGTTCTCCTGCTTTCCTGTCCTCAGAGACGAATTTCCCACACCTACACCTTCAGGGTCAGCTCTACTGTGCACCCAGGCATCGGGAAGAGACCACTCTCCTGAGTGCTGCTGATGATGAGGGGCAGGGCCAGCCTGCTCACTGTTATGACCTCAGGGCCAGCTCTCCACCTGTCTCAGGCATTCATGGGCAACAGGCGTGGGAGGATCTCTCCCCTGCCCACGCCACCACATGAGTAATAGGGACGGTTCTGTGTTCACAACTTCAGGGCTGGTTCTCCCACACCTCTGCCAATGGGGTTGGCTCTATTGTGCTGCCCACACAAGGTGCAGGACCTGCTCTCCCACGTGTTGCAGCTGGTGGCTGCCTAAGGCAGTTATCTTACTCTTATGGCTTCAGTGTCTGAAAGCCACACCTCTTAATGCCGCTCCCTAAGCATGAAATATATGAGTCGCTAGGGCCGATCTTGTTCCAACACCACAATGGGCAAGCGTCATAATAGGCTAGACGGGAGCAGAAAGAAAGAGGTAAAGGTCTAAACCACTCCTGAACCAACAGTACTTGGTGCCAAAGGCAGTGGAGAAATCACCATGTTCGTTCTGTTCCTGATGAACACCTTCCCATAGCCTGCACATGGCTATTGTCACATGACTGTTGTGTACCGCACTTAAGATATAATTGTGTGACCATACCCTTATTCCCACTCTGGCCATTTTTGCCTCGTCTGCTTTACTTACCTCATCAAGCTACCCTGCCTTTATCTCTCGTGACGTGTATCATAGTACATGACATGTGCTGATTTGCTTGTTCATCTCATTCGCAAAACCTCAGGCTCCTTAGACATGAACAAGACATGACATCAGCACTCCAAGTTAAGGTTCATGGAAACTGCTTCAAGATTTTGTTAAAGTGCATCATCTGATTCTTTAGTTATAAAGTGGGTCCTGAAGTGATTCATTGCTATTGATGCCCAATGATACCAATGACATTGTCCTGCTGGGACTACTGTGGTAGGAAGGACTTTATGTCGCTTTTAACCTTTGTTCTTAGTGTCTGGCACTTTATAGTGTTTTGACACGTATTTCTTGAATACATAGCCTTGTCTGTTTTCCAAAACAGACTGCTGCTATTTCTACCTTTCCACCCAAATCTCTAACTGTTATCCTAATGGCTCAGGTTTTCTTCTCAGATCTCTTGCTTTCTGGGTGTATTAGTCACTTTTGTATCGTGGTACTCAAAATTTGCAGGAAAAACCAACCATAAAGGAGTAAAGATTTACTTAGGTTCATAGCTGAAAGAGATGTTCAGCCTATCACGGTGGGGATGCATGAAGGAGTTCATAATGGTGGGAGTATGTGATGGAACCTCCTCATGTCCCGGTGGGCAAGGGAGCAGAGATCTCAGGCTAGAGCCATGGGTGACATAACTGTCCAAGCCTACCCTTAGTGACCGACTTCTATCACATGGCTCCTACCTCCACAACTTTCAAAACAGCCATGATCTGGGGCCAGAGCACTGACAAGAGCCTGTTGGGGCACATTTCAGATTCAAACAACAAAGACTGTGTTATTCTTACATGAAAAACTCACTTTCATCTCACATCGGAAGTAATTACTGCCTCAACACTGTACCCTTAAATCTCTTCTCAACTTTTTGCCTACAGAAGCAACTTCCCTACTCTTCATGTAACTTTCTTTTCCACACACAAGATAGACACATTGTAGTTATTTTTTGAGATAGGACCTCACATACCCAGGCTAGCCTTGAACCAGCTATGCAGTTGAGAATGACCTTGTCCTCTGCCTCCACCTCCAGAATGCCAAGATTAAAGATGTGTGCCCTACGCCCACTTTATACAGTTGGTAGAGTGAATCCAGGACTTTGTTGCACGCTAAGCAAACAGTCTACCAACTGAGCTATATCCAAGCCCCAAGAATAATTTATTTTCTAATTACTTCGTGAGTTTTCATGGAACAAATATGTGGGGGAAAAGAGACAGAGTCTCAGTTTCCCCCTCTTAACTGCTCAGGTCTGGGTTCACCCAGGAAAACTTGTAACTATTGGATGAGCTATCTAGCAACTAGATGCACCCCGGGGTGACCAGGGAATTCCCATAGAGAAGACTGAGATGTTTCTCAATGCTGTGGAAGACTTGGGTTTTGATGTCTGAGAGTGAAGATAGAGCAAGTGTGCTTTTTGTCATTGTTCTTCCTCCTCTGGAGACACCATTCCCCTGAGTCAGCTCAACACCTGCTCTTGTGAAACTGCTCCCTCCACACGACGCTAAAACACATGTTCAGTGTGTGATGCTCTCAGCCTTTCAGTCCACAGGCTTGTCACCTGAAGGGGAGGGAAACAGGGTGACTCTGTTCCTTGGGATACAGTTCCCGAAACAAATGAAGTAAAGCGCAGTGCAGGCATAATCTCATCACACAGCAACATATACGCTACATAAATGAGGAGTGCAGTTTTAAGTCAACAAATAATTGTATAACCTGATGAAGCTGGTTTATTTAATTCATGGTCCTGACAAAATGGGTTAAACTTTCCCATTTGAAAACTTAGACTTCCAATACTTAATTGGCAAGGTGAGGTGTTGTTTGGTAAGTTGAACAGTGAGCTAACTTCCTTCCTTCCTTCCTCCCTCCCTCCCTCCCTCCATCCCTCCCTCCGTCCCTTCCTTCCTTCACTCCTTTCCTCCCTCTCTCCCTTTCCTTCCCTTTCTTTGCTGCTGAAGACAGAACCTAGTGCCTCTCACATCCACAAAATTGCTCTACACTGAGATGCTCCCCCCAGCCCTCTTAAACTCTCCTTACCTAATTTCACTGCTGCTATTTTTTAAAAGGCACCTCTCCCCAGAAGGTTGTCACTATTTCAGGGTCGGTGGGATGAACATAGTGTGTTTTCCTCCTTTGCCCACCACCTTTCTTTCCAGATTGGGTTTCTGTACTCATACTGACAGGCAAAACAACCCAACGAAACTGGAGTCTTAAATGATAAAATACAAACACAATCTCATTCCTTTGCCTCTGTCTCCAGAGAGAGCATTAGAAGAAAAATGCAGAGTGGGCCACTTGTCTTTGAAATAGAAAAGACACTTGTTTTCTCCATTAGGAGTTTTAAAAAAAAACACGGAAAAGAAGAGTCACAACCAATCAAGACGTACAAAACTGAATCTTGGAAAACATCAAACTGAGAGGATTTTGAAACGCCGAGACACACTAACAAGGCAGAGAGGAGGCAGGCTGGCTGGGGGAGTGATTTGTCAACCAGAGCCCTTAGCACAGGGTCTTCTGAGAGGGAAATTCGGATTCCAGGCAAGTCAAATTGCTGCCCCTTCTCCTCTCCCAATTTGCCTTAAGTTTTGACAAGCCATTTAATAAATTATGAGACACATCTTCACCCTGCTGGTCACAGGTTTGTTTTTGTTGTGTCGTCAGACACCGTCCTTGCCTGCCGTACCACCCACTGTTTCCTGCCCTTGCTTCTTGGCTTGCCTTGAAGGTGATCTCAGTCTGGTAGCCTTTCCGCCCACTCTTCTTCTCCCACAGCCTGGTTCCGCCCTTCACCGGGGCCGCAGGAGCCCACAGAGCCTTTAGCAATGATAAACGTGACAGGTGCGGCCCTGTGGATGACACAAGAGCTCTCCTTCAAGCCACAGGAAGAAAACTGTCGTCGTTTCACAGGATCTGTGCGTTTTTGAACAACATGCTGCCATCACCTACTGGGGAGATTTTTGCCTTAACTTTGATCTAGTCTCGAGAGTGGGTCCATCATAAGAAACACACATCTTTCCAACATCTATTGCCTGACCTCTCTTCCCGTCCCTGAGATCTCTGCTCACCCCTTGCAAGTGTTTCTGTGTGCCTTTTACCAACTTCCTCCAAACTTGGATTTGACTTTCAAAGTGTAGCTTCTGGTGAGGCAAATATATAAATAAAAAGCTTGTTTACTATTCTGTCGTTATGGCTCCATCATCACGGCATGAAATACTGAACAATGAAGACGCAACCACCCATTTATGGTCCTATTGCCATCTTCCCTGTATAATTAATATCCATCATTAGAGGAAAGTCATATCGTTTGCAGTTTGATGCAGCTTTCTTTGGAGTTTCCTGATGGCTTCAAGGTAGTTTATATGCTAGCTCACCTGTTGCTTATAATCAGCATTTGTTAGATAAATAGGCATTGAGCCTTTTGCATACTGTCCTTCACTACTCATCCTCTCTAAGAGCCTCTTATAGAGGGCGAGGGAAGCATCCTTCTTATAGCTCCTTTGCATAATAAGGCTGCCTCTCCCTCCCCCTGTATCCCTGTCTCCCACCAGAAGGAAATATTGCATCTCTCCCATTCTAAGGGCATGCTTGCACGATGGCCTTGTTATAAAGCACAGAGACAGAGGCACATAAATCTAACACATACCGTAAAAAGAACTGTCTCCCACTAAGCTCAGGGCACTCTGCTTGAGCTCTCTGTTTCGTCCTATTTATGGAAACATGAGGCTGTTGCTGACATTGAATGCAGCTCCACGTAGTTTCTTATCTCTTCACACAACTGTATAAAGGCAGAGAGAAAATGGGTCACACATCCGCAGGGTTCATGTTTGCACAGGATCCTGCTCTTTATCCTTGCTCTCAGGTAGCACAGGCAATTGCTAATCTCGTATATCATGACAATACCACCTCTTGAATTCCAATGCCCTCAAATACTCGCCATCGCTCATGGCGGGACAAAGGAGCAGAGAACACACAGAGACCAGTGCAAATCCATCACCCCTGGTGCCTGGCAATTCAATGTCATGCTCTCCGAGGACGGGTCAATGACTCAGGCCTCACCTGTGAAGGATGGCCCATCTGTCATCTGGCAGAGCTTTCCCCTGCCCTGGAACATCACGGATGAGTAAGCTCATCCCGAAATGCGGAGGGCAAGTGTTCTAATTGCCTTCCCACAACCCACGCGGTCCATTGCACAACGGCCTTATTTATCCAACCTCAGAGCCCATCTCCTTTTCCCCTGAAGTTGCAAGTTTCGCTAGAGCAATGCATGTGAGGAGTAAGACAACATGCTGAGGGACAGTCCCAAGAACACATTGAGCTTCGAGTGACATGATGTGGAGGTGCATTCTCCACACTGGATTCCAGCGAGTGCAATCTCACTTTATGCAATGGGCGTCTCTTTCTCCTCCCCTCTTCTTCCTCCCTTTCTTCATTCCTCCCTCTCTCCCTCTTGCCTTCTAATCTTCTGTCTGTCTGTCTGTTTTTGAGGCAGCGTTTCTGTGCAGCCCACACTGACCTACTCACTATGTATGACTCCCTATCTTCTTGTCTTCAGTTCCTAATGGCTGAGGCTACAGGTGTTTGTCACCACACTTAGTGTTACGGTGTCCTGGGGATCAAACCAGGGCTTTGTATGTGCTAATCCCTTTTTCTTTTTCAAAATTACATTTTGGACCTTGTATGCCTAAGGAAATGTCTTCTTTTATTTTGTTAGAAACAGGTTCTGAACAATAACAACAAAAAACCCTTAACATTTACTTCTTTACTTTTTTTAGATTTCTTTGTTTAAATTAGAAACAAGGTTGCTTCACATGTGAATCCCAGCTTCCTCTTCCTCCCCACCTCCCACGTCCCCCTACCAAACCCCTAGCCCCACACCAATCCCCACTCCGTTCCCCAGGGAGGGTGAGGCCCTCCATGGGGGATCTCCAGAGTCTGTCATTTCGCTCAGGGCAGGGCCTAGACCCTCCCCCAAGAATCCAGACTGAGAGAGCATTCCTCATTGTGGGATGGACACCCAAAGTCCATTTGTGTGCCAGGGGTAAATAATGATCTACTACCCAAGGCCCCATAGCTTGCCTAGGCCTCCTCACTGACACCCACATACAGGGGGTCTGAATCAGTCTCATACTGGCCTCCCAGTCATCAGTCTGGGGTCTAAGAGCTCCCCGTTGTCCAGGCTAGCTGTTTTCTGTGGGCTAAATAAGCCCAGTCTTGACCCCTTTTGCTCGTCAGTCCTTCCTCTCTGTCCCTGGGTTCCAGGAGTTCAGTTCAGTGTTTAGCTTTGGGTGTTTGCCTCTGCTTCCATCAGTCACTGGTTGAAGGTTCTGGTTGAAGGTTCTAGGATGGCATACAAGGAAGTAGTCACTATTATCAGGGAGGGGCATTTAAGGTAGTCTCTCCACTGTTGCTTAGTTTGTCAGTTGGTGTCATCCTTGTAGATCTCTGGAAATCTCACTAGTACTAGATCTCTCTACATACCTATAATGACTCCCTTTATTATGGTATCTCTCATCCTGCTCGCTTCTATTCTTCCCCCAACTCAACCTTCCTGCTCCCCCATGTCCTCCTCTCCCCTCCTCTTCTCCCCCCTCTCTTTCCTCCACTCCCTCTCTCCTCCCCACATGCTCCCAATCTGCTCAGGAGATCTTGTCTCATTCCTCCTTATCTGGAGTACCATGAATATCTCTCTTAGGGTCATACCTGTTTCCCAGACTCTCAGGCAGTGGGATTGTAGGTTGGCATTCCCCTGATCCACATCTAAAATTCATATATGAGTGATTACATACCATGTTTGTCTTTTTGTGACTGGGTTACCTCACTCAGGATAGTTTCTTCTAGTACCATCCATTTGCCCTCAAATTTCAAGATCCCTTTTATTCCCCGGCTAAATAGTACTCCATTGTGTAAATGTACCACATTTTCTCTATCCACTCTTCAGTTGAGGGGCATCTAGGTTGCTTCCAGGTTCTGGCTATTACAAATAATGCTGCAATAAACATAGTGGAACAGATGTCCTTGTTATATGAATGTGCATCTTTTGGGTATATGCCTAAGAGTGGAATTTCTGGGTCTTGTGGTAGACTGATTCCCATTTTACTGAGGAATCTCCTTACTTATTTCCTTCTTTGTGTGTGACATGGAGTGTGTATACCACGGTACACATTTGGAGGTCAGGGGACAGCGTGTAGGTTCTTCCCTTCGCTCCCTGGGATTTGGGGGTTGAAATTGAGTCATCGGGCCTGGAAGCACCTTTACCTTCCCAGTAACCTTCCCTGCTCAGAAATGAGCTTGGTAAAAAAGTGTTACCAAGGAGACGACCTGCTGTGTAGGAAAGAGTACAGGGGTCCACCTGAGTCTATCCCCACCCCCACCCCCTTGTTGGAGGTAGAACTCAGGGTCAGGGTCTTGAGCATGTGGTGTAGACACTCTGTCACTGACATACAGTCCCAACCTTTGGTCCTCTTTTCCTCATCCTGTAATAAAATAAGGGTATTTAAATTTCCTAACCTTTGATTTTTCTTTCTCATCTCCCAAATGGGGATAATAGTATCCATCTTGGAGTTGTCATGAAGGAATCTGTGATGTGCCAGAGAAAGCAGAAGTCCCAGAGACCAAGAACTGGGATAATCCTGGATCCATATTCTGAAAGCCACAGGACGTTAGGCAAATATTTAGCATTTCAGGAGTGTGTGTGTGGGTTCCCATCAAATAGAGATAGCTTCCTGTTAGAGTAGTTTTTGGTTAAGGATTAAAATAATGTATATCTTTAAGTGATTTGTTCTATCACAGTTAACCAATAACACTAGTTTTCTTAGGTTAAATTGTTAAGAGACAACATGTTAGACTTAAAGTACAAACAGTTAGAAATAGACTTGAAACCAGACTGCATAATTTAACAGCATTGTGGCCTCTTTATATGCAAGTTAGGCTACTTTTTGTTTCTGCTTTACTTACATTTTGACACATACATTTCCCTGTGAGTTTTAATTCATGTGCACAGGTGCATTGATGTGCCCACACACCCTTCTTCTACCCAGAACTCCCATCCTTCCCCCAGCACCTCCCCATGCTGAAAGCCAGTTTAGTTTTTCTTGGCTGCTTTTCTTATTTCCTTTCTCAATCTCTAGTGTCCTCTATTTCACTCTTTGTCTCCTTTTCTTTATTTTTTCTTTTCTTGTATTCTTTTTTTCTGCTTTTTTGAGATAGAGTTTCTCTGTATGACAGCCCTTCATATCTTGGAACTCGCTCTGTAGAGCAGGCTGGCCTCGAACTCAGAGGTCCACCTGCCTCTGCCTCCCGAGTGCTGGGATTAAAGGCGTGCGCCACCAACACCCCGCCTATTTCCCTCTGTGCTTCTGAAACGTTGACCCACGGGAAGAGCCAGGCATGGTGGGACGTGATTATAATTCCAGTGCTAGAAAGCTGGAGTCAGGTGGCGTCATGGGCCTTGCTGCCGAGTCTAGTCAAACTGGTGAGCTCCAGATTGAATGAGAGACCCCATCTCATAGCACAAGGTGAACGGCGCACCTTTCAATAGTGCACCGATGTTGGCCTCTAACCTGCTTGTGTGACACCACACTTGCACACACCCTTGTCCACACCTACACTTCCCATGGGTACATGCACACAATAGCCGCTCATTATAACTAATGATCAAATTCCCGAAAGTATCTCATGGGTAAATGAGTTATCCTTTTCCCTACACCCCTAAGGGCAATGCTCCATAAGTCACTTGTCTAGCTGTCTAGACGTCAGAAAATGCATATGCAAGCACATATTTGAGCATTTCCTTTCTAGATGATGAGAGCATCCTAGAGGTAACGACCTGCAGCTAGTGGCTTGCCTTCCTCACACCTCTCTCCATCCAGGGGCTACAGTTCCACTTCATTCTCATCCTACAGGTGGGCCATAATTTCCTTAACCATTTCTGGGGAGACATGTGGGCTAGCTGCTTCTTCATGTTATATTATATCGCACAGCAACCGACAACCTTCTGGATGCCTTTGTCCCATGTGCTCCTGAAAGAAGCCCTCCATTAGTGTGGTGGCCCCGTCAGAGGTTATGACGACTTTTGCTTTTGTTGGACAGCTGCATATCGCTCTCTGTAAATGCCTCAGTATCCTAGTATGTGGGATGAACGTGTCCATTCTCCACACTTTCTTCTCAAAGGATGATTCCTGAGCCTGACACATAGGCTCTCAAGGGAAAGTGTGTGTCTCTCTGTACATCTACTTTTCCCTGTGATGCAGTGAGCTAAAGAGACAATTTAGGGAAAAGGGGCCCTAGACGGGCATTGAAGATGTAGCTCAGTTGGTAGAATGTTTGCCTCCTATCATTCCCAGGGCCTAAGCCCCGGCACTGCATCACCTGGGTATGGTGATGTATGATTGCATGCCTAGCACTTGGGAGGTGGAGACAGGAGGATCAGACATTCAAGACCACCCTTAGCTGCATAGAGAGTTTGAGACTAGCCTGGGTTACAGGAGACTCTGGTTGAAAACAAACAAACAAAGAAGGAAACAGAAAGGAGAGAATTGGAAGCCGGGAGGGAAATGTGTGCAGCTCTGCCGGTCCTCTGTTCTTGGCATCACTGGCTTGAAGGTGGAGTAGAGAGGCAGAAGGGTGGCTTGGGGAGGCTGGACCTTCCTGCTCAGGTTTTTGACTGTACACTTGTGCTGATGATCTGAAGGGCTGCAGCCTGGGATCACACGGTGTCAGCTCTATCGCACCTCTCTAAGAAACACTTGAGCTATCTGGTGTTAAAGGTTCAAGCCTTCCTTTAACAGGATTGGAGGTAGAAGAGGGCAGAGTCCGATATACAGTTTACTGACTGCTCAGTCACGGGGTGAAAGTTAAGAGGGGACAGAGCCAGCAGGAGCCCAGAAGAGCCCTTCATGCTTGCTTCCTGACAACCGCTCAGTATGCCTTCTTCTTGCTTTCAGAATGGAATTTCGTACTTAGTTGGTTTTGTTTCCCTTTCGTTTCAATTGCAGGAGTTCCAAAGATGAGGACCGAATCCAGCTCACTCACTGCTGTGTCAGCAGCCCAGGGAGAGGGTCAAGGACATGCTTAGTGAGGACCAGCAGCTTCCTTGTGCATCCCACCATAGAAACTGCCATATAAATGATGTCCTTTCCTTCATTCAGTAGACTGTGCTTGTAGGAGTAGTTTTAGACTCACAGCAAAACGGAGAGGGAAGTGCAGAATTCTATACACCTGCCCAGCACACACAGCCCCTGATGCTTCTCACCCTCTTGACTGGTCCATTTGGTACAGTCCACAAACCCATACTAACACACTACTGCTCAGGGTCTACAGTGAATATCAAGGACCACTCTTGGGATTTAGACACATGAATGACAAGTGTCCACCCTCACAGTGTCACACAAATGTTTCACAGCCTTCAAAATGATGGTAATATAAAGTTTTTTTTTAAGTATCCTTTGCTTTTTGAACCCAAAATTGTTCACAGCAGAAATCTTAGGCAGATGCAGAATTCTAAGAACACGTGATCCGGAGGAACCCAGACCTGATACTATGTCACCATGCAAGAGATAACAGAAAGGCCAGGGGTGTGGTTCAGTGGTAGAACACGTGTACCAGGTCCTGGGTTTGATTACTCAGTCCTTTTCTTTCCCAAGAGAAGACAGGGGAACAGCAGGACATGCCTGCAGGAGACTGGGGAACTCTAGGGGAGGGGATTTCCATCAGAAGCTAGTGTTGTTGGGTCTTAGGAATCCCAGGAAGGATTTTCTATCTTAGCTTGGGTAGAATATGAGTGACTGGGTTCTGAAATGGCATGTAGGGGAGGGATCTTGTGACTGCTGTGTTGGCTAAAGTGGCACCTAGGCCTGCTAATGAGGTGGTTTAATCCTCCAGCAGGCGAGAGTCAGGCAGCTATCCCCAAAGTTTGCCAAGGTTAAGCACTACCTTCTGCCGTTATAGGAGCAAATCACAATTAACGTGAGGAAATTAAAAACCAAGGTTAGACCAAGTTAAGAAATAATTCAGAACAGCAAGTTCTATGATGTGTACCTAAATAGTTCTTTCTCATTAAATCTTTTTTCAGATGATGTTTTAGTATTGTTAATATGGGCACATGGGGTGGTTTGTGTTTCATCTGTACAGATGGTCATGTTTGTAAGGTTATAAGACGTCAGACACAGGCATTCCGGGACCAGGACTCAAGAGTACTGCCTAAGGCGTCAATCATTGTGGGGTGAGAAACTCCTCTTCTGAGCCCCCTTCATGGGCACCGCCTGGTGGCCCTTGGTATGTGGAGAATCCAAAGCCCTAAAGAAGGGTGTGTCTTCTGAGACGATGTCACTGAAACATGGTTTAGTCATAATGGGGTCCAAGAGTAGAAGGGACCTCAGACCTGCTGAGCATGGCTCTCCAACAGCAACACTACCTGGGTCTTATTCTCCCAGACACTCAGTGTAGTACACAACGTAATTACCACTTGATAGATGAGAACATGGAAGGGCAGCAAGATTCAACGGCTGTCCCAAAGTCGGAGAATGGGGTCTGTGGGAACGCCATGGAGTCTGCTTCACTCCAGCACCCAGGATCTCCAAGGTTCTCGCCGCCGGAGTTTTGTACAGTGGAAGGCAGGGACATGCTGGTTTATGTTTGGTCTTGTTTTTCAGGGGGATTATGATTTGGAACTTATACCCATGTTTAAAAAGTTCATTTGGGAAGAGTTTAGAAAGTATTCAAATTGCATTTCTTTATTTGTTGGGGGAAGGAGTTTGTGGCATGCCGTGACACACATGTAGAGCCTGGAGGACGAGCTTGTGGGAGTGGACTCTCTCCTTCTTCCCTGTGAGTCCCTGGGAATTGAAGTCAGGTTGCCAGGCTTGTCTCACCTGGTGGCATCTTACCAGTCCTCATTTGGAAAGAATTTAAGATAAGTGACTGGGGTTGCTGAGGTGGCCCAGTGGGTAATGGCACTTGCTGTCAAGTCTGGTGACTGTACATCATTGGAGTGCCACATGCCCACAAGGCACTCAAAGGGCTCTGTAATGCTAAAATATCTTTACCGAAACAGGACTTCACTCTCCTGGAAACAAGGGAAATTATCAAATAATGAAAAAGCGACACCGCTTTTACTTGGTCTTCCTCTTCCCGTAAAGATGTCACTCTTCTTTGTGTCTTTCTCATCATGCATGTGGGCCCCATTCACTCCCCCACCCCCTTATATCCACCTTCTGCCCTTGCAACCTTCTCCCCCCAAGATAAAACGAAACAATACGATTTAACAGATAAACAATGGAAAAATCAATCTTATCAGCTGGGTGGTGGTGGCGCACGCCTTTAATCCCAGCACTAGTCAGAGGCAGGTTTTCTGTGAGTTCAAGGTCAGCCTAGTCTACAATAGCGAGTTCCAGGACAGCTTCCAAAGCCACCGAGAGACCCTGTCTTGAAACCCCTCACCACCCCCCACCAAAAAAATCAATCTTATCATGGAAGGTGTAGCGTGACACAGCGAACCACACAGTAAACCCTTTACCCACATGTCTCTGCTTGCAGGTGTTCATTGCAAAGAGTCATTGGTCTGGCTCAAGGCCTCTGGTTTCTGCTACATTATTGATGCTGGTACCTCATTGGAACTCCTCTTGGTTATCCTGCTGTTGCCCAGTGTCATGGGGATCCTGCAGCTCTGAGTCTGCAGGACAGGTCCCGTCACGTGTTCCAGCAGATGGCAGATGGGGTGGGTGTTGGGGTGGGTCATCACATAACCCTAGCTCTGGGCCTGTGCAGATCACAGATGGGGTGGGTGTCGGGGTGGGTCATCACATAACCCTAGCTCTGGGCCTGTGCAGATCACAGATGGGATGGATGTTGGGGTGGGTCATCACATAACCCTAGCTCTGGGCCTGGGACTTGCAGGGTTGCTCAGCCCATCATCTTTCCTTTGCTCACACCATCAGGGGGCGCTCTCCAGCACTGCCTTGGCTAGTTCATCCCTTGCAGCAGAGAGCAGGGGAGCAGTACTTGTTCTTTCCTGCCTTCTGGGTGGGCTCCCCCACACCTACACCATCGGGGCCAGCTCCAATGTGCACCCAAGTGAGGTTCAGGGTTCATTTCCCCATGTGCTGCAGCTGGTAAATGGGAGTCAGCTCCCTTGCTGTCTGGAGGTGGTGGGGGCAAGAGGGGAGGACAAATTCCCCTCACCCCCTACTACTGTACCACAGAAGAGGGAGGTGGTACTGAAGGGACCTGACCCTCACCCAGCCACGACAGACTGCAGAATAGACCGAGCAAGACAAGACAAAGGCCCCTGATTCAGCAACACGTGCTGAGTTCCTGATCTTGCCCGACCTTCTAGTCACTAGGAAGCCAGATACCATGTGGTAAGGAACCAATCAGAAGCTAGCTGGCGGGCTCTGAATGTGCTTTCCAGTAACAGTGGAGTACAGAGCATAGCAACTGCCCTGGGAGGGGCTATAGGCCATAGCAACCTACCTGCAGCTGCAGCTAGCCAATCAACACAGGACAGGTTGTCCAAGCTCAGAGGTGCATCAGTCCTGAGACTGTGGCAGATCCCAGACACTCCCCTGGCTCTACTCCAATAAATTCCCTGCCCCACGGTCCCTCTGGGTTCTTCTCGCTCCACCCACTGTGTTGGATGGAGGGAAGACCTGAGTTAATGCAGTTGACTCATTAATTAATTAAAGACTCTTTGCCTTTGCATCAGATCGGGCCACTTGGTGATTTGGGGGTTCATAATTTGGGCCCAACAGTATCAGCTATGCCCCTCTCACGCTCTCAAGGCTGGCTCACCTGTGCCCCTGTTTATAGGGTCAACTCTACTGTGCTTCCCAGAGGAGGTGCAGGACCTGTTCTCCTGAGTGCTGCAGCCGGTGAGGGGTTGCATCAGTTTCCCCATCTGTTACAGGCGGTGAAGGGTGAGGGAAGGCATCTTTCCTTCACCACAGGACAGGTGACCTGTTTTCCTATTCTCACGCCCTCAGGGCCAGCTCTACTCTTCCCCCTGCAAACAGCGGTGGCTCTGTTGTGTTGACCAGGTGAAGGGTAGGACCCTCTCTCCTGAATGGTTCAGCTGGTGAGGGGCAGAACCAATTCTCCCTAGTGTTACAACCAGTGAGGGTGCGGGGCCAACTCTGTACAGACCTATCCTCTTGGCCTTTGGTGGTATCAGGAGCCTCAAATAGCCACACAGACTGTGTCTGCATGAGGGCCATGAACCCAGACATGGGCCTGGGCTTTTGCCCAGACATCACCATGACCCTGGGAGAAAATCAAGCCACCCACGTCAGCCCACTCATTGTTTTCACCTCTTCAGATATACCTCTGTCCACAAGACATGAGCCATTCTGTCTGTCTGTCTCCCATATCACACCATGTACTTGTCCAACATAGTAGTGTTCATCTGCTAGGCACTGCGTGGTCTCCTTGTCCTGCTCAGACCATCGTGGCTCTAGGCAGGACCCTGCTTCCTCTTCAGAGACCAGGATAGTCCACCCCAGGCCTGGGCGTGGTTCTTGTTGTCCCTCTCCATCTGTTACGATGCTGGGCAGGAAGGACCCTGCCTCCAAGAATCATAGTGACTGCCTAGCACCAGATGCACTGGGCAAACTCATGGGTGAAATTCTTCCCTCCCCAAGTAGAGACCTGGGGTGGAGTTGTGTTTGGCCACTGAGGTCACCAGGCTTAGAAACCACAGGGGGCTTGTGGGTGAAATTCTTCCCGCCTGAAGTCTCACCCATGATTTTTAATTCCTTTCGTTTAACTTTAAGGCTGATAGTAGCCCTCTCTCTCCTGATGACCCTCCCTACCCACCCGTGGTTTTACGTCACCAGCTACTTTAGTAATTCCTGGACTTCTGTCTTACATTGCCGACTGCACCAGTATCCACCCCAAGCCCTGCAACCTAGCCTTTTCACCTCTACCAGGGGACATGTCTAGAATGCAAAGTAGGTGCTTATTCTTACTTGAAAATCTAACTGGCTCAACCCGATATAGTCTGGGCAACAACTGAGGTTTATGAGACAAAACCCTCTGCTAGAACCACAACTGTATCACTTGGGCATAGGATCTGAGGATACAAGGTGTTACTAAACCTCTGAGAGCGCTTCCTCTCTGTAAGATGGGGCGGGTGACTGTAGCATTGTTGCATTGGAGTTTTGCTAGGATTAAACGAGTAAGTATCTGTAAGTAGCATGTAATGGCCCCTGCATGTTCGTTCCAGCTTAAGCACGGACTATGTAAGTCCTGCAGTGAGCTCTCTGCCCCACGCCTGCTTTTCCATTTGCGTCTGTTTCCTTTATGTATATGGAATATACCTCCAGGCCTTGGCACTGCATGCATAGGATTATTTTCACCGTGATCTCTTGGAGACTCCTACTCACATGGAAAGTTCATCCTAGGGTTACCCCCTATGTGAGAACTCTAGAGCAGGGCTTCTCTGTGCTTCCCTATGCAGACTTCTGACATTGTATCAATATATAAAATTCATGCCTGAAAACCTTGTATGTGTAAACACACACACACACACACACACACACACACACACACACACACACACACACCAGAGTAGAGCAAAACAACAGCAGTACCATGACCCACTATCTCATAATGTTCTGAGCGAGTTTATGATTTTAGGGTATATTCATAGATGTTCTTGGCTGCTTAAGGCTGTGGGCGGAACACATCCGAATCCACTGCCACCTTTGATATAGTGTTGCAACCTTAGTTTACAAATATGTCTAAGCCTGAAGGAATGTTACGCCTTGGAGGACAAGAGCCTACATGGTTCCTTTCTATTTTCACTAGGCTGAGAAACAGTGTCCAGCCAGGTATTTTCTGTGGGTGTTCTTTTTACCGTTGTTTATCACGTTGCAGTTAGAGGGACGGAAAAAGCTAGTCTACGCTCATTTGCTTTTTAACATGAAGACACTGAAGATGAGACACAGAGCCTTGCTGGGGGTTTTCTGGCAACAGCGGGCCTAGAAGCGGTTTCTCCCCCCACATTCCTTGCTTCTCTGCATTATGCACAGAAATCCTATTTTCGACTCTGCCAAGAGTTGTGGACCGAGTGACAGACACATGCTTACCTGTGTCTGCCAATTTAATGTATTTATGGGAACGTAGGCTGGAAGAGACTATAACCCAGAGACCACACTCCACCTGGTGGCGATTACCTGAACTTCAAGGTCCTCTTGCATTGATGGTGACTTGTCCCTTGGGTTGTCTTCTGTTCCCCTTTCTTGCTTGTTTTCTTGTGGGTCTTCTTTGTATGCTCAGTAAATATGATTTATCTGCGTTCTTGGTATCTCACATACTCTCTCCAGGGGTAAGGGAATTTATTCACATGCTATCTATATGCTGTGCCCTCCCCCACCCCCCCAACACACTTTCTGTATCAGAATATTTCTCCTATGCTATGGCAGGGACTTCATGTACATTCGCACAGTCTGGTCATTGCCCTTCCTAGGGAGGTCATTGTTATTGTACTCTGTGTGACTGGCGTCACCTGGGGTTGGGCAGCCCATGTAGCAGAATGCAACACTCTGCCAGTAGCCTCCAGGGATCTCAAATGTGACATAGTTCCCATTGAACTTGTCATTGCCTCTCCCCCATGGAAAATTGCTTTTGCTCCTGTGTTCTTACGTCAAGGTGATACACTCTTGTTCTGTTGTCGCTGCTGTCTCTTTTCCTGAGTTATATACTCAGCGACTAAGCCCTCTTCATTTTGCTGCCTAATAATGCTTGTGACCATGGTTCATCTCCACCTCAACCTTTCCTTTCGTTTTAAAGACAAATGTTTGGTTTGGATGCATATGGACACATAGTTGCATACCTTTAAAAATGTGTCTATCTGATCTGTGCATGTTATGGACACATAGTTGCATACCTTTAAAAATGTGTCTATCTGACCTGTGCATGTGTGTGCACTGTGTGCGTGCCGGCGCCTGCCATGCCAGAAGAGGTTGATGGATCCCCCAGAACTGGAGTCACAGGCAGTTTTGAACAGCGATGAGGGTGCGGGAACTGAACTCAGGACCTCTGCAAGAGCACTTAGTGCTTTTAATAGCTGAGCCCTCTTACCCAATTATACATTTTTATGGCGTTTAATACATATACACACAGTTTAGTGATCAATTCGTGGCATTGAGCTCCTCCTTAATACAAACATCATTTCTCTGGTGTGAGCACACCAAAACTCCTTTTCTTCTAGTTTCTCAAGTGCACAACTGCAGCAGTCTTGACCTTGCTCATCTACCATGCAGTTTAACACCAGACCTTACTTGTAAAGTTCAGCCTTAGCTTAGGCTTGCCCCACCAGCTCTTATAACTTAAATTAACCCATTTATATTAATCGATGTTCTTTCAAGTGGTGAATTTACTTCATGTCTCCATACTGTCCCTCCTGCTTTCTCTGTCTGTCTGGTGACTCTGCCTTTCTTTCTTCTCTGAAATCTCTCTCTGCCCAGCTATTGGCCATTCAGCCTTTTATTACACCAAACATAACAATACACCTCCACAGTGTGCAAATACCCTACAACGCTTATTCCTCTTGCCGAGCTTCAATTCTGCACCTGATGGACAATCTGTGTCTCCTGCTCCACCGGAGGCAGCCTCTGGAACCCTGTCTCATCTGCTCCTGTCTTAGTCAAGACTTCCAGCATCGAGCGCTGCTGGTGTGTTCTCACTGATCTTCCCAAGCCTGTACAACCTTGATGGAAAATATAAATTCGACCACACCGATTATCTGTAGTAACCTGTCTTTGTGGGGTTTTAGTCAGATCCAGTTGACTTGTCCGGTTTGTATGCTGAGAGGGGGAGTGTGGATTGAGAAACGGCAGATAAAGATTCTAAGAAAAAGACAGACACAGAACAGAGTCAGGAGGGCAATCCAGTGAATAACGAATGCCCCAAGTTTATTCTTCAACATTCTTATACACCCCAACCAAAAAGGGGAAAATGGCAAAAGAGTTCTTTATCATGATTCAAGGAACAAACAGACTTTCTTCCTTAATTCTCCAAACATTTAGTAACTATGCCTCAGTCCAAATCTCTTGTTATTTAGATAAGACATCCGTGCCTAACATCCTACAGTAGCCATGCCTTAGACCTTTAGGTCTTATGACTTTAACCTTGGAAGAGTAAGGATAGTTTTGAACTCTCTGACCTTAAGCCAAGATGAAGCAGAGCCATCTCTGTGGACCTCGATATTTGTTGAAAACCCCAATACTGTTTCCTGTTGCCTCCAGGCGAAGTTTAAATTCCCTGAAGTGATCAGAAAGTACTCTAAGACCTGGGCGTTTATTTCCTGTTCAGGCCTCTTCTCCCTTTTCCTACTCTGACTAATTCTTGGTAAATGCCAAACATTTTAATACATTTAGTATAAAGATCAAGCATAGTTGTACAAGTGACCCAAGACCCGAGCTGTAGCTTATCTGCTGAGAAGGATCACCTGTTGGGCTGGGCCAGGCAGTTGACTTTTATATGGTAGCTAAAGCAGGGAAAGCAACTAATAATTTTTATAAAAGGTAGTTTTCTCTGCAGATGCAAAGCAGGGGAGATGTTCCTATCTTGTTGTTTTGGACTGACTATATTTTTTTCTCATTGGTTGGCAACAATCTATCATTTTTTAAAGAGAACCAATCTGTGGGGAGATTTCCCTGCTTCCTTAAGGCTTGAATTTATTGTGTGGCACTTAGCTTTACTGACTCCATTTTGTGTGTTCTGCTGAGTTGTCTAGTACAGAAGCTTAATCTGAAATAATTGGCCTCCAGTGAATTCCCCAAAATGCCCTGCTATTGTTATATTTACATTATTGTCTCCAAAATACCTGACAGAAATAACTAAAGGGAGGAACCATTTATTTTGGCTACAGTATTAGAGCCATATCAGTCCACTGTGCTGAGAAGGCATGGTGATGGCAGCAGATGAGTAGATGGTTGGTTACATGTGGTGGAAGCTGACCAGGAGATGGTTGGTTACATGATGATAGAAGGAGATGAGGAGATGGTTGGTTACATGGGGTGGAAGCTGACCAGGAGATGGTTGGTTACATGGGGTGGAAGCTGACCAGGAGATGGTTGGTTACATGGTGATGGAAGGAGATGAGGAGATGGTTGGTTACATGGGGTGGAAGCTGACCAGGAGATGGCTGTCTACATGGAGGTGGAAGTGGCCCCATCTGGGGAGAAAGCAATGGGGAGAAGTCTTGTTTACATGGTGGACTGGGCCAGGTATAACCTTCAAAAGGCCTAATGACCTTCTTCCCCACGTCAGTCCTCACCTCCAAAAGGGTCACAACCCTTCACACTAGCAGCAGAAGCTCGGGACTCAAAGGTGAGTCTGTGATTCAAGAGTTAACCTTTGTCTGGTCAGCTGTTTCTGGGGGTTAAACCAGCCCAGTCTTAATCCCTTTGATCATCAGTCCTCCCTCTCTGTTACTGGCTTTCTTTCAAAGGTGAGTCTGTTAGGGAAGCACAAGACTTTGCTCTCACACTCTCAGTATATTCCCTGTCCCCTCTGATTGGCCTCTCAAGGACCCCCTGCACCATAACTTCTCACAGGTCATCCCCACTGGTCAGCATGCTCCTCTTTTGTTTTTGGAAGGTGCTACTGTCCTTTCTACAAAGTGTTTTCTTATGATATTGTAGCTCAGCTGCCCCTCTCCAACCCCATATTAGATTTATTGCCTTTTGACTTAGACTACTTTTCAGAGGACTTAATATCTCTTCAAGCACATAGTAAGTGATGAGTAGATTCTTTTTTGGAGGAAACAAATGTGGTTGAATGAGAATGTCCCTCATAGGCGTGTATCTTCAGATACTTGGTCCTTAGTTTGTGGGAGGATTAGGAGGTGTGATCTTGTTGGAAGAGTTGTTTCATAGGGGCAGGCTTTGGTGCCTCAAACGCCTCTCACCATCCTCAGTACTTTCTCTCTGCTCCCTGCTTGTGGATCAAGATGTGAGTTCTCAGTTTTCCTGCTGTCATGACTTTGCTGGGCCATTGTGGACTCTGACCCTCTGAAGCTGTGAGCCCAGTTAAATTTTTCTTTTATAAGTTGCATTGGTCAAGCTCTGTCATGGCAATGGAAATGTAGCGAAAATTGAAAAAATGAAATAAGCTATTACACAAATAGTTTATTTATTATTTCAAATCTTCAAAGTAATGGCAGATGCCAGATGTTTTATCAGAAGGACAAAAATGTATGGTGGATATTATACTACAGAAGCAACAGGGTCCAAGGAAGTCATACCAGGCTGCATACTGTCCAACGGGAGAGAGTGCTATATGACTTGAGAGTCTTCAGAACACAGAAGCTGGAAGTATCCTCCATACTCAAATTTCTTTTTCAGTTATACACTCAAATTCTTCTTCTTTTTTGGGGGGGGGAGTGGGTAGGGGCAGGGTATTACTGTATAGCACTGGCTGGCCTGACACTCAAACAGATCCACCTGCTTCTGCTTCTCATGTGCTGGGATTAAAGGCATGCACCCCCTTGCCAGGCTCACTCTGAGTTTCTCATTCCTGGGGTTGAACCCTTCTAGTTTAAAGCCTTACTCTCACTTTACCTGGAATAGTTCCTGCCTTCACACCTCCATCTTGATGACAGAGGTGAGAGTCTGATGCCATTACTCTCAAACACTCTTCCAATAGCAGCTGTAATACGGAACCTGTATAAAGTTAGTGGCTCTTGGCAGAGGAAAGAAAGGCTATTTCAAAGTTGGATGAGGTGAAGGCATAAAGTCTGAGTACTTCAAGACAGACAGTTTTTGTTGTTTGTTTGCTTCTCAGTGTTGATGATCCAACACAGGCCCCATCTCAGCAAAAGTTCTCCCCCTGAGCCACATCCCCAGACCAAGATACATTTTGAATGTTTTATGGTTTTGCATGGATTGGCCTTTGTGTGTGCATCCTGGAAAATTCTTTAGTTCTGCTGAATGTCTCTGGCTCCTAGACAAATCAATTCCCTTGATCCCCAAACAGAAACAAATAAAATGAGTTAGTGAGAGTACTTAAGATGGCATCATCCAGTGTTAAGCAAACTGTCATGAAAATTGAGAATAAATTTAATGCTCTCTAAAACTGTCAGCATCAAGATGACATATCAAGATGACATGCCAGGAATTAACTTTAACATTTCATAATTTTGATTAATTTTAATGACATTAAGGATGTGGAGTGAAGCACAAGGCTAAAGATTTCTTGATGAAAACCTAAACTTGGGTGAATACTTTAACAATTGTAGTAAAAGTTAAAGTTTTCAAAAGCAGTATCTAAATCAACTGTGCACATAAGCAGCGGGGTCTCAGTCTAGCTTGACTCCTCCTTCTCTTCTCCTAAAATACTTCTGAAAACCCAGGGAATCCTGTAGCAAGCAGCATTGACAAGGCCATGCAAGACTCCCTTCTTTGTGTGGTCCACAGGTCTAGCAGGACAGCCTGGTTGGTGTATGTGCAATAATTTTTAGTATCAACTTTCTATTAGTGCTAGTCAAATGAGGACCTAATTCTTTCCTGTAACAACAAAAAACAAAGAAGTAGTTGTACAATGGGTGTTCCCAGTGCATGCCTTTGGCTAAGACGCACAATTGATTTGAAGGACTTATAGCTGACTGGCCTTTGAGTGACCCAAGGATGGAGAGGAGGCAGGGGTCTCAGTATGCAATGAGGTTGATCTGTCCTCTCTTGTCCTCCCTTCTCCTTCTGAGGGAGATAAATGGTACAGGAAAGGGGATGTGCTCACGGGAGAGGGATGCATTCCACTAGGCCCTAGACTAGCAGGTGGAGGTTCAATGAACTGAGTGCACTGTGTGAATGAGTATCTCACACAAAGCGTGGCTCTATGGAATGAAAGCAGAAATGGGAAAACATGTGATGTAGCAACCCAAGAAGCAATGTTAAGTGTCTGGAAGGCACTTGAAATAAAAGAGAGGCAAAGTGGTCTTTTAGGTTGCCATATGCTTAAAGAATTGTAACTTTGGAGTGTGATAGAGGCAAAATGAACAGAACTTCATTGGTCAATATCAAGTGTTTCATATCATGAAGCTAGCTAACAAATCATGGCTGGAACCTTACCCACTGTCAAGTAGACAGACGTATGGAACAGAATGCTGTGTGGAAAAGCAGACTGTTGAAGGCAGATGAGAAGATGAACAATCCCCTGTTTTGTAGATTTCTTTCTTAAAAATTTCTTTTATGCTGTGGGTGTTTTTCCTGCATGTGTACCATGTGGATGCCTGCAAAGGTCAGAAGAGGGTACTGGATCCCCTGGAACTGGAGTGTGTGCTAGAAATCAAACCCAGGTCCTACTGAAGAGCAGCCGCTGCTCTTAACCACAGAGTCATCTCTCCAGCTCCTGCTGAAGTGTCTAAGCACCACCAGTCAATATTATTCTCTGAATTTTCACAATTTTTTGGTAAAATGAAGAATGGTGTCACTCAGAATGAATGTTTAACAGCGATATGAAATTTAGGGGTGTGGGGAGGAGAAAACAATCTCAAACTAGGGACACATGGTGTCTAACTACAAAGATGAATTTGTCTGTCTATAAGCAATACATTTTGAAAGTATTTTGAAGAGAGATGTCAGCCCACCCTCCTAATGCCCCACTCAGTCTACAGTTAAAGAATGAGTCACTTGTGAAAGAGGGGCAGGCTTGTGATTTAGTGTTTTAACTGTTTGAGAAGGGCTTTACTCAGAATATCCTGGCAGACTTAGCAAGAATGACACCTTCTCTTTAGAAGAGGGATGCTGTAAGAGTCCTGGGGAAAAGTGGGCAGAGCTGATGCTTAAGCTTTGCCTCAGCGAGGGCTGTGAGAGGCAAGAATAAAGTCACCATGACCTTTCAAGTTAAAATGACATCAGAAGTTGTAACCCAAGTGTGGAGATGGCCATTCCATGTCAAGACTCCAAGATGGCGTCTTGCCTGGCTTGATGAAGACAGCTTACAGTTTACAGGTTTCCATACAGCATGTAGGGATGCCAGGTGATAGGAAGTTTTCCCATGCCATGACTGAACCTCCACATCTTCCCACCCCAATTTTTAGGGCTGTGTGAACTATCTGTCTGTTTTACCCTTCTCTCACTGCCTTAATCTTGTAAATTGGACTACCAGGACGATGAAATCTGCTCAACGATGTCGCCGTTCTCCCAGGCACCCACACTCAGTTTCCAAATAATTTCTTATGCCTCCCCTGACTTCATCTCTGAGATCCCACGAGTCACTGTGCATCCAGGGTTTTGTTAGAGACTTAGCTTTGTCATTTCTTTCCTTTGTCTAAAGCCATCTGAGGCCTAGTCCCCTCTTGCGTGGATTGCTACAGTCACTTCTGGAGGCACTCAAAAGGGTATCTATCATCTTTGATAAGTCTTCAAATGCTAATATTTTTTAATTGTTGAATCATCTATAATTATCTGTACAAGTTGATCAAAAGCGCATAAATATATGATGAAATTGGATAATTACTAAATACAAAAAGCAAAATTTTGTGGTTAATTTATCTCCAATGAGACAAACAAGGCGGATTTTATCTTTCATCACCTTGCAAATCTATACGTGAATACATTAACAATAGAGTGTGCATATATTACCTGTTTCCCCTCTCATTTTTCTGTCTCTCTCTCCTACTTTCTTCTTTCCTTTTCCTTTCCCCACCACCTCATGCACCCTACCCCATTTCTTTCACCCATATTTTCTTTCTTAATCTCAGGTCTAAGAAACTAGCTGACAAAGTTCTGGTAAGAGGAGGAATTTCATAGAGGAATATATAACCCAGTTATTTGAAATCCCTCTAAGTTGAAAGCCCCTAAATCTAATCATCATCATCATGAAAAGTATTATTAATTACTGAGTGGCTGATGAACTCATGCAGTTTGCAAGTGACCAGCACTAGAAACCATCTGACTGGCAGAGAGTTTGTTATGTGGTCATCGAATCCATTTAACTTTCAATAATTGGTGTGCTGACTGGTTTTATGCCAAGTTGACACAAGCTACAGTCATCTGAGAGAATGGAGTGTCAGTGGAGAAAATGCCTTCCTAAGATCCTGTAGCGTTGTTTTTGCTCTTACTCTCTTTTGACTCTTTGATCTGTTTTTGAGGGGCCAACCACCCAGCTCCCAAATAAATCATACCCAGAGGCTTATTCTTAGTTATGAATGCCCGGCCTAAGCGTGGCTTGTTTCTAGCCAGCTTTCCTTAACTTAAATTATCCCATCTACCTTTTGCCTCTGGCTTTTCCTGTTTTCTTCTGTAAATCATAATCCTGTCCTCACTTCCTTCAGTGCTGGTGAATGTAAGCCAAATAAACCCTTTCCTCCCCAACTTGCTTTTGGTCATGGTGTTTCATCATAGCAAAAGTAACCCTCACAAGGACAATTGGGAAGTGTGCTAAAAGCCTTTCTTATAACTTATCACCTACTTTTCCTATTAGACTTTAGATTTCTAAGTTTCTTTTGTTTATTTACCTAAAATTACACACAACTTTGAAAAAGATCCTCACAAAACTGGCTGTTTCATAGGTCAGTAATTTATTCACATTTCTGGACAGTGGCACGTATTAGTGCCAAATTAATTATCGAGGAAGTCTTCTCAAATTTGACACTCTCGGGTGTCAAGTCATGACACCTGAGAATAATTATATAGAGAAATGGATAAATTATAATTTCATGTTATTATAGAAAGCAGTTTTCATAATTGGAAGAATTATAATGAGGTTGAATTTTCAAAAGAGGAACCAATTCTAGTTAAATAAATCTGGCATTTGGGATGCTATTACAGTAAGATATGTAGTTAAAATATATTTGCTTAAGGATAACCAGACTGCAACTCACAGCTCCAGAGAACATGGATCACCCTGGGAAGGGAAATTAGTTGAGATCTACAGGGTAAACTCTGGGCAGGGGTGGTGGTTGTAAGGGGGAGGGGAGGAGGGATGAGAGAAGGAGGGAATGAGATGGGGGAGGCAGGAAGGGATGCAGCGGAAGAGCAATAACAGAGATATCTTAACAGAGAGAGCCACTATGGGCTTAGGGAGAAACCTGGTTCTAGGGTGATGCTCAAGAATCCACAGGGAGGACCCCAGCTAAGACTCCTAGAAATAGTAGAGAGGATGACTGAACTGGACCAACCCTGTAATCAGGTTGATGAATGCCCCAACTATCATCACAGAGCCCTCATCCAGTAATTGATGGAACCAGATTCAGAGATCCACAACCAAGCACCAGGCCTACCTCTGGGAATCCAATCTATGAGAGAGAGGGAGGAGGGAATACATGAGCAAGGGAGGTCAAGATCATGATGGAGAAATCTACAGAGACAGCTGAACCAAGCTTGTGGAAACTCATGAACTCTAGACCTACAACTGTGGAGACTCCAGGGGACTGAATTAGACCCTCCATAGCTGGGAGACTTGGATTATCAGAGGAGCCCCTGGCAGTAGAACCACGATACAAACCTGGTATATGAGCTAGCTTGTTGGAGCCCATTCCTTAGGGGAGATTCAACACATTCTACTCATTCCAGAAAGGGATCCCACAACAAACCAAAGTACAGATACTACCAAAGTCCAATTTTGTGGTGATATATTATTTTTGACTTATTAAAGCTTGTCTGAGGAGTCTGAAAGCAAAGCCAGCCACAAGTTATAGAGGTCAGGCAGTGGTGATACACACCTTTAATCCCAGCAGCCACAGGATTCAGGAGACAGGCAAGTGGATCTCTCTGAGTTCAAGGTCACCCTGGCCTACACAAGAGTGAAGAGAAACAGCTCCCACAAAGATGATCTCAGCCCCTAGGATCACTCACTTTTAATCCCAGCACTAGAGAGGCAAAAAAAAGCAGAGGGTCTCATGCGGAGATTGAGTCTCTAGCCACATTGAGAAGAGGCTTGGTGGAGAGCTCGTGGACACAGGATAAACCCTTTCAGTCTGAGGTAGAGGTAAGAGCTTGGCTCCTTTGATTTTCTGATCTTCAGCTTGAAGCCTGAACCCCAATATCTGTCTCTGAGTTTTTATTTTCATATTACACAATTTGGTTAAGCAATGAGTTGTATTTACTTACAAAAGTGTGGGTACGGAGTTACAGGAGCAGAAATACATCAAGAGAAAGCTTCATCACTGAGGTCCACACCAGCATGGGCCAGAACTCAGAAAGCTGGGAACCTGGAGCACACTACAGCCTGCAGCTCAACAGGTCCAATAGTGCTCTTTCCACGTGGTCTAACCTCTTCCAGGCAGCTTGGCTGGCCCTGGCTTCTTCCAGGCAGCTGGTCTGGGCAGAGTCTTCTTTGCAGCTTTTCTCCTGAGAGTCTTCGTAGCAGCTCTGTTCTAGTCTCCGTGGGACTCACAGCTTTTATTGCTTACTCTGGCAGGGAGGGGCCTAGTCAATCTGGTTGGTTTCAGGGACTTCCTGGAGCTATTTTGAGTTGTTTGCTTTCCTGCTTAAGGAGCTTCCCTGAAGGATGGGAGGTTTTAATCTTGGAGGAAACTGTTACACAGCAGCATCTAACAGTGTCTTGGCAAATTTTAGCTAAAATGTGTTTTATTATTTGTGTGAATAATATAGGAAAATTTATAATGTGACTTTATTAGCCTATATTTCTTTAGCTCAGAGGCATGCTGTCATGCTACAGATCAGTGGTTTTCCACCTGTGGGTTATGACCTCTTTGGGGGCCGCATATCGGATATCCTGCAAGTCACATAATTACATTATAATTCCTAACAGTAGCAAAATTATAATCATTAAGTAACAACAAAATAATTTTCTGGTTGGGGGTCCCACAACAGGAGGGACTGTATGAAAGGGTGGAGTCATGCTCAGCCTAGGAAGGTTGAGAACCACTGCTAAGGTTGCAACCATGGAAAGCCCGTCTCTTCTGAAATC
The DNA here is from genome assembly GCF_017639785.1 of Mesocricetus auratus. Taxonomy (NCBI): domain Eukaryota; kingdom Metazoa; phylum Chordata; class Mammalia; order Rodentia; family Cricetidae; genus Mesocricetus; species Mesocricetus auratus. The sequence continues at coordinate 51,546,038 of NW_024429198.1, forward strand.
GGACTATCAGACAGACATGCTCGCAAGTGTGCTCACAGTGTGGCTTTCGTCCTTCCCGAGAACAGAACCTGAGCCAAGGGCTTGCACGCGAGTGGCCTACTCTGATAGACGACTGCAAAGGAATGGGGGAGAAGGCCCGAGGAAGAGAGAAGAAAAGCCAGTCCACGCATGCGTCCTAAGCTGAGTCCCTGCTCTGGACGTCTGGAGCTTGGCTCTGCCAGGGACTCTTTTTTTTTTTTTTTTTTTTTTTTGGTTTTTATGAGACAGGGTTTCTCTGTATTGTTTTGGAGGCTATCGGTCCAGCCCGGCCTCGAACTCACAGAGATCCGCCTGCCTCTGCCTCCTGAGTGCTGTGCTGGGATTAAAGGCGTGTGCCACCACCGCCTGGCTTCTGCCAGGGACTGTTGAGGACCCACATGAAATATGTTCCCTACTGCCCACCTGCAGAATGTGCTAAAGGAGCATTTCTCTTCTGCTCTTGGTTTTTTTCAGTCACAGTGGTGGCCTTTAGGGTGTTAAGTCTATCTTCCAGCTTTGGGCACTCATCAAGAAAGTGCCAGACTGGTTAGATGGAGAAGAGTGTAAAGGTGCTGGCTGCCAAGCCTGAAGACCTGGGTTGGATTTTAGGAGCCTGTATGGTAGAAGGAGAGAATTGATTCTCGCAAATTGTTGTCTGGCCATATCTGTGCTGTGGCATGTGAGTGTGTGTAGGAACATACATACACACACCACTGCCACAACCACCACCATGACCGTTACCACACCATCACCACCATGAGCATTACCATACCACCACCAAAACAACGAAACATCATTATTGCTGAAAATAGGAAAACTATAGAGATGTTGGCCTTTAATCAAATTGGTGGTTTTTTTCTTAGATGCATATAAATATAGTAAGGCCTTGGAGTCTTAACCATGTGTTTATTGCCTTCTAGGTAGAATAAATCGACACTCAGATTTCATCTATATTATTTTCTCAGGTCTCCCACAGCCCTAGCACGGAAATGTTGCATACATTTTGTGGCTTTAATTAGGGCATGAGAGGTGAGGACTTCTGCCTTCTGGTTGAAGAGATGTAATGAACATGGTGATCAAAGTGTCTTCACCCATATCTGTGCTTGGAAAACAATGGCATCCTACAAGGTCTTGCTCTATTGCTCAGTTCACAGTGGGTGAAAAGTGAGACGTTGATTCTGGGAGTGAGATCCTGAGAGCACTGGGTAATTTCCAGAGGAGAGAGAGAAGAGAACCAGGCTGTATTCCTGGGGTCTCAGGAGGTCAAACGCTGGAGGATGTTGAAATCGATTCCCTTGCAATGACCCATAGCCGTGTGCACCTCGGAAACAGCTCATGTATTCTCTAGCCCCCAGCTTGTCTTTGCCTGCTATCTGAGGTCTGCATTTCTGCTGTCTGCCCAGATGTGCCACATGCTCTTATGAACACTCATGGGAAGGTGAACTGTGAAGAAACAGTCTAGAGCATGGAGTTCTTTTTTTTTTTAATAGATGTTACTGTTCTGGGATTGGCAAGTGAACCAAAGCAGGGGCTTTCATCTTCACATTGGACAGCTTGGCCTTTGAAACCTCATTCTGGTCCTTCTCTGGGATTTTTTTTTCTCAAGCCATCATTGGAGGTTATTCACCAAAGTCGCTGAAACAGAAATGTCCTCTGTCAGCAGGAGAATATGACTAGACGTGCCCTCATTATTGCCATTGGAGGCATTTCCCCTGAACCTCTAGCTACATTATTACATTTCAGATGACATTAAGTGATAAGTCTTTAGTCATGGAACTGAGGAAGGAGGGGTGGGGGAAAGTAGTTTTGGTTATTTTCTTTATTATTGTTGTTAAAATGTGAATCGTGCCCTTCAATTGATGGGTTCTCATTGAAGCTTCAACGGAAGGAGAAGATGAAATAACATAAATGATAGCTATAATTAATTTTAGACTAAGCTTCCTTGATGAAATTAATATTGTCAGATGGAAATGTAATTTAAGCAAAATATGCTTATATGCTCATGTAGGCTGAGTTACACATTTGGACTTTAAGAAAAAAATCAGTCTTGCATTTCACAGAACCGCTTACAGAATGATTTAGCTTAATTGTTTGTACAGCTTTCTAGACATTATAGCTTTTTAAAAGGGAAATAAGGGCAGGCAAGATGAACGGGAGAAAGACAAAGGGTCATTTCAAATTTGTTTCCATTATTTTGAAAAATATAATCACACCGGATACTTTCAAGTTTTAAAGAAACTAGTTTCTTAACATACATGTTAGTATTCTCTGACAGTAGGTCTTTATTTCTCACAAAAGCTTATGGTCATTAAAAAATCTACATCTAAACTGAAATGAATCATATTGACTTGTTGAGTAAACTTGGACACGTATTGACCTGACAGGCCAGCAAACGCTGGTGGGAAGAACACAAGTCAATATCCACGGCATGCCTGAGTTCTTTCCCTTCCTATGACATTTGAAATAATTTTGGTAGCTGGTCAGAAAAAAATCCAAAACAAAATAAACCATTAGAGCTCTCTATTTTCAGACAAATTTTCTGTATTCTTCAAAATCTATAAACATCACAAACTGGCATTGATTATTCCCAGAAAAAAAAACTGCTTGTGACTTACTTCTAATGTAAATGCAAACTGAGGGCAGTATGGGGAGGGCTAGGGAGGCCTTGGGACAACTCTGCCTTAGGCCACTCAGCACATCAGGTGTCATACTATGCAGTGTTGCTTTCTGCACAGAGAGAGGCTACCAGGGTTGAAATCAAACAGAACGAGGGAATGCAACACTAGAACAGGAGTCGGGGAATTTGTGTTGGTTTGTTTTGTTTGGAGCTCTTTCAGAGACACTCTGGTTTATATTAACTGACGTGTAAATAGGGAAGAGTTTATTGCAAGTCAGTTCTGCAATCACAGGTTGTGTTTATGGCTTGAACAGAGATTGAATGAGGTGTGTATCTGAACACTTGCTCCCCAGGTACGGAGTTGCCTTGCCAACTTGTGGAACCCTTGAGGAGGGAGGCTGGCTGGAGATGGGCCACCACCTGTGGGTAGAACTTTAAGAGCTACAGACAGATGTCACTCTGGCCTTTCTGCCACAGTAATGTCACCAGCCACATTGCCATGGACTGATCCTCTCACTTTCCATGCCTTCCCCGCCATGATGGACTGGTCTTCCCTGAATGCATGTGACCCGCCCCCCTAATTCCTTCCGTTACGTATTTGGTCACAATGAGGAGGAAAAGTGACTGACATGCTAGCAAAATCAGTAATTTAGTCATACTGAAACCGGGAAAAATATTCTTTAAATACCAGTTTATTATAATGTTGTCAATGAAGCAGACCAAACAATTCTTGTGGCCAGCACTCCTTCCAAGCCTGTAGACACAATGAACTCTGAAGTGGCATTCTGAGGCCCAATTACCTATTAAAGACATCACTTTTTAATATATTTTATTTTAAATTTTTTATTAATTTATTTTTTGCATTCCAATCCCAGTTCCCCCTTCCTTTTCTCCTACCACCCTCTCCATATCCCCCTCCTCCTGTCTGCTCTTTGGGAGGGTAAGAGCTCCCCTAGGAAGTCTTATTAGAGACATCATTACAGACAAGGTTACAGATGGTATCCCAACTCTTGAGAAAAGACAACCGGGTTTTATTACCCATCTGTTTGGTTGACCTGAGGTAAGCATTTCTTCCCTTCACCGCTTCTCTAGCTGGATTTGACTGAAATACTTCATGAGAATCCCCAGCGTGCTGGTGAGATCTCAGCGCCTGCCCATCATTCTCACCCATTAGGATTTAGTATAAGAACCAGAAGTCCGCAGAGACATTTCAAACACTAAGATACGCAGCACAGGGACTTACAAGCTTTTGGAGTTAGTGAAAGAGATGCAGGGTTAGGCTGAGAGTCCAGGATGATCTAGAATTGACCCATTTCAAAGAAACAGGAGTTCAAGGGATCATTGTAAATAGGACCCACGTTCAAGAAGTTGCTGCTGCTGGCTTGCTTACTGCTGAAAGGGTCCCATCACCCAAGGATTCTGTAAATGGATACTTGTATGCCGGGGGTGGGAAAGCCAGAAGCGAGAATCTACTGTTGCAATACTCACGGAGGAATGTCAGCATCAGGAGCCGGGTGCTGAGAAGAAAAGCTGTTTCTGGAACCTCATTTGCTCAAGTAAGCAACTGAGACAGGCCAGAAGGTTATACCTCTGCTCAGCTCCATCTTGTGTTAACACTTCTCGTGTGGTAGGAGTAACTATATCTAGAATCTGTACAGTTTCTGGCTTTTTAATATACCCACCTAAGAAGGAGACTAGAAGGGCAGCTTAATCACCACACTGTGACCTCTGTATCATGGTTGACCTTTTTGGAGGTGTCTGTCTCTGTACTTTCCCACAATGTATGGATACTACATAACTTTTATATAGAAAAATGCTTAAACATATGGTATGAGTTAAATATAACACAAAATGTATTGTGACATTTTTCTCCCCTTAGAGTATGTCTCAACTTTCTTCATGAGACTGTATGGATATAACATTTTTGACAGTGCCTGGTACATGCACGTGAATTGTTTTCAGTTTTGCTGGAAGTAATTCTGTTGCAGAAACATGCCTACATAGGCATCCTGGCACACTTGGGATCCATTTCATAGCACAGATTTCTAGAATTCAACAGAGATCCATATTTGAAATGGCTTCACAGGCTGCCAAATTGTAAGAGGAAACTAGCACCCAAGTGTCTTCCTTGGAAAGTTCAGGAAATTTCAAGCTCATGGCCTTGCTGACACTGCACACGAAAAAAACAGTAGTTTTCACTTTTAGGTAATAATGAGGAGGAACCTCACTGTGAATTCTTATACTTTTGATGTTTTGTCCTTGCATTTTTCCATTTAAAAAGTAGTCATTTCCTATTGTTTTAAATAATCTCCCACACTACAAATAATATTTATTTATCTATCATTAGTTTCAAATATTTCTTATCTGTCATTTATCTTATAACTTTGTTTCATGGTATTCTGTATTGTTTTTGAAGACAATGTTTACAGATATATACCGTCTAAGGTGTCATGCTTCTCTTTTGACTTTCTGTGGTGGTTTGAATGGAATGGTCTCTGTAGGCTTTTATATCTGACTGTTTGGTCCCAAGCTGGTAGAACTATATGGGGGAAAGGATAGCGTAGGTGGCATTTTTGGAAGAGGTGTCACTTGAGGTGGCCTTTGAGGTGTCACAAATCCGCTTCAAGCCTATTGTCTCTCTGCCTGCTGCCTGTGGAGCCAGATGTGAAGCTCCCAGCTACTGCTCCAGCACCATGCCTGCCTGCCACTGCCTGACCCCCAGGGTGGTCATGGACAGACTAACTTCTGAAACTATAAGCAAGTCACCAGTGTCTTGGTCAGTGTTCCTTTGCTGTGAAGAGACACCATAGATATGGCAACTCCTATAAAGGAAAGCATTTAATTGGGGTTTGGAGTTTCAGAGGTTTATTTCATTATGGTTATGGTGGGAAACTGGTTGGCATGCAGCCAGACGTGGTGCTGGAGAGTTAGCTGAGAGTTCCTCATCTAGATCAGCAGGCAACAGGAAGAGAGAGACACTGGGCTCCGTTCAAGCCTTTGAAATCCCCAAATCCACCCCCAGTGACACATTTCCTCCAACAAGGCCACATTTCCTAATCCCTGTCACGTAGCACCACTCCCTAATGACCAAGCGTTCAAACATACGAGCCTATGGGGACCATTCCTATTCAAATCACCACAACCAATTAAAGGCTTTCTTTTATCTTGGTCATCACAGCAATAGAACAGTAGCCAAGATTCTTTCTGTATTTTGAATTGCATTAGTTTTACCAGTGCTATGATTATTAAAATATTACCCGTTATTTCCTTTTTATACTTTGTGATGAGTTTCTGCAGTTAAAAGTTAAGGATATAGTCTCTCACAAAACTGTTCTCACTTGAGATGCCACCCATAAGTTCAGGGGCCTCTAGGGTCACCCTGATTTCTGACCAGCTGGCCATAAATCTATGGGTTCCCATGACTACTCTCAGGTCTGATAATTCACTAGAAATTCACAGAAGTAACCTGATATACCATACTTATGATGACAATATTACTTTGACAAAAAGATACAAATTAGAGGCAATACAAGGATTATTAAGTGATGGATGGGAGGGTCTGTCTTCTTCCTCGTGACCCTGGATGGTGTTTTCTCCTTCCAGCTTCCATGTGATAGCTCACTCAAGCTGCGTATTTAAAGTCTTGACTGGATTCCTACACACACAGTTGAAATGTTGCCTATGCACCTCAGTTCACTTTTCATACCCATCTCCTGGAGAACTGGACTGATAGCAGCAATGCTTTTCAGGACATTTCTAGCATTTCTAGTGTTCTTGATTTATTTATTTATTTTTGCAAAGGTAGGCATGTGTCATGAGCACCCTTGCTACACGTGTGGTCTGCTTATAAATGACAAAAACACTCTAATTATGTCAGAGATGAGAAATGATATTTTAAGAGCTGGACCAAAAGTCAGGCTTTCTCTGGACAGTTTATTCTTTGACATATAGGTTTAATGTTATAGAATATTATTTTCCCCACTAGAATAGCCAATTATCTCAATACTATGTATTGATGTTGTAGTTTTATCATTTGTTTTGAAATGGTGTGTGTGTATGTGTGTGTGTGTGTGTGTGTGTGTGTGAGAGAGAGAGAGAGAGAGAGAGAGAGAGAGAGAGAGAGAGAGAGAGAGAGAGAGAGAGAGAGAGAGAGAATGAGAGAGAGAGAGAGGCTGGCATCAGATGTAGATCTTTACGCATGCTAATCAGGCATGTTGCTGTTAGCTATTCCCAAAGTCCTTGAAATGCCATCTTTAGCACATACTAGGTTTATTTATATATATATTTCTTAATATCTATTCTGGTTCATTTAACTTTTTCTATGTCTGCTCCTACATCATACTGGTCTGATAATTGTAGCATTTTTAAATGTTACGTGCTTTGACTAGCAGTAGCTCATTTTAAAATTAATTATTCTTTTCCCAAAATACTTTGGTATTTTCTAACATATGATTTTTGTCAGATTCTACGAATACATCTCAACAGGAGTTTTATTGTGATTGTACTGACTTTGTGAATGTCTTATGGAGGCTAAAATAGCTGTAGTATTGAAATTTCTTACTAAACATGATAGTGTACTATGCTGCCTACCTAGTTCCTCTTAAATCTATCTCTCAGAAAAATAGTATTTCCTATTAATATTCCTTGTATATTTTCTAGCCATGTTGCCTCTTGGTTTGTGGTTTCTGATTATTGCCTTCAGATGGATTATATATTAAAGCCAGTTCAATAGTAAATTATATTTATTAATTCTAGTAGTTTGTTCAGTTGACTATTTCGTTATTTGTGTGTGTGTGTTTCTACATGTAGTATGCATAAGATGTGCACCATGCTCATGCATGTAGTATGTGGAGGCCCAACATATGATGTGCACCATGTGCATGCGTGTATGTGGAGGCCCGGTGCCAACAGTGAGTGTCTTCCGTCTATTGCTTACCATCTTACATTTTGAGTCAGGGTCTTTCAGCAAACCTGGAGCTCACCAATTAAACAAGACCAGCCTGCAAAGCCCTAGGGAGTCTCTTCTCTTCGCATCCTCAGGAATGAGAGCGCAGTCACGGACACCTGCCTGTGCACCCAGGCTTCTTCCATGGATGCCGGGGAGACAAACTCAGGTTTCTCCATGTCTGCGTGGCAAGTGCCTTATCGAGTGATCCATCTCCCCAGTCCTACTTTTGATATTTATAGATATGTAATTATATCATCTGCATAATGAGACTTCTGTCCCTTATGAATAAGTATTGGAACGTGGGAGTGAGTAAGCAATGTAGGCTAACATATATACATATATATATATATCATATATAACATATGTAAAGAGGCACTGTTGTTTAGTTCATACTTTACAAGCAACCATTTCTGTTGCTTCACTTTGTAAGTTTGACACTGTTTGTGACTATCCCAGTGAATTTTAGCAAGTTGTTTCTATTCCTATCACACTGTAAATTCAACCAGGAACTAGAGGTTAGTTAGAAGTGCATTGGTAACTTAGCAAACATGCTTTATTTCATTTGTAATATTTTATTAAATTACCCTTTCATTCTTTGGCAAACAGCGAATCGAGTCCTATGTGCTACTGGTTAGCACACGACAGAGTTTATTTTGCTAAAATGCCGTTTAGAGTTTCTGTATTGTTTCCATCAGTGAGGTTCTTCAGCACTCTCACAGCGTGGAATTGGTGCCAGAGCAAAGGTCTCCTCGGGGAGTAAGACGGGGTGCAGCTTAGAGCAGACCATATGGTTTTTCAAAGATGGTAGAAATTACCTCTAAAGCTACCCAAGGCTTATGCACTTTTGCAGGAGTAAAAATTTAACCAACTTCTCCGTTTCTTCTTTGCTGAGCTGTTGAGCTTTCTATTCTCTGTAAAGACAGTTTCTTCTAGCTGTATTTTCAGTGTCTTATCTGTGTGTGTGTGTGTGCATATCTTTGAGATTGCAAGCATTTCATCATGTTTGTATGTATTTATAATTTTTCATTCTTATTGCTTTTTATAGTTTGTATTTTCTTTAATTTTTGTTTAATAGGGTGATAATCTTTGTAAAAGGCATATATAATTGATTCTCAATGAATCAGCTTTTGGTTGATCACATTTGTATAATTTTTTATGTGCCATTTTTTCATTTGTTTACTAATTTCTTCACTTGTTTTACACACACACACACTCACACACACACACTCACACACACACACACACACACACACACACACACGCCTGTGGAGTGGGGGTGGAGGCAGGGTTCTGTAACTTGCGATCCTCCTGCCTTTATCTTACCATGATAGGTTGTAGATGTGTACCACTATGTCTGGATTTCCTTCCTGACTTTGATTGGGGTTATTTTGTGATTTTCTTTCTAATGTCATGGCTGTGTATTTGATTTTTTTATTTTTAACTTTGTCTGTTTGCTAGAAAACCCATTTAAAACTCCACGATTTCCTTTTTATTCATGTTCCACAACTTTTATTTGCAGACCTTCCATTTTGTTAATTTCTGAATAAATTTCAATTCAGTCTTGATTTCTTCTTTTGCCTAAGATTTATTTATATCTAGCTTGAATATTAACAATTGATTGAGTTAAAATTCTAATTGTATTACATTATAATCAGGAAAAAATGTGTGGCTCATACTTGAGACTTTCCAAGAGCAAGTGTAAGGATAGAGATGGAGAGTTTGCGGACCAGGCTTGGGGAAGACACTGTGGTCAGCTTTCAGTGTTTGACCTGAGAGATCCCCTGGACATTCAGATGGAGCTGTCACACTAGCAGTCCACATAACTCACATGAGCACAGTTTGGAGATCTTTCCTGGAGATGAAAATTTAGGGACTATCAGCTAACTGCTGGAATTTAAAATGTCAGGGTTTACTGGACTTACCCAGAATGCATTGAAGATAGACTAAGAAGGGATAAGAGTCCAGATTGAGTCCTATCAGTGGATGCTTTTCTCCACCATCCAGAGGCTATAGGATCGGTGGGGAAAGCAAATGGGATCTTGTAAAGAAGCTACCCCAGGGGAGAAACTAGAAAACTGTGATGGCCACAGAAGCTTAGTGAGGAAAACCTAGGGAAAGGAGAAATCCATTGTCTCTAGTGTTGCAGCTGGTCCTAGGTTGAAGAGAACTAGACTTGGGATGAAGAAGACTAGACCCAGGAAGAAGGAAGAGGACTACATCTCTGTTGAAGGGGACTAGACTCAGGAGGAAGAGGACTAGACTTTGTATGAAGAGGACTAGAGGGGGAGGGGCGTGAAGAGAACTGCACTGATTTTGGCTTTGGCAGGGCTGGGTCACTGGGCCCGTCCATGGTAGTGCAGAGCTCCACACTTGGATTCTTTACCACTATGTGAAACACACGTCACTAGGTGTTTACAATGTTTCAGTCAGTGTGAGCTGCTATAACAAATGCCCCAACTGTATGACTTAAACAGCAAGAACCTTTTTTTTCCTCACAGTTGTGGAGGTGGGAAACTTAAGATCAAGACTCTGGTCTTTGGTGTTTGGTGAGAACTCTCTTCCTGACTTGTGACCTTTCTGCTCTATTCTTACATAGCAACTCCTCCATATCTGTGCTCAGAGGTACAGAGAGAACAAATGGTAGCTACTTTGTGTCTCTTCTGATGAGGACTAAGGGCTCCAGGCTTATGACCTAATTTAGTTTTAATATAGTTCCCATCAGAGTCCTTAGGACCCACAGAGTGTGTGTATTTATTCTTTTAAAAATCTTTCTTCCTTTCTTCTTTCCTTTCTCCCTCTCTCCCTCCCTCTCTTTCTCTTTCTCCTCCTTCTTTCTTTCTTCATTCTTTTCTTCCTTTGGCAGGGTCTTGTCGTATAGAAATGGCTGACTAGGAACTCAATATGTAGACCACACTGGTCTCAAACTCATAGAGATCTATTTGCCTTTGTCTTCAAGGGCCAGGGTTAAAGGCATGTGCCACTATGCTCATCTTAATTTTATTTATTTATTATTTGCTCTTAGATTTCTAGATAAATTTTGCTAAGTTGTGCAAGCATTCTAGTTCCTCTGAAACCAAATAGAATTTTCTTTGAACACCTGAGGTTTTTATATTTTTATCTGCTCACCTTACCCTTTCTTTTATTCCATTATTATATGTTACTCTTTTTAAAAACATTTTAGCTACCTTGAGTTTTTGTTTTTCCATGTGAAGTTAAGTATTGTTCTTTCAAGGTCTGTAAAGAATTGTGTTGGAATTTTGATGGGGATTGCTTTGAACCTATAGATTGCCTTTGGTAAGATGTCCATTTTTGCTGTTAATTCTATTGATCCATCAGCATGGGAGATCTTTCCATCTTCTAGTATCTTCTTCAGTTTCTTTATTCAAAGACTTGCGGTTTTTATCATATAAGTCTTTTACTTTTTTGGTTAGAGTTACCCCAAGATATTTTATATTGTTTGAGGATATTGTGAAAGATATTGTTTCCCTACTTTCTTTCTCAGTCTGTTGTCATTTGTATAGAGGAGGGCTACTGATTTTTTTAGTTAATCTTGTGTCCATCTACTTGACTGAAAGCATTTATCAGCTGTAGAGTTCCCGAGTGCAGTTTTTAGGGTCACTTACATAAACTATCATATCATCTGCAAATAACAATACTTTGATTTCTTCCTTTCCAATTTGTATTCCCTTGATCTCCTTCAGTTGTCTTATTGTTATAGCTAAGCCTCAAGTACTATGTTGAATTGATATGTACAACCTTGTCTTGTTCCTGAATTTAGTGAAATTGCTTTGGGTTTCTCTCCATTTAATTTGATGCTGGCCCTAGGCTTGTTGTAAATTGTCTTTATTAAGTTTAAGTATGTCTCTTGTGTCCATAATCTCTCCAATACTTTTGTCATGAAGGGGTGATGGATTTTTGTCAAAGGCTTTTTTTTGTATCTAATGAGATGATCATGTGTTTTTTTCTTTCAGTTTGTTTATATAACAGCTTACATGTATTACTTTTTTTGTATATTGAAACATCCCTGTGTCACTGGGATGAAGCCTACTCAGGATAGTTAAAACAATCCTGAGCAATAAAAGAACAGATGGATACTTCTCCATTCCAAATATAAGTTCTACTATAGAACTATGGTTATAAAAACTGCATGTTACTAGCATAAAAACAGACACTTTGATTAATGGAATCAAATTGAAGATCCAGACATGGTTCCAAACACATATGGACACCTGATTTTTGATAAATAAGCCACAAATACACAATAGAAAAAAGACAGCATTTTCAACAAATGGTGCTGGTCAAACTGCATGTCTATACATAGAAGGATGCAAATAGGTATGTATTTATGATCCTGCACAAAACTCAAATCCAAGTGGGTCAAGGACCTCAACATAAAACTATATACACTGAACCTGATAGAAGAGAAAGTGAGGAATAGCCTTGAACATATTGTCACAGGAGGCAACTTCTTGAACAGAATTCGAATAGCACAGGCACTAAGATCAACAATCAATAAATGGAACCTCATGAAACTGAAAACCTTCTGTAAGGGAAAGGGCATTGCCAATCAGACAAAGCAGCAGCCTATAGAATGAGAACAATTTTCTAGTAACTCCCCATTCAGTAGAGGACTAACATCTAAAATACATGAAGAACTCAAGGAAATAGATAGCAAACACCAAATAATCCAATTAAAAACTGGTACAGATCTAAATAGAATTCTCAACTGAACAATCTCAAATAGATGAGACACAGTTAAAGAAATGTTCAGTATGCTTAGCTATCAGGGAAATGCAAATCAAAACTACTTTGAGATTCCATCTTACACGTGTCAGAATGGCAAAGATAGATAACAAAAGTGACAGCTCATGGTGGTGAAGAGTGCAAACTTGCACAGCCACCATGGAAATCAGTATGGTGGTTCCTCAACAAGTTGGGAATAATTCTACCTCAGGACCCAGGTATACTCTTTGCCATATACTCAAAGGACACTCCATGCCACCACGAGGACACTTGATCAACCATGTTCATTATTGCTCTATTCATAATAGCCAGAAACCGAAACAACCAAGATGTCCCCCAATAGAATAATGGATAAACAAAATGTGGTACATTTACACAATGAAGTATTAATCAGATTTTTAAAATAGCATCATGAAATCTGTAGGCAAATGGATGAAATTAGAAAATATCATTCTCAGAGAGGTAACCTAGATTCAGAAAGACAAATATGGTATATATTCACTTATAAGTAAATGATAGCCAAATTGTAATCCACAGATCTCCCTGGGAAGGGGAAGCAGAACAGATTTTACAGGTGGACATGGGTGAGAAATGGGATGGAGGGAGAGACAGCTGGAATTAGAGTTAATTTGGGGGTGTGTGGACAGTTAGTGCAGTGGAAACTTCCTGGAATCTATGAAGTTGATCCTAATGAGGACTCCTAGTAACAGGGGATATGGAGTCTCAACAGGCCACTTGGTGTAGCGAGGCAAGGCTTCCTTCTGGTTGCATTCAATTGAGTTGTTGATCCCATGGAAATCCTCAGACAACCCAGGCTGAAGCTAAATAATGAGTTGCTCTCTGTCAGCTGATGGAGGGGCCCCGTTGCTGAGGACAGCATCCACACAACTCATTGGACATGGAGAAGTTGAGCTGGTGCCTATATGGAGATTTCACCCATATTTTCCACTCTCTTTGGTGTGGAAAGGCATTCCTCAGGCTGCCAAAAGTGGGAACCAGTTCAGCCACAAAACCTTTGACCTACAATCTGTTCTGTCTGCAAAATGTGCTAAGGTAATGGTGGTTCATAACTTGTCGGAGTAGCCAATCAATTACTGATTTGACTTAAGGTTCACTCCATGAGAAAGAAGTCATACCTGACATGCTTGGGTAACCAAGAACTGGAGACTTGGTTCGGAGACCTAGAGTGAAATCCAACATGACTGGTCTTTAAAAAAAGAGTACCAATAAAATGATTACTAGTGATATTCTGTTACAACCATAGATTAGTGCTTTATCCAGTCAACATCAGAGAGGCTTCCTCAATCAGAAGATGAGAACAGATGCAGAGAGATGCACAGCCAGACATTCCACAGAGAGACTCTAAATTGGAGGTCTCCATCAAATATTTCCCTTCAGAGCTCAAGGAATCCTGAAGAAGAAGCAGAAAGATTGTAAGAGCCAGAGGTAATGAAGGGTACAAGGAGAACAAGACCCTCTGAATCAACTAAGCAAGGTTCATATGAGCTCTCAGAGACTGAAGCAGCAAGCACAGGACCTACATGGGTCTGCACCAGGTCCTCTGTGTATATATTACAGCTATTAGCTTAGTATCTTTATAAGACTCCAGACTGTGAAAACAAATGAGTCTCTGAATTTTTTGTTTGCTCTTGGGATTCTTCCTGTTTGATTGCTCTCTCCTACTTCAATATGATAGCTTTTGCTTCATCTTATTGTATTTTAGTTGGCCACATTTGGTTGTTGTCTCTTAGAAGTCTGTTCTTTTCTAAAGAAAGACAGCAAGGGAGAGGGATCAGGAGGGGAGACGGGTGGGGAGAAACCTGGAGGAGTGGAGGGAGGGGGAACTATAACCAAGATACATTGTATTAGAGAAAAAATCTCCTTTCAATTAAAAAAAGAAGAAAGAAAAAGAGAAACGGGATCTGAGTAGGATCAGGGGTGAGAGAGCAAATATTGGGTCATCTACACAAAGGAAACTTTCCAGAAGAGAGAAAAATGAGGACAGCATTGAAGCAATAACATTGCTAAGGGGTGGTGAGGTGTGCAGAGATGTGGGAGGGAAAAATAGAAATGAAGGGAGTTAGAGAGAGAAATCAAGGCTCACCTTGTGTCTCACATTCCACTTTGCAACATCTCTCTCTGTCTCCCCACCTCTCTCCCTCCCTCTCCCTCCCCCTCTCTCTCTTGCTATTCACATTGGAGAACATCTTCTACATCTATAACAACCAATATCATCTCTGCTCTCCAGAAGCTTGTACTATTATAGCACTTGGAGGGCTGTCATATATAGAAGATGGAGATACTGAGTGCCCAAGGATTAATAAACAGAAAAGACTGTGTTGGAAATGGTATTTTGTCTTAAGTGCTGCCTTGGAAAGCATGGATTCTCTCCCATTCTCTCAGAAAGCTCCTCTGACCTTCTTGATCCGACCTGAGAGAATATATGTTCTATGTAACTAAAAGAGACTTGATCTCCACAAGTCCATTAACGATAGAGATTTCCCAAGGCTTGGCAGATGAGAGTCATCGGGTCCTTAGCTTCTTGGAGAGTAGGATCAGAATATACAGTGGCCCTGTTCATTAGGAGAAAAGATTGCAAACAGGTGTATTGTAGAGTTACGCTCTTAGGGAGGGGAAGAAAGACCCTGCAAAAAGGCCAATGAGGGTCCAGCTATAGAGATGCTCAGAGGTTGAGGGCACTTGCTGTTCTTCCAGAGAACCCAGGTTTGCTTCCCAGAATCCATATTGGGCAGCTCACAGTTGGGCGTTCACAGTTGGGCAGCCTGTAATTCCTATTCCAGGACATCTGATGCCTTCTTCTGACATCTGAAGGCACTTGCATATATGTAGTGCCCATAAATATACTTAGGCACGTGCACACACACACACACACACACACACACACACACACACACACACATACCCCAAATAAACAAATCTTTGGAAAACAATGTGAAGAAAGGAGTTGCATGGAATATGAAAGGGAGGGTAGTTATGTCATAACAGAGACTGGGTATGGAGCAGGGTGAGAACTCTGCCTGCGGAGATGAAAATAAATGCTGACCCTCCCTTGTGCAGCACCAATGACAAGGCAAAGTACGACTGCACCAAAGTCAAACTTGAGGAATCAAGACCTTTTTTTTTATTTACAGAGAATGGGCTAAAAGTTACTTAAAGATGGGTGGATGGTCCCAAAGAGGACACATGCCATGGAAATTTCACCCCAGCATGGATGATAACTTCTCCACATCTGCATAGACAGAATCCCCGGTTCAGTTGACCATCTACAATGTATATCTTCTGCCACCTTTCGAGGCCACTACACTGCATGCAATTGGAGCAGAATTACATGTGGTTATCAACAAGATGTAGGAATGGCTAGACGCTCAGGTGCCAGTCCAGTGATGCTTCCCACGTAACCAGTGGCAGCCATTCTGAAGGAGATTATGGTTGTCATCCTTGAAAGACAGCAATCTACAGTGTGTAAGCTAGGTTACTCAAACAGTAAAATTATCTCAGTGGCAAAATCATAGCATAAGTGATACTGAAGAAAGTGTTCCTTTTTATACTTAACATTCTCATGTTCAGACCCATAAAATAGTACTCATAAATGCACCTTAGCCCTTGGCACCTTCTGAAAATGCAAG
The DNA here is from genome assembly GCF_017639785.1 of Mesocricetus auratus. Lineage (NCBI taxonomy): Eukaryota > Metazoa > Chordata > Mammalia > Rodentia > Cricetidae > Mesocricetus > Mesocricetus auratus. The sequence goes on from NW_024429198.1 coordinate 51,562,011, forward strand.
AAGAAAACTCTAAGTTCTTCAGGGTCCAGTTAGCCACTACATAAGAAGAAATATAGGCACAGTTAAAGCCTTTTGATACTCTAGAAAGAAATGAATCTGTTATTTTAGGAACACTTAGAATATCTCCTATATTGGTAACAAATTATATTTTCTGTAGGCAAGTCTGAAGTCAGGATCAGCCAGTCTGTTCTTCTAGGTCCAAAGGACTAGCTGCTAAGCTACCTTAATTCATAGTTTGTTGATTGAAACAAATGGGGGGAGATGCCACTCTGTAAAGAGTCACCTCTAGACCCGCCATTCACAGCCACCCCCATTACAGTATCTGCATCATATACAGGATCTCTATGTACTAGGGTTTGTAAATCATCTAGGTGGAGATTGTGGCTACACGAGAACCCCAGAGCTTATGTGTGCTTGAGAAATGTACAAAGACACATGTAAGGGATGGGGTGACTATTTGGTGTGGGGGTAAGCCTTGCTTAGTCCTGTGCCTCCTTGGGTGTGTCAGCTAAGTTCTTAAGGTCTGTTCCTCCATAGGATGATGGAACAAAGCAGGGGGTGCTGATTTTCATTATTATTATTTTTATTATTACTCCCAGCTGTAAAATCTGATGATTCTAAGACCAGGAACAAATTTAATTTCTCCAACCCTGGAACTCTTGCACAAAAGACAATGGCTGGTGTTCGAGCATCTTCCCTGTGGGTAGAATAGATTTAAAACATTGAGCAAAGCCTCACCAGATTTGCTTAGAGATAGGGGAGATGCCCCACACAGTGAGAATTGCTTATGGTCATGAATTAACAAGGGGAAATGGAACATTCGAACAGGAGAGACAGCCGTGTCTCTCTAGACAAAGCACTGCTACCTGAAGACTGTATTTGCAGTGGGGGTGGTGACTGGGGCTTGGGGGAGAGCCTACAAACAATGAAGAGATTCCTGGCCTTTCTCAGCTAGCCCCATGGCCTGATGTGAAATTTGTTGATCTAAAGTCTGGATTTTGCCAAGCGTATGCTGCCTGTAGCATATAGCATGCCTGGTGACTATCCATAGGCTACCAGTTATTCGTGTAGTTTGTATTTTTGCATGTGTGTGTATGTACACATGCGCATGTAGAGTTCAGAGCATAGCCTTGCATACCATCTTCCCTCATGTTTAAGACAATCTCTCACTGGTCTAGAACTCTTTAAGTAGGCCAGGCTTGCTAGCCAGCAAGCCCTCTGTCTCTACCTCACCAGCACTGTGATTGCTGAGTGGGCACCCTTTTTTATGTGGGTCCTGGGGATCACATAGGATTCTGTTGCTTTCAAAGCAAATGTTTTACCAACTGCCCAGCCGGTTAATGCGCTTTACATCTTGACCCAATGGGACAAAGGGTTAAGGAGCCCAGTTTCCACCTCGTTGTTACCGTTGTGGTTGAAAAGGCAGTAAAATCACAGAGAATGAAACTGATGTGGAAGATCTCGGGCTATCAGAACAGTCCCTCTTTTCTCTCCATCTTGGCACCTTCCTCCTGTTCCCAGTTTGCCTACGCAGTATACCTGGTGGAGGGACACAAAGAAAAATAATCCCGTCAAGGCCAGTGTCCAGCTGAGCTGCAGTCGTGATCTTCAGCATCTCAGAGCGTGCTGCTCACCAGTCAGATGTGAATTTCGGCCCCCCCACTAGGACATTCATTTTTTTTTCAGCCATTCTTTCGATTATAGACATTTGCTGCTGCTCCTAGAGTCTTGATTTTACAGCTTATTCCTGCTGACTCCAAGTTCAGCATCTCTTAGACTGAGTGTTGTGGTCTGGGCTTCGGTTTTCGTTAGTGTTGTTTGCATGTTTTTCTGTGATGGGCGTTTTATAGAAACGATTTCGACACCTCCCTGGGTATTCTTATGCTCTCCCTTTGTGGTTGTGGCTTATTATTTCATTTGCATTCATTCTCCGTTCAGGATGGAACTGCGTTTGCCCCACTAGGGGGCCGCAAGTGCTGTAGTGAGAGGCAGCTGTTGTCTGCTCTCTCAGCAGAATTCTCTGAAGTTAAGAATAACAGACAGACTAAGGCGTCTGTTAGGAAGGACAAAGCAAGGCTGTGACCCAGGAACTTCAGGTTCCTCTGTCTGGATGTTGGAGCGGGTTTTATCTTCAGTAAATGGGGAGGGCAGCTAGATACAAAAACCTAAATGAGATTTCTTGTTCTAAAAGATGCTGGAGCTGGGTTTTGCTTTCTTTCAGAGGGAAATAAGGAATCTCACGAAATTCCCACTGCAGGCAGGCGATGGGTGACACTAGGGAGACAGGGGCTCAGGGTTCTGAGGGCTGGCTTCTTTGACTGTTTTCTGCCTCCGCCCTGTGCTTGTTTTATTCTTCGGCAGTTGCCTACATTTATATAATACATCTTTGGTCCTTTTCACATTCCATTCTTTTCTCTTATCCCTCTTCCACTGAGCCCTTCTTCCTAGAAGACCCCTCCCACTTCATGCCACTTTTGGTGTGTGGCCCTGTGAGTTTGGTTAGGGTTATGTGCATATGCATGGAAGTTTATTTATGGAACCATGGGCAGCTTAAAAGTAACTATACTGCTAAAGAAAATCACTCTGTCTGCCAGGAACCTGTCAGTGGGTCCTCAAGAGGGGTGGGGCTTATGAAGCTCTGCCCCGATCTGCGGTGGAATTTTAATAGGCCCATCTTGTACAGGTTTCCTTCAGGTATCCATGGCGAGTTTGAGTCCCTGGGTTCAACTGTCACGCCTCTTCCGGAAGACAGCATTTCTCAGGGCTCCCCCGTCCTCAGACTCTTAATCTTTTTCCATTCCCCTTTCCGAGATGTTAACTGACCTTGATGGTGTGATACAGATGCTTCGTGTAGGGCTGGGCAAGTTACTCCCAGCACTTGTCTCTGCGTTACCCCCCCCCACTGTACACAGAAACTTCTGTAACAAAGGTGGAGATCAGCATGGATCTGTGGGTGTAAATGTTATTATTTAGAGGGTGGTTTAACACCCTGGTCACTTAGCAAAGCAATACCTCTCAACACTTGGTCACTGCTGATAGGCGAATCTTCCAGAAGCTCTGCTTCCGCCATGCCCTCGTCGGTCTCATCAGCAATTCCGCATTATCTAGTCCCAACATTCTAACCCTTAGAGGGAAAAGGGATCCCTTTAAAACATTCTTTCCAAAGGAGCTCTTGTTCACCTTGCTATTAATTCACTGCACTTTCAGGTGAACGTGTGCTTAAGAGTTTGTGGCAGCATCGTTTGTTTGTTAGTTTGTTTTTTGAGACAGGGTCTCTCTGTGCAGCCCTGGCCATGCTGGAACTCATTTTGTAGACCAGGCTGGCCTTGAATGCACAATGATCCCCCTGCCTCTGCCTCCCAAGTGTTGGAATTAAAGGCATGTACCACCATGCCAGTATAAGTCACAGCATCTTAATGGGGGGGGGGAGAGGAATTCAGGGCTGGTGGATTATCTCAGTGTGTTTAGGTTCTTTCTGTCAAGCCTGATGACCAGACTCCAAGCCCCAGGACTCACATATAGAAGGCAAACACTGACTTAAGCAGGTTATCATCCACATACATAAGCACATACACATACATACAATAAACAAAGGCAGTTTAAAAATTTCAAAGTGGTTCATGTAGGAGAAAGAACTTATTTTGCTAGCTTATTATGCTTAGTGAGTTCTCAACAAACCCTAAGGCTCCTTGGTTCCGAGACTTCTACGAACTCTGGGTAGAAGGGACCCGGAGGATGGTGGGTGATGAGCATTGATGGTGCACTGCGACTTGACATTCACTGACCCCATCTACCTCCTTACGGTGGGTGGCTGTTGAGATGTGTCCTCCCTCTCGTCTTTGCCATCTCCTGGACTAGCCTCCAGCCACTCTCTCCATTCCGCTCTGGATTGCTGATTGCTCCTGCTTCACACAGATTGTTTTTGTAGTCTCCAAATACACTTGCTCTCATATCAACCAGGTGAATATCTCCTGACACACCAGGTACTTATCCTAGTCAGCTAATTATGTTTTCTTCCCTTCTTAGCCACATAAACTGAGCATGATGTAACCCCGGCACTGGGGTGATGGAGGCAAGAGATCGGAGTTCAGAATCATTCTCGCCTATGAGTTCAAGGCCAGCCTGAGATAGATAAGCTCCTATCTAAAAACAAAACAGAACAAAGATAAAGTGAACTAGCGAACCGTGCTTTAGTTTAATTGTTAAAAATATGAAGAAAAATAATCCACCTTCTTATGAAAAATTGCTTCCTTCCTATTCATGTTGTTTGTGATTTGGAAGTTTCATTGTTTAGTTGTTGAAACAGCTGAGTGAATATTTGTTGGATGAGCAGGCCCTGGCTCATCGACCACATCTTTAATCTTTCTCCCATCCGTAGGCCTTGCCTTTCTCCATTCCGTCCTTTTGAAGTATTCTTTGGACTCCTCCCACATTACAGAAGCCCTTCTTGTAGTCATGTGGGAAGGAACGCGAGGAACCACCAAGATGGAGTCGCCTGTGGTTTCTTCTTTTCACCTCTCCCATAGAAAGTTGACACATGTGCAGTGACCCCACAGATCCCTGTGCAGTCCCTCACAACAGCACTTGGTCTGCCCACATGACAACATGTACTTCTTTCTTCTTGTCATTAGATGTGAATATCTTGAATAGGGGTGGTTCACCTCATCACTGTAGTCTCAGTGCCTGGCACAGTATTGGGCAGAAATCAGAACTCAATATGCAGTTGTTTCAGAACTGAACCCTCATTCACACACAGTTCTCTATAAACTGGAATGCAGAGACAAAATTCCTGCCTCATGGTGAGACTCTGGGCACAAATATGTTGAGGTTAGGTTAGGAAACAGCCAGATTTCTGGAGCGACTTTGTGTCTGGTTTTACCTCCAGATGAGAAGGTTTCATACATTGTTCAGGAAGAAGTTACTTTACACCATGGTATATCTTAGGGGCACCAGGAGTCAGTTCTTTCTTGATTATTATACACATAGCACCCCTGATGATGTTGGAAATGCACTCAGTGTCTTCATATTTTATCAGGAGAGGAAGATTCAGAACCTCTCAAGACTTGAAAACAAAGACATGTTCAGATAAACAATCTCAGGACCAGTAAAACATAATGGTGCCTGGATTTGGCCAGAAGTTAGAAATTACCTTATCTGTAAGCCACAGACCTCTGAACCAGGTTGAAATACAAAGTAATTACCTATCTTCCTAAAGTAATTGATCTAAATAGTAGTGACATTAAAAAAATGGAAAAATGTAATTAGTCAATCTTCTATTGGATACGTCATGAATCTAATATCAGCAGGAATATTTAACCGCAGTTGAAGTAAACATTCTGTGCCAGAGATGGATACATTGATGACATACACTTCCATTAAGAAAGTTAATTTAAATTTTTCTTCAGAATTTCCCTTCTTGTCCTTTTAGGTAACTCTGGGACATCAATTTCTAGAGATGGTGCTAGGGTTATTTGCTGATTCTGGGTGTCACTGGCTATGGCTGCCCTCCTTTTAGAGGTATTTGAAGGTGATTGCATAGACAGGTCAAAGGTGGGACTCAGGAGATGGCTCAGTGGGTAAAGTGTTTGCTGCCAAGACAGATGAACAGAGTTCAGTCCCAGGGATCCATGCGGTAGAAGAAGAAAACTGACTCCCGTTGATTGTTGTCTAACCTCTATGTACACGCATGCGTATTTACACACACACACACACACACACACACACACACACACACACACACAAGCTAATCCCTAACTCAAAGGAATAGATATCCTAAACAGGAATGCCTCAAAATTTCCAGGCACCTATTATGATGTTTTGGGCTGGAAGCCTTTCTGTTATCCTTCAATTTATAGTGTGTCCATGAAGGGCAAATTGTGCCTGAATCAGGGAATGACTAAAAGAGTCACAGTCTGGAAGGCTTTGAGAACTGGCATATTGAGAGACTGCATAGAATTAACTGTATTCATAATCATTTCAGTATGGTTCTGGTGATATTGAGCTAAATTGTTTACTATACAGTGCTTTTTATGGCCGTGGAATATGGTGGATCTCCTGGTACCTCAAATCAGCATTAGTGGGAGACTGTGCTGGTCTTTCACTGAGCTCATGAGCTAAGATTTGCATGTGGACCACCCAGTGTTTAAACAGCAAGCCAGAGGTCCCTGCTTTTAGGGAAGTAACCTGGTGAAGAAAGGAGAGTTGGCTTGATGGCAGCTGGGTGGTTAATGGTAGCAGGAAGGTCCTTAACCATGAAGCGCTGGTGGCAGAATCAAGATAATCTGTGACTGGGAAAAGCAACCCAGAAACTATGCATTCAGGGGTACAGATCAAGTAAAATTTACACCATGAACAACGAAACAAACGGAGAATAATGCTTCATGATCAAAATGGGTTCTCCTCTGTGTGTGGAATTATCTTATAGTCTGCTTAAAGGCCTCCCCCGGTAGATCTGAGCCCAGAACGTGGCCAAGATGACGAAAAGCATGGAGACTGTAACCGAGAATGTCAAACCTCTCCCCATGTCACTTTGCTCTTTTTGTACCCTGGACATCATCAGAAACGTTTTACACGGTGTGTGAGATCTCTCTTTTGCGTAAGTGTGATTTGAGACTTAATTTCTTTTTTGAGGTGTGTGAGTGTTTTCCAGTATGTGCGTCTGTATACCTCAAGTGTGTGTAGTACCCTTGGAGACCAGAAGAGGAGTTGGATCCCCTAGAACTGGAGTTGTACACAGACAGTTGTGAGCTGCCACGTGGGTGCTGGGAGCTGAGCCCGTATCCTCTTCAAAAGCAGGAAGTTTTCTTAACCTCAGAGTCATCTCTCCAGGCCCTGACAAAGTGATTTTTACCTCTTGCTTTTGTTGAGAATGTTGTCAGTTGGTGATTTTTGAATTAACTTGAGCTCTTACCTACTGGGACATTTTACTTCACTTTAGCATCCAGCTTCAATTGTTTTAATTTCTGACTTTATAAAGTGAGATTAGTAAGATGTCATATCCATTTGCTTTTCCAGAAAGGACCTGTGAAAATGGACTAATTATTACTGTAAAAGTCAATTGATCTTAGAAGCAAATCGTAACACTAACTGAGTTGTGTTTTGCTTGCGTCTCAGACATTTCTAAGAGGAAGCTTCACCTGGAGTCCTGATGAGACTCTGTTTCGTCTGTATTCTTCCATGGCATGGCATGACTCTGCTTTTGGAAATGGGTGATGACTTCCTCTTACAGCATCATTCATTTCTAAGAATCAAATGTCTCCCAGCATCCTATGTACTTGTCATTTTACTAGAAATATAGAGCAACAGAAAGGAAGGTCTCTCAAAGGAGACTAGAAACCAAGGTATCTTCTACCACAGACGCACCCATCCTCTGTTGACAGTCCACCTTAGAATGTTCCAGCATGTGCCCAGGCTCACACAGCCATTGAAGTTTAACCAAATTTCAAACTCCCCCTCTAGTTATAGACCTTGCCTCCTGCCCTGTTTTGTTTTGCTTTTCCAAAAGCTCTTTAAAAAACTCTTCTACCATTTTTATGTGTATGTGTGTGTACCTATAGGAATTAATGTGCAGTGCATCTATTCAGTGCCTATGGAAGACAGAAAAGGCCACTGGCGTCCCTAGAACTGGAGTTATGGATGATTGTGAGCTGCCATGTGGGTGCTGGGAACTGAACCTGAGTCCTCAGTAAGAAGCACAAATGCTCTGTACCACTGAGGAGCCTTGTGTCAAGCCCCCCCCCCCACAGAATTGTAGAATGCCATTTCCTTACAAGTACGTAATATACTGTGGGGATATTTCCCTCATACCCTGCTACCCTCCCCACATCCTTCCACCCCTCCCATTTATTCACCTTTATTCCCCTGTCTTGGTGTTTTTTTCATATCATCTATACACATATGATTCTATAATCTATTATGTATAGGACTTACAAATTGGAGAAAACGTGTTTTTTTTTCCTCTGAGACTATATAATTGTCAGCATGTATCCATTTTCTTGCAAATGACATAGTTCCATTCTTTTTTATCACCAAAAAAGTTCCCACTGTGTGGAACACAAAACCATTTTCTGTTTTTGAGACACAGTTCACTATGTAACCCTAGCTGGCATAGAACCCACTATGTAGAACAGGCTGTCTTGGAATTCATAGAGACCCACTGCTTGAGGCTCCTGAGTGTTGGGATTAAAAGCAAGCACCACCACACTGGTCTAAAACACATTTTCCTTCCCTTCCCTTGGTTGCTGGCCACCTGGTGCTGCAGTAAATATTGATGTGCCAGTATCTCTTCGTCATTCTCACTGGGCATCCTTTGGGTAAATACTCAGGAGTGGTGTGGTTAGGTCATACAGCAGGCCTACTCTTACTGGAACTCCAAACTGAGTTCCAGAGTGCCTCAACTCGTCCCACCAGCAGTGAACAAAGGTTCATTTTTGTCGGAACTCTTGCCAGCATTTGTTGTCACTTGCTTTATGGATGACTGTTATTCTAACTGGAGTGAGGTGGAGCCTCAGTGCCACTTTTGTTTGCATTTCTCTGGTCACCATGCTGTTTCCTTGTGGAAACTGCCAACTTCTCATTCTGGTTAGAAGTGGTGTCAATGGGAATGACTCCATTTCTGGTCCAAAAGTGGGCATGAGGCAAGAGCTTTCTTCCCATTGGTTTCAGAATGAACTTGCCACCCAAACAGGTTAGCATTGCTACTCAAACAGGTCATTAAGAGTCACATGGGGGTTTGCTAGTGCCCAAGAAGAAAGGAATTCTGTCTATTCCAAGCTTAGTTACTGGGGAGAATATGAGCCTGCAAGCTCATGGCCATGGGAACTGTTCCAGAGAATGGGACACACATAGGGTCTGGAGAGAGGGAGAGACCGTGTGAGGGAGATGCTGACCTTGATACACAAGCTGAACTGTTTCTCAGCTCCATGAGGTAATGAATGAATTCTCTTTTTTTGGTTAAGTGAATTTGATTTGAATTTCTTTTCCATGTAATAAGAAGAGTGCTAACTTACATATCCATGCCTTCTGATTTCAAGTCCTATTATAAAATTTCCTAACATTTTTATTGGTATGAAAAATGTTCAGTTTTACAAGGACAAGACACAGTGCAATGGTGTATTTTTAACCCTGGAATAGCATACGTTTAACTCTCGTGGATTGAAGTACAACTTGGATGAGCAAAGTAGTTTATAAAATTATACGAAGCACATGAAAAGTTCAGCTCATCCTTGCATAGCTTTTCTGCTGTGGGAATTGTGCCATTGGTCTCGTCTGTTTGTATATCCACCTGTGATTAGAGTGTAGTCTTCTGAAGGGTCGGGGCCATGCATTTCCTTCTTTCCATTTTTCTACCTCCAGCAATCAGTAAAAACAGCTCTGATAGTGCCTAAGATTTGTTGGATATTCACTATGTGCAAGCAGATACTCTTATCTTAATGGGTTTAATTATGCTGCACACCAGGAACAGTACCATTTTATAGGTGTGGGCTCACCCTACCAGTACCCTGCGTTCCCCTCTGACTCACAGTTATGTTTGGTGAATATTTGTCAAATAAGAGAGGATAAACGTATGACACATTGGGATGCGAGGCATTTCTTTTCCTTGAGATGAGATTTTACCATATTGCCCAGTTTGGCATCAAAGCCATGATGTTCCTGTCTCACTCTGCTGAGTAACACAGGGAAGGACACAGATAAGGCCCATTTGACATTCGGGCAAACCAAATGAGTATTAAGATAAACACAAGCCTGCATTTCTGGATTCCCACTGGGACAGTTTTTCATTATGCAATAGAGACAAATGGATAAAATATAAACAGGTATATATTTTATACAGAAACAGAAAATCATGCATGTATATGTGACATTTATATGCATATATAATGTAGAATCAAAACTGTCTGGGGACCAGAGGGGACCAATGGGACAGGAAGGAGGAAAATGGGAGAGTAAGGAGGTGTGGGAGAAATATAGTCCAATATACTTACATGAAAATATCTTTATGTAGCAGTACCATGTACACTGAATACATATGATGGGAAAAGTATCACACATGTACATATACACGCACTTGTGTGCACACACACATGTACACACGTGTGTACACACACACACACACACACACTAGTTTGTTTGCTTTGAGTCTTTGTTTCTATGTGTCTTGGAACTCCACGTGAAGCCCAGACTGGCATCAATTCTCAGTCCTCTGGAATCAGCCTCCTGAACACCGGGATTCCATCAAAGCATTCTCCCACTTAAGTCTAGCACTTTAACTTGAAGTTCCAGGTGAGACCGTGTTTCCTTAGTAAAACTTATATGTTCACAAGAGACTCTAAAATATCTCCCATGAAAGCATGCTAAGTAACTGTCTTCTTATTTAATATGCAAAAACATCAATGAGAAAGCCAGCTAAATTACCAAACATTGTTTCCTTAAGACTGAAGAAAAGAATGAACGAGGTCACAGGGTGATCAGTTTTTACACAAATATAGCAGGTAGTGTTACTTAAGCCTCCATACATCATGCTAATAACTTGGAAGCAAGCTGAACCGAACATAAGCTATTTCTTTCATTTGTAATTTAGAAAGACTAGAATAAGGGACCCTAAGACAAAGACAGGCCGTGTTGTTCGCGAAAGATCCCTGGAAACTGAAATATAAGGTCTTTTAACATCTTGTGATATAACTGTTTTTCTTGGCTTAAGCGTAGGTTTTAAAAAATGGTGCTCATTGTTTTGCTTGTAGCTCTTTAATGCATGGACAACTGTGTTGATGATGCATTCAGTTTCCGAGAATTTTCCAATGGAAAAAAGTGCTCTGGAGAAGTTTAAGCGCCATGAATCACCCAAACCTCATCTAAGTCTCGTGAAGGCACAGGCTGTGGAAGGCAGTCACAGGGAGAAGACGTATTGCAGTTGTGCCGCCTGATTCAACTAAATAGAAAAATATTTTGTAAAGACACAAGGATTTCAGGCATCTGGCAGAGTGCTAAGGATAAATGCCACATTTCATCAGGAAGGCAAGAAACGAGTGACCCGCTGCTCACCCGCCACCCCCAAGTCCAGCCCTCTTCAGTCTGTATGTAAAATGCAAACCCGAGTCTCGGGTGCCACAGGCACGCACTGGGAACACAGCGGCGTTTCCTGTTAATTAGTCCCAACGATTCCGGTATGGTTTGATGAGGTGAGGAAGTCTACACGTTTTTCCTGTGTGATGGAGGTAGATGGCCAGGATGGTAACACAGCAGGTGCCACTGCAGAAAGCTGCTGTGAGAGGGATTGGATGTCTCTGTTCTGTCTGTGAGGTGAGCGCAGGGGCAAGGCTGGGAGAGCTTTCCCATTGACCTTCTGTAAGGCTGTGCTCGTTCTGAGGAGAATCTGTATTTTATTTCAGCTCCGAAGCGCAGTCAATATGCCTGTGGCCTGGACCACCTTTTCCATCTTCACTAATCCTTGATAGTTCCTTGAACACATCCCCTTTGAAAGCTTGATTTCTAGTCCTTGCTCTACAGGCTGGGACGTTACAGGGCACCGGTGACCTTCTGGAGCTGGGAAAGCCTTTGTGAGCATAGGGAATATAGAGATGCCAGCTTCCCATGCCAACTTTCTGTCTACTCATCCAGTCCCCACTTCAAAGAAAGCGACACTCCACTTGCAGTGACAGCCCCCCCCATCTCATCGACTTCTTCTTCTCCCTATCACCTCTACGGAAACAACCATCAAACGCCTTTCCAGGGTGACCAGAGTTCGCAGGGAGTTCGTACTGTAGAGGATGTTGTAGTTTGATTCTGAAATGTCCCAGCAGGCTTGTGTGTTGAGGACTCGATCCTCCTTTGGTGGACTATTTGGGGGAGGTTGTGGATACTTGGAGAGTCAGAGCCTCGATGTAGGATGTAGGTCATTGGAGGACGCATCTGAAAGCTATCCCGTGTCTTCCTGGTCTATGAAGTTCCACTGTCATGATGTTCGGCCTCCCCATGGACCCAGAATGAAGCTACGGACTGAACATTCTTCAATTGAGCCAAAACCAGTTCTTCCTCCTTCAAGCTGTTCTCTTAGAGGGTTCCATTACAGCGGGAGAAAAGAACAAGGAACACGGCTGGGCACCAGCTCACTGGGCAGACTGCGCTCAACTTCTGAAGTCCTTATGTGGAGTGGTGCTTTGTCTCCTTAGAGTCGCCTCATTGTGGGGCTCAGAGCCACTGGAGTAGCTCATGAGTAGAGGCGGCACACTTCGCCCCCCTCAGCCCCACAATTCCATGGAGTTCTCCTTTTGCAGGGAGCAGCTTACTTTTTTAAAATCATAGTTTCTCGGTTTCTAACTAATCATTTGTTTCTCAGAAAGCCACAAAAACATGACATTATCTTAGAGCAGCGGTCCTCAACCTGTGGACTGTGACCCCTTCGTCAAACCTCTATCTCCAAAAATATTACATTCTGATTCATAACAGTAGCAAAATGACAGTTATAAAACAGTAATGAAGATAATTTCGTGGTTAGGGGTCACCACGACATGAGGAACTGTATTAAAGGGTCACAGTGTTAGGAAGCTTGGGAACCACTAACTGGGAGGATGATGCAATCTTGGTTGTCAGCTTGACTATACGTACATAGATGTATGTGTGTATTGTATGCATATATGTACACACAATACATACATACAAAGCCATTCTGTCAGTTGTATTCCTTTAGGGAACAAACCCCAAGTCTGGCCCTAGGTAGTCATTGCCAGTGAAATGAAGTCTTGCACATGCTTACTTAGGTTCCTAGGCTCCCAGGCATATGTGGACTCATTGTTATGACAATCCTAAAGGGGACCACAGAGATGTAAACAGTCTAGTAGATCCCTATGGCATAGGGATAATGGACGTGGTCAATAAAAACAGTGGTTGTAGCTTCTCTGCCCCTCTGCTGATTCTCCAGCAGACCTCTGTTTTTCAGAATGTTTCAATGTGTCCTAACTGTGAAGTGACCTAAGACATGATGATTTGATTATACAGCCTAATAAACTGTTTTGTGTATGTCCAAATAAGGGCAACACTTCCCCTACAACCCTGTTCCTATGCCTAGGGCAGTGCTTCTCAACCTGTGATCTCCACCCTTTCAGGGGTCGAATGACCCTTTCATAGGGGTCACCTGAGACTATTGGAAACACAGAGATTCACATTACAATTCATAATAGTAGTAAAATTACAGTTATGAAGTAACAATGGAAATAATTTTATGGTTGGGGTCACCACAACATGAGGAACTGTATTAAAGTGTCACAGCAACGGGAAGGTTGAGAGCCACTGCTCTAGGGTATCGCCATATCCTGCCCTCAATAGGCTATTACTGACAGTGGCATGCCTCATAGTCGCAACATGAACTGAAAATTCAGTTGCTTTCTATTGATAACTTGGTTCTCAAATATATGATAGTTTATACAGGCATGATGGCACATGCCTGTAATGACAGCTCACGAGGTGGAGGCGGAAATATTAGGGCTTCAAGGCTAGCCTCTGCTACATGCCAAGGTCAAGGGCAGCCTAAGCTATTTGGTCTCTTATTTCAGCAGCAACAACACAAAAATGAAACTATGGGTTCAGAAAATTATTGAGTGGTGCATTTAGAAAGAGGCTAAAAGAGGGAAGGGACACAGGAACAGCCAGCCAGAGCTGGCCTGAAAAATGCCAGAGCAAGCTTCAATTTCTAGTCACGGCACTGAACTTGTTCAAGTGGTCTCCTCTTTGAGGTCCACAGTGCCTCATGTGGGAATACGGGTCACATTCTCCCTCCTCACACTGTAGGTATGAATACAAAGTCATTGAGATGAAGCCTGTGATAATCCTTCATAAATCATAAAGTGAGTGAAGTTGTTACAAAGGTTACAACTGGCATGTTCTTAGTCTCATGGTCCTTAGACTCTCAGCATGTCCCAAGAGAGGTCCCTTGTGTTTAACAAGAAATCGGGTAAATTCAAAGGTGGTTTCTATCCATGACTTTCTGTATTCCTCCCTGGGAATATTCCTTCTGTCCTCTCTCTAAAACAGTGAAACGTATAGTAATTTGTTATTGTCTCAGATCACCAGTGAATAATATGTGAAAAAAAGAAGAAACACAATGGATTCTCATTAGTCACAGTAGTTGTTTTTAGAGATTTACCACCAACCCCAATGAGCAAATCTCAAACTGTTGCTCCTGGGGAAAATGCAGGCAAGTGAACAAGAAACTTTACACCAACCAATCAATATATTTGATGTGGGTTTTGTTATTTAATGTTGTTAGTTCATTAACACTAAACTCATGGTCAACATCATTACCTTTTATTTCTGTGTAAGGCTCAGCCAACACATTTGCTTCTTCCATGAGGGCCAGCTTAGCCTCTGTGTGCACAGGGACATTAGAGAAAACACTTTGCACTATGTTTGGCATCCATTTTAAGCAGTGACATCACAACAAAAACCACAAAGTGCCCAAAGTGGCCTGAATAGACAGTTGAAAGGGTGCTTGTAGAGTAGAACTAATAGAAGAAGGACATGTCTGCCTGCTCAGCTCCAGCTGATAATGTGCATGTTGAATAACTGTTCTGTGTGTATGTGGAGGCCAGAGGGCTCCATGAATGCCTTTGCTGGCCACAATTTTTGTTGTTTTTTGTTACAGGGTCTCTCATTGGTCAGGAAGATTAGGCTAGTGAGCTAGTGAATCTCACAGATCTCCCTATCTCTACCTCCTCAGTGCTAGAATTTCAAGTGCATGCCACCACACGTGACTTTTATTTGTGGTTTCTGGAAACTGAACACAGGTCCTCCTGTTTCGCACCTACTGAGCCATCTCCCCAGGGCCTGGTGAGTGACTTTGTTACTGTAATATTCTGTATGCTCACAAAAAAACCCAAAAAACAAAACAAAACTGTGCCTGCCATGAGCACTGGCTGTTGTTTGGGGCACATGTGAATTCGCAAACACAGAATATCTGCCAGTCAAGAGGATTGACTATACCTCTGAAGAACAGAACTAGGACTGCATGGTGGGAAATATGGGCCACAGTTTTTTTTTCTGAATTTAAAAAGGGAGTAGTTCGTAAAGTTTTCTAACCATGTAGCAAGAGAGTGTCCTTGCATGGCTTTGTAGACAGAATATGGTTTGAACTGACTTGGGGAAAGATACACATCATGAAAGGGTGGTGGGCACAGCCTAGATAAGTAAACGATCCCTGAAAAGAAACAAGCCACATACAGTCACTATCATTATTGATCATTCTCTGAAATCAATCTCCATTCTCTTCTACCTAAAATAGAATTCCAGTCAAACCAATATCCGGCACCATAAAAACTAAAAAGCAGTGCTTGTCCAAAAGAGACTGTGTGCACAAATGTCCTTTACTCTGGCTGGTGTCAGACCTCAGAAACCACCAGTATCTCTTAGCTGGTTTGTATAATGGTGAAGAGAAGGGAAGGTCAGTGAGCTGGAAGAGTTGGTTGCTCAGTAAGTCACTGGAACACAAAAGGCAGAGATTTCTCTGGGAAGAAGTCACTGTGAAAACTGTATAACCAGAGCAGAAAGAGAGGCTGCCTCTGTGAAGGTTTGAGCAATCTGGAGGGCTAAGACAGCAGAAAACTCCCATTATCTGTTTCCAAGTAGAAAGCAAAGTGACCTCTAGAAAGAACAAGTTGTCAGCAGCAACAATAATAATATAATAGTAATTGGTGTTAGTAATAGTTTGATACTAGTAATCAGATATAATTAGGGACCTGCAGAATAAATTGCTTAAAGCATGTTTTCGTGTGTGTGTGTGTGTGTGTGTGTGTGTGCCTGCGTGCATGCGCACACGCCCATGCACGTGTACATTTGCACATAGATGCTTGTATGCCTGTATACATGTAGAAGCCAGAG
The DNA here is from genome assembly GCF_017639785.1 of Mesocricetus auratus. Taxonomy (NCBI): domain Eukaryota; kingdom Metazoa; phylum Chordata; class Mammalia; order Rodentia; family Cricetidae; genus Mesocricetus; species Mesocricetus auratus. The sequence continues at coordinate 51,577,878 of NW_024429198.1, forward strand.
GCTGACATCTCTCATCCTTTGCTGCTCTTCATCTTACTCTTAAGGTGGGGTCTCTCACTAGCTTGGTGCTTTCTGTTTTGGGTATATTGACTGTCTGGCAAGCCTGGAGGATCTGTCCATCTCTGCCTCCCCAGCACTGGGATTCGGCAACTGCAGTGCAGTACCTGGCTTTTCACGTAGATTCTGGGGACACAGCCTGGACCCTTATGTTTGTGCAGCAGGCACTTTACTGGCCGGCTCACTCCCTCAGTCCAATTTAAGGTAACTTTTCAGAGGCTGGGTTTGCCAGGAAAGACCACAGCTACCCTGGAATACTAGTTCCCGTAGGATAGAGAAGGGGCATGCTTTGAGTGCAATTCATTAGGAGCTGTATTTTTGTTTTTCCAGCAGAGTCAAGAAAAGTAGCAGCAACTCCTTTCTTTTCTGCCCCAGACTGGCTTGCCTCCTTGCTCTGGACTGGGGGATGGCATTCTCCTGGGGATGTCATTCCCATTTGCTTTTGGAGGGATGTCATTGACTCTGGGCCGGTGGGAAATTGGCTGGCTCACTGACACTCACGGGATCACATTGGGCTCTGATTTCTCCCTCTGTTTCCCGCTCACATCTTTCCGTAGGCAGCTGGCTGTGGGGCCGAGTTTGTGAGCTTCAGTTTGTGTGTGTGTGTGTGTGTGTGTGTGTGTGTGTGTGTGTGTGTGTGTGTGTGTGTGTGTGTGTTTAATTTCAATGCAGGAGATTCCTCCCTAAGTTCTAAAAGGCTCATCCAGTCCCCACTGAGCAGAGCCTTTGGCTCTGGACTCCCAACTTGCTAAACCTCTTTTTGGCTTGGATGGCCCCCAGCTATTCACTTTAGATTCTGCTTAAGATCTGACTTTAAATTCTGTCCACTTTTAGAAATTGTTCTTGCTTTCAAGTCTTATATTAATGGAAGATGTAGACTTATCTTTTGCCATTTATTTTATTAGTTTTAATCTTGTGCATTGTGTGTGGATGAGTGAATGCAGGTGCCCACTGAGCCAGCAGCCTCAGAGCCTCCTGGGTCTGGAGTGACAGCTGGTCCTGAGCCATCTGACTTGGGTCCTGGGGACTGAAGTTGGGTCATCTGGCAGAGCAGTCTACGTTCTTGACTACAGAGCCATTTCTCTAGCCTGTAGAACTTTTAATATACACACCAGAGATTAAGACAACCTCTTGCTCCTGTCAAGCCAGCTGTGAGGAAGGGAACTTTACTCTTCAAACTAAAGTTTAAATGTTGAAAAACACCCCACACCTTACAAATGATTGAAGAAATGGATCAAAAGCTGTGCGTGTATCTATGTACATTTCATCTAGATTTCACACTTGTTAACATGTGGCCACATTTGATCTCCGTTCTTCTGTGACTTGATATTTTACACAACATTTGAAAATAAGCATAAGATAGGAAATCTTCCCTTGAAATACTTGGATGAAGGGAGTATCTGGAAAGAGTTTAGGGAGGAGAAATACTATGATCAAAATATGTTGTATGAAAATTAAAATTACTTGAGCATACATCTCAAGTAATGACCTTCATTACTATGATGTCACCACAATATTTGGTGAGGATTGTATGCAATCTTGTGGAGTCCACAATAATTCAAAAACATTAGCCACCTACCCTGCTTCTTCTGTTACATGACCTTTGTCCCATAGTCTCTGCAGTTACAAGAACAGGTAGTTAAAAATTAAGACAAGACCCCAGCTGTGTCAAGAGCTGTGTTAAGATAACCTTTACACAGATTTGTGTAAAGGAGCTTTTACAAACCCCCTGACAAGCTTGTTCAAATACCTTATTATCACATATTGTACTACTCATTGTAAAATGTTATCACAAGTTGTAAATTCCAGGAATGTACCACCACCCAAGACTTAACCTCAAACTTTAAAAATTCTTTCTTATATCACCACTGACTACCCCTCCCCCCACACCATAATTTGTGACTTTTTGTTTTAAGAAGGATCCTACTCCCTCTGTTCAGGGTAACTGTGTCAGTTTCAGAACCTGACTTGTCCATGACTCTAACTAGTTAGAAGTTCTGGTACCCTGTGGTGACGGAATAAAGTTGCCTCTGCTCATCTAACTTTGGTGGCCTCATCCTCAATGTTTGTGAGACTTCCAGGCCCAGCGATCTAACATATAGCCCACTGGCTATGTCCCTGGATATCTCTTACAGCCCTTGACAAGAAGTTTAGGATTCATTTACATGTCACACACTGCCTTTAACTGTATCACTCTTCTCAGTATCTAGAACAATATCTTCAGCTTCTTCATTCTCATGATACCACTTTATTTTTTTCCCTTAACAGGTTAGGTTGATTATCTTGTACAGTGTTCCTTGCCCTTCAAATTTCTGATTATTTCTTCCTAATTGGATATCTGTCTGTCATTGTAAAATCTACTGGATACAAGACATCATTAGGTGCTTGGTGGTGCTGGTCCTTTGGCTTGGGGTGGATTCTGTCTGTGTTTCACTTGCCTTCTGGTGAGCTCTTCCTTACCAGTGAGTGAAGTCTGTTCTTTCATTGTGAACTGATCTCAAACCTTCCTCATGCCTGCTGGTCTACCCTGGAGTCTTGGGCACAGTTACCTCACAGGGGATTCCCCAAGAAGCAGCACCTCCTGGGGTGGAACTTGATCCCACTCATAGTTTGTGTGATTAGGAAAGCACTGGCAACATCGTGTGGAGTTAGTTTAAGATGTGCTTCCAGAAATGTTAAAGCCTACCGGCTGGATGCAAAATATATTAGTTAACACAACTCTATGGGTTTATCTTAATTTGTTTTTGTGTGGAGTAAGGGAATGTATCAAAGGGGATGTAGTTTAAAAACAGAACAGCTGTGGGGGCTGGAGAGAAAGCTCAGTGGTTAATAGCATTGACTGTACTTGCAGATGACCAGGGTTCAATTCCTGACACCTACATGGAGGCTCATAGTCATATGTCTTTCCAGGTCTAGGCTATCCAATGCCCTCTTCTGGCCTCCACAGGCACTGCATTTACACGCTATGAAACACACATGAAGGCAAAATACACATAAAATAAAATATTTCAAAACATCATTCGATGAATATGCAAAAGAACACTAAGAAATAACCCGGTTCATTCACAGTCCAATGATGCTTGACCAGGTCACCAGAAAGTGACATTGGGGAAGGACAATTCCTTTAATCAATGGTGCAGGGAACTAATTAAGGAAGCAGAAATGGATTATCTGTCTTTCATACTGTAAACAATAAACTCCAAATGAATCAACAATCTAAATATAAGACTTGAAACAATGGAACTATTAGGAGAAAAATTATGACAGTGCAGGCAATGATTTTAATTTTCAGTAAGATTCTTCAAAATAAGGGAAATAAAAACAAAAACCACACAAATGTGCTAGCTATCAAATGAAGAAGTTTCCATACAGTAAAAGCAACAATAAATGGGGAAGGAGATAACATACAGAGCGGGAGAAAATTTTGCAAACTATTAATCTGACAAATGATTAATATTCAGTGTAGATTCGAAAATTTAAAAATGTTCATAACAAAACCCTACAAATAATTTAATTAAAAATAGACAAAGGATGTCAACATATCCTTTTCAAAAGGAAAAAAGGAGTTAAAGTTGCCAGCTAGTTTATAAAATGTGAAGAACTCCATTAACCATCAAGGAATTGTGGGTCAAAACCCCAAGGAGCTAGCCTCATACCCCAGCCAAAGTATTATTAAATGACCACAAATAAATTAATAAATAGGACAAGATAAAGATGAATAAAATTTAAAATGTAACAAGAAGATTAGATGAAGGGACCTCTCATGTACTGTCATCAGGAAGGAATGAACAAATGTAAGTACAGCAACTATGGAGAGCCGCATGGAGCTTGTTGAGAAAACACGATCGATCTACCTCAGAGAATGAAGCCCTACCAACCGCAGCAAAATATTTTGAAGTAGAGGACAATACGTGAAGTGAAATGAGGTCGGAGAGACACTTCATGTGGAAGGAAGCTGATTAGGATTCCTAGAAGTGATTGATAGAGTCTAGAAGGATGGTGGGTGGCAGCAGGACACTGTAGGGCTGAAGAGTAGATACCCAGACACAGTTAAATAGAAGTAACACTGTAGGGCTAGGGAGTAGATACCCAAACACAGTTATATAGAAGTAACACTGTAGGGCTGGAGAGTAGATACCCAGACACAGTTAAATAGAAGTAACACTGTAGGGCTGGAGAGTAGATACCCAGACACAGTTAAATAGAAGTAACACTGTAGGGCTAGGGAGTAGATACCCAGACACAGTTAAATAGAAGTAACACTGTAGGGCTGGAGAGTAGATACCCAGACACAGTTAAATAGAAGTAACACTGTAGGGCTGGAGAGTAGATACCCAGACACAGTTAAATAGAAGTAACACTGTAGGGCTAGGGAGTAGATACCCAGACACAGTTAAATAGAAGTAACACTGTAGGGCTAGGGAGTAGATACCCAGACACAGTTAAATAGAAGTAACACTGTAGGGCTAGGGAGTAGATACCCAGACACAGTTAAATAGAAGTAACACTGTAGGGCTGGAGAGTAGATACCCAGACACAGTTAAATAGAAGTAACATTGTAGGGCTGAAGAGTAGATACCCAGACACAGTTAAATAGAAGTAACACTGTAGGGCTGGAGAGTAGATACCCAGACACAGTTAAATAGAAGTAACACTGTAGGGCTGAAGAGTAGATACCCAGACACAGTTAAATAGAAGTAACACTGTAGGGCTAGGGAGTAGATACCCAGACACAGTTAAATAGAAGTAACACTGTAGGGCTGAAGAGTAGATACCCAGACACAGTTAAATAGAAGTAACACTGTAGGGCTAGGGAGTAGATACCCAGACACAGTTAAATAGAAGTAACACTGTAGGGCTAGGGAGTAGATACCCAGACACAGTTAAATAGAAGTAACACTGTAGGGCTAGGGAGTAGATACCCAGACACAGTTAAATAGAAGTAACACTGTAGGGCTGGAGAGTAGATACCCAGACACAGTTAAATAGAAGTAACACTGTAGGGCTGAAGAGTAGATACCCAGACACAGTTAAATAGAAGTAACACTGTAGGGCTGGAGAGTAGATACCCAGACACAGTTAAATAGAAGTAACACTGTAGGGCTGGAGAGTAGATACCCAGACACAGTTAAATAGAAGTAACACTGTAGGGCTGGAGAGTAGATACCCAGACACAGTTAAATAGAAGTAACATTGTAGGGCTGAAGAGTAGATACCCAGACACAGTTAAATAGAAGTAACACTGTAGGGCTGGAGAGTAGATACCCAGACACAGTTAAATAGAAGTAACACTGTAGGGCTAGGGAGTAGATACCCAGACACAGTTAAATAGAAGTAACACTGTAGGGCTGGAGAGTAGATACCCAGACACAGTTAAATAGAAGTAACACTGTAGGGCTGGCAGGAGGGTCAGTGGGGAAGGCACTAGCCACTGAGCCTAACAGCCTCAGAGAGAACCACCTTGTTCTCTGACCCGTACACACGTGCTACGGCACACACATGACCCCCTCCTTTAAAAACTAGAAGTAATGGTGGGGAGAACTACCATTCATAATGATCCAGTCTTCTTGTGTTCTTTGGATAACTAGAAGAGGGGAGCTTGTGGGTGCTAAACACAAACTAATGATAAAGAGACAGGAAAGTTAATTACCCTGCACTGATCAGTGTGTGTTATAAACACGCACTGGAATGTCACACCAGCCTGTAAATTCATGCAATTACTACATACTAAACATTTAAGGAGAGATAAATGTTAAGTGCCCCATTTGATCATAATATATAGTGTATACATGTATGAAATGATCACAAAGCACTTCATAAATTTGTATAACTAAAATAATTAAATATAAATATGAAAGTAAAATATAATAAAAATCTACAAAATGAGTATATGTAGGAAAAACATGGAGCAAGCAATACATTTGGCTTTAATGAAAAGTGTGTAATTGTCTTTCTGTTAAATAGAGACAGACACCAGAGACTTAGAAAGGCAGGAAAAAATATCTGTTGTTGTTTTTGTCTTGAGCTCTGATTGGTCATAGGACTTTGCTATGGAGGTATGCTGGACAGTTAACTGTCAACTTGACACAACCTTGAAGCACTGTGGAGGTGACTCTTAACGAGGAATTATCTAAATCATGTTGGCCTGTGGCCATGTCTTTTGGAGATCCTCTGGAGTGTTACTTGATTTAGGAAGACCCAGCCCACTGTGGACGGTACCAATCTCTAGGCAAAGGCTTTTACTTGTACAAGCATAGAGAAAATTATTTAACTTGTCATAAGCAACGGGTATGCAATGCATTCATTCTCTCTCTGCTTCTTGACTGCGCGTGTGATAAGGTGAGCTGTCTCAGACTTCTGCTACTGTGACTCCCCTGTAGTGATGAACTATAACCTGCAATTGTAAGCTAAAACACATCCTTCCTCCCGTGCTGATTTTTGTCTGGGAATTTTATCACAGCAATGTAAACGAAGCTGGAAGCTCCCATAAGACCTTCTTCCTCTCATGATCTTCTGGAACACGTTTGAAGTACAAGGCATACATGTTCTAGGCAGGATGTAGTTATTTTTCCCTTTATAGACATATCTGTCTTCTTTATAGTTATTATAGTCATTACATATACTGGTCAAGTTATTTCCCTTCTTGTGTATTGGAGACAATGAATGGGTAAGCGAGGTTGTGTCTGTTCTCACTTTACGCTTGACTCCAGATGTGGGATGTGATGCAACTAGCTTATCGAATTCCCACCTTTGTACTCCTCCTAGTACAAAGACTGAGACATACACTTAAGAATATCCGAGCAATGTAAGGAGAGGTTCTTTGTCCGGACTGGTCCTGCTGCCCTTCAGCTCCAAGTGAACACACAGAGACTTGCATTAATTATAAGACTGTTGGTTGGTGCTTGGCCTTCCTATTTGGCTAGCTCTATCTTTAATTATTAACCCATTTCTATTTCTACATTGTCTTATCTTAATGGAGAAAGGTCTGGACCTCTAACTCCTTTGGTGGCTCACAAGGTGACTGCTAAGTGTCTCCACAGAGAAGGGAGCGATTTCCTGTTTGTCCCTGCTTATATCCTGATTCTGCCCAGCTATGTCACTTCCCGTCTGTCTGTACAGACCTCCAGACTTCTATGGTTAGCTAGTGGCAATCTTCTGCTCAGCTGTGTTGGATGTCACGGCTGCATTCCCACCAAGACTGTGAAGAAGGTGACCCAGCTCATCATTGAGTAGTACTACACATGCCTGGGTAATGACTTCCACACCAACAAGCATGTGTGCGAGGAGATTAGCATTATCCCCAGCAAGAAACTCTGCAACAAGATAGCTGGCTGTCAGGAATCTTATGAAGAGGATTCAGAGAGGTCCTTTAAGAGGCATCTCTATTAAGTTGTAGGAGGAAGAGAGGGAAATGAGAGATAATTATGTTTCTGAGGTCTCAGTCGCAGACCAGGAGATCACTGCGGTAGATCCTGACACCAAGGAAGCGCTGGAGCTTCTGGACCAGCAGTCTTTCCAACCTGCAGGTCACTTAGCCTACAGTTGGGATGAATTGAAAACACGGCAGGCTAGAAAGCTCAAGAAACAGAGCAAGACCATCTGTTTGGAGACCAGAGGAGGGGTGTAGACCGAGGATGAAGTCACTTAGTAGGCATAATGACAGGCAGGGAGAGCAGTTGTCAGTTCTAGGCTCTGTTGTGGTAGTTCAGAGAGGAGTTACCATGCTTTGACAGGCTCTTAGGTAAGTCTAAGCCCCCAGCAGATGGTGCTGTTCGGAGAGGTTTGGGAAACTTTAGGAGAATGGACCTAATAGGAGGAAGTAGGTCACCAGAGATGGATCCTTGAGGTATCTTGTTCCTGTTCTACTTCCTGGCATGGAGCGAAACTTTCTTTTGTCACATGAAGTGTATGGAAGCATTGCATGTTTTCTATCCAAGTGCACTTTGGACTAGAATCCCTGAACTCATGCTTATGCCGATTGTCACAGTGAAGAAAAAAAAGGAAGTAAGGAGTGGTCACATGTGAGTTGGATGGAGCACTGTCCACAGTGTTCATAAAACTTTTACTCACACGTTAAGCATGAGTTAAGGGTCTTCATGGAATCTCCATTCTTTTAGGTGTTATAAATAAATGATGAGCAAAACATAGCTTTCATGACAGCATGATGATGGAGGCAGAATCTAGGCACTTTACAATACACTGGGTTGAGTAAGCTAGAGATGACTGTAAACTTTCCTGAGTTTAGGGGAAGGAGATGACTTGGTTGCATTGGGAAGGATAACACAGTGGCAGGGATAATCATGGGAAAGAGGGTCTCAGCAGATGGCATCAACAGGATGTGTGACAGATTAATATATTTAATAAACACTGCCCTATGCACCTGTGGAAAAACTGGAATCTTCCAAGATCTCTGTCCATCTACTCTCTCCCTATATTCATCTATTGCACATTCTGAGTTGTCTTTGCCAGGAGTGAAGATCTTGTTGGTGGTCAGTACTGTTAGAACCAAAGAACTTCTTACAGTGTGATGGAGAAGTCCTGTGTATATGTCAATAACGCACTGTTGGCCAATAGGGAGGCAAGATACATGGGACTAGGAGTTGAGGAGGATTCTGGGAAAGAGAGACACAGAGGCAGACACCACAAAGACCACCAGAGTAAGAGGTCCGAACCCTTTTCTCTGGTAAGAGAAATACTTAGATTAACAATTATGGGTTAAATACTTAAGTCAGAGATAGGTAGTAAGAAACCAAGCAAACGGCCAACAGCTTTATAATTAATATAGTGTCCTGTGTGTTATTTGGGGGTTCAGACAGTGTGGCAGGGCCCAGGTGACTGACAGGGAAGACTACACTCTACAACATTGTGGGTATGGGGATCACATACCTGAATATGTGTGTGGGTCATGAAACATCTGGTGACACCAGTAGGCTCCTGAACACACAGTGACTAAAACCAAACCCCAAATAAAACACAGATGTGTCCAAGTGTTTCTGGTAATGCCTCTCTGGGTTGCATCACGAGACCTGACTGCAACTTTGGTTCTGAACACACAGGATGGTTCTTTGACTGGAGCATATTCTCACGCTTCAGAAAGCTAACAAATACTACCTGAAACAGCTCAGATTCCTGACCGTTGTGTATTGTGAACTACAGTGTTTTTACAGCTTATACAATATTTTCTGTGTTCATAAAAACATAATGATTTAACTATGGAAAACAAAGACTTCTAATACTTTTATGTAGTGATTCCTCAGCATGCAAGTATTAAATTAGTGTATTTTTGGATTGCATTTTGTTAGCAAATAAGCATAACTACCTCATTCATATGCAATTTTCTTTAAGCTTTAACAAATGATAAGCTCATATAGGTACTAAAGAATTGTTTTAAAATAAATTTCCTTATGATTTATTATCAATAAATGTTTGGTTTGTATACATATTTTACACACCTATGTATTTGTGATCATATTAAAAAAAAGATTGTCAGCTGGGGATACATATTAGTGCATTAAACACTTGCTGTGGCCGGGCGGTGGTGGCGCACGCCTTTAATCCCAGCACTCGGGAGGCAGAGGCAGGCGGATCTCTGTGAGTTCGAGGCCAGGCTGGACCGACAACTTCCAAAACAATACAGAGAAACCCTGTCTCGTAAAAACAAAAAAAATAAAAAATAAAAAATAAAAAAATAAACACTTGCTGTGTATGCATAAGGAAGGGAGCTTGGATCCCCAGCGTGCAAGGAAAGCCAGATATGGACATGCACATCTATAATCCCAGTCCACCTATGGACAAAGACAGGGGAATTCCAGAAGTTTGCAGGCCGGCTAACCTGGCATACATGATAAAGAAGAGCCTGCCTCAAACAAGGTGTCTGCTGACTTCCACACACGGCGCTGTGGCATGTCCACACCCATGCTCACACATGAGTATGGGCCCACACGGTGAACACACACACACACACACACACACACACACACCATACACACACACACATTCACACAGCACACACACACACAGTATATTCATACAAATTACAAAAGGGGAGCTTTTAAGAGTAGGAGAAGTTCAAGAATCCTTGGTTCAGAATGAGAGCAAGGATTATCTAATGAATGTCTTAGCCAGGAAGTCCCTGTTGTGTTGAGGAAGAGCAAAGAACAGCTAAGCCAGGTTGTGATGGGAGGAGGGAGGAAGCAGACCGTGGAGCACTCTTGGACCCTCCATCACTGTCATGGCCTGAAGGATAGAACCTTGGGATACCGATGAGGACTGAACTCTTAAGCGAAGACAAAATTAGCTCAGGGGGAACCAAGGACATAGATATGCACCCTTTGAGATACAGGACCCAGACAGTGATATTGGTGGATATTGGGGTTCAGTGACACTTGTTAGGAGCAGCTCCTGGAACCTATGTCTCTGGATTAGGGACTGAACAGGACACAACTTCAGCAGGAGCAGCTATCTATGGTTTATTAAGGGTTAACAGGCTTTCAAGGAGGGGCCAAATTAAAGTGCATCTCAAATGACAACACTATGCAGAGGATTAGGACTTTCATGTCTTATTCTGTGTGTGTGTGTGTATGTATGTGTGTGGTTTGTTGTTATTTGTACAACATGGATTTGCATAGCATGAGCTCTCTTGTGTATGTCCTATATCACGGATAGTTTTGCATACAACTGCATGCATTGCTTATCAGTATCACAGAGCTGTGTGTTTCAGTATTACAATGAGTCATGGGTCACCTTCAGACACTGGAGTGCTTCTAAAGTGCCTGTGATGTGGCTTCATACAGTTCTAGTCAGCCTTGGCTCTGTGCACGTGTGTGCATGCGTGTGTGTGTGTGTGTGTGCATGCACACGTGCCTGTATGTTGTTTTCAGTCTTCTTTAGCCATTGTTTTTTTTTCTTGTATGCTATTTTGCTGCTTTCCTATAGGTTTTTCCAGACATCACTCTCTGTTCTAGTCTTGGGTGTCAACACAGTAACTAAATAAAGGGTTTGATAGTGAAACTCCAGGATATGGAAAATCAGGGATTGAAACCTTTCCGCTCAGCCTGAAGATACTAGAAGGCCTGGAGTTTGCATGTGCAGATGTAGAAGCATTCCATCGTCGGTGTAAGCTGTTCAGTCTCTAGATGAAGCTGAGACTGTCAGCAGCATACAGGACCTATTGGAGCCACAATTTTACGAGTGGCAGAACCCAGTGACAGAACTGACAGGGTGAGGGGAGCAGGGTTCTGGAAGTGCTTTACCACAGCGAAGACATCCTGGCAGGAGAAAGGATGTGAGCTTTTCTCTCCAGGCCTCTGGGATCTGAGAGTTGAAGTCAGCACTCCCTGAACTCAGAGGGGAGATGCGGGCCCATTGCCCTTTGAGTTTTTGTTACTGGTACTGTTTTGAAGTTACCATGAAACCATGTTGAAGTTTCAGAGAGGAAAACAATGAAGATTTTCTGTAAAGAGTCCTAAGGTGAATCTGGAAAGACACAGTGTATGTAGATCTGGGGACTATTCACCGAATCTCCTGGCAGCAAAATCCAAAAGGGACTCAGCTAGAGTCTCCTTATGAATTGCATGCAGACTGCAAAATTGAATCTGTCAAGATAATTGGGTTTAAGTATGTCCTTTTCTCTTCCTTCTATTGGATATTATTAACATTCAGTCTTTTAAAGTATCAATAATTTAAATGTCATTTAGTTTCTTCAATGAAATTGTTTAATGATTTGAGAGTGTAAGAATAGTTTTTGAACAGCAGGGGAGGGGGCAGCAGTCTGGGATGCAGTCAGCCTTGGAAGGGAGGGAAAGCGCTTTAGGTTTCTCCAGGTGACTCTGGCTGGTATCTGTGAGGCCCCTTTGAAAGGTCTTCTATTTCAAGTTTCCCCAGCTGAGGGCAAGGGGACTGCATGCTTCCTTTTAGGAACGCTACAGTGTTTTTGGATGGGCATCAAGTATTGCATCAGCTATGGATTCTCTGTCCACATCATTCCAAGTTTAAGAAAAGTCGGTATCTAGAAGATAGATTTGACTCTTAAAGTACCTGAGAGCTGAATTTCTTAGAAAACAAAAAACAAAACACAAAACAAAACAAAAAACCATGGCTTATTGACTGATCAAAGCTTCAGTGCGTAGAGAGCTAGAATGCTTCAGGTTGACACCCAAATTGTCTTGGGCTATTTTCAGATCCCTAAATAGTCATTTTTGTTTGTTTTTTGGTTTTGGCTTACCTCCATGTGTGACTCTTAAGTAAATCCTTTAGGAATATGCTACAGACCCCTGCCTACCTCATGTTTCCATGTTTTTGAGGTGCTTTGACTGATGACTTTGTCAATTACTATAGAAACTTCATAAGAGTGTTGTCCTCTTAGGATACTGGATATGGGGTACATCTGGGTCTATCTTCCGGGTTTCAGAATACATGATCTCTTATTCCCTTTGAGGTGACAGAGATGTTTTTGCATGGACACTTCATAGACTGGGGTCGAAAAAGACCCACAATTTATTTTCTAGAAATCATGGAATCATATTCATTTTTAAAGATACAAATCTGAGCTTTTTAAAATTGGGATTTATGGAGTTTAGCTTTGGAACATGGGGCCAAATAGAGAACTTTGTGTTTAATTTATATTAAAATATCATGAGCTTTTGAACTTACATTAGGAGGTTCCCAGGCTACAAAAAACTTTTTGAGTATTAGTTCAACCATGCAATAGGCTGCCCATTTCTCCCAGTTTTGTGCCATTTGTGAATATAATTACATCATTGACACCCTTGTCTTAAACATTGATTGGTAATATGAAGAGGACATGGACAAACCCCTTTAAACCCTTAGAGATTTTCCATTACTTGCCATGACTTAATTGATGGTAGGAATGGAAGGAAAACAGGATTTATCAAACATCTATCATGGGCTTGCACTTAACACTTGAAAAACTTACTGTGTACATTATTACATTTAATCTTTAATGAGGGCAGCACAGCCAGTTGGTAAGTGCTGATTTTGAATCTAATCCCATGTATTCACCAGTAAGCCACATTGTCTCTAATTAAAAATTGTATTGGGTTGTTCAATCTATAAATCCACTAGGTGGTGTCTCCTGCCCAGCCCACATTTCTTTATTATTTCCATATATTGCCAAGAGAGAAGTCCAGCAAGTTATTTGGCCATGTTTCAAATGCACAGCCATGCCCAGACAAAGATGTATCGAGCTTGACAGCAAAGGACGCGAACATGGATAATCCGAGCTGGTAGGGTTGGGGTTTTCCACAGAAAGACCTTTTATATTTGTTTGCTTCAAGACAGGGTTTCTCTGAGAACCCACTTTGTAGATCAGGCTGGCCTTGAACTCACAGAGATCTGCTTGCTTCTGCCTCCCAAATGCTGGGATAAAGGTGTGGTTTACCACATCAGGCAGAAAGCCCTCTTCTTTAAAACTCACCCTCACTTTCTTTTTGGTTAAGAAATATATTCTCTGTGATGCTTACATATAATAAACATAATTGTAGGTTTTCATAACTTGGGTAGTAAGATGGACATGATTTTATACATTATGTTCCTTAGTTTTTCTACAGTTACACTTTATTTTTTGAGCTTGGTGATTTGAGATCATATTCCAATGGGAAACTGCTCATCCAGGGATGAACACTGCTGTCGTATGTGGTGGTGGTGATGATGGAAACAAATAATATTTAAATGCTTCCTTGTATCAGACATGGCATAAAAAGCTCTAAATACACTACACACACCTTACTTGTCTTACACACTAACCTCTGAAAAGTTTCCCACTATTATCCCTGCTAGATAATCTAGGAGCTAGACTAAGAAGGTAAAAATGTGCCCAGAGCTCTGACATGAACTCAGGAGAATGGGCTCCTCCAGTATCTATAGTCATTTTTGGGGAGGGGAATTCCCCAAGGTCACCTGCATTTCTGTTTATCTTAGACACAGAGGGCACGAATCATCTTGCTATCGATGGTCTCTTCAGCAAATTCTTATAGTGAAGCATTTCAGAGGGTACATTGTCTTCCTGCAATTCAAAAGGTAGATTTATGGGACTGGTGGGATGGCTCAGAGGTTAAGAGCACTGAGTGCTCTTCCAGAGGTCCTGAGTTCAATTCCCAGCAACCACATAGTGGCTCACAACCATCTATAATTCAATCTGGTGCCCTCTTCTGGCATGTAGGCAGAACACTGTATATGTAATAAATAAATCTTGAAAAAAAGGTATATTTACTTACCACACAATATACTAAGCATAGCATCTCTCTCTTTGGGGAAAAAGTTGGGCAGCCTTTTTACTTAAAAAAATAAAAAATATTGTTTAAGTTCTCCAGGCTCAGGAGTCTGCTCTTATATTTCAACTGTGTATGTCTCTCTCTCTCTCTCTCTCTCTCTCTCTCTCTCTCTCTCTCTCTCTCTCTCTCTCTCTCTCTCTCTCTGTGTGTGTGTGTGTGTGTGTACTTGTATGTGTCTGTGTACATGTGTATATGTAGTGTGTGTGTATGTGTTTTGTTTGTATATGTGGTATGTGTCTGTGTGTGTGAATGTGTCTCTGTGACAATGTGTGTGTGTCTGTGTCTCTGTGTCTCTTTGTGGTGTGTGTGTTTTGTGTGTGTATTATGTGTGTTGTGTGTGTATTGTGTGTGTCTCTGTGTGTCTGTGTCTCTTTGTGTTGTGTGTGTTTTGTGTGTGTATTGTGCGTGTTGTGTGTGTGTGTGTGTGTGTGTGTGTGTGAGTGCACAGACATCACCTGGCCCTCATTGTGTCACTTTGTGGGATTAGGTCTTAGATCCTAGGTGTAAATACTGAACTACTGGTTAGGACAATCACAATGTGTGATAATCTTAAGAGTCATGTCTTTATCTTTTTTTTGTTGTTTGTTTTTTCGAGACAGGGTTTCTCTGTGTATCTTTGTAGAACAGACTGTCCTCGAACTCACATAGATCTGCCTGCCTTTGCCTCCCAAGTGCTGGGATTAAAGGCTTGTGCCGCCGCCACCCAGAAAGTCATGTCTTTATCTATGAAACTGTGTGGAGCTACCCTGCTGGGATGCGAGGAGGATAAAAATGCAGACTCTTCTGCGTAGAGAGTCCAGCCTTGGTACCAGCAGCAGAGTGGACCATTCTGTGAAAGAGCTTGCTACCTTCCAAGGGGCCAGCTTTCTTTCATGAAATGTTACCAGGTAGTAAATCTGTGATCCCTTAGATAACGAATAAAACACTTCAGCAAGAATGGATGACAATAATTCTGGTTAGGAATAGCTTCAAACTGAGCTTCCGAGGTAAGTTTATAAAATGGAAAAGTTCTTTGCTAAGGCTGTTTTGGTTAGTTACTTGGGGGATATGGAATCATTTGGATGTATAAAAAAAGCAATCTAGTTATCTGAGTTTTCTGTTGCTTTGGAGCTTGACAAACATCTACCAGAGTTTATTTACTTCCAACAGGAACAGGAATTTAGGATTTCTTTTTTATTTAAAAAGTATTTTCTGTGTGTTGGTGTGTATCTACATACTACTTGTGTGCTGAGTGCTGGCAAATACCAGAAGAGGCCTCAGGTTCTCTGGAGCTGGTGTTTCAGATGGCTCTGAGGTATTGTGTGGGTGCTGGCAGTCACCCAGGGATCGTGATCGCTGAATCACTCTCCAGCTCCAGAAGAAGGGCATTCTTGAGTAGACAATGTTTAGAAGTTCCTGGAGAAAGCTATACCTTCCTTGGTTCAGAGAAAGCAATTGGATGTAAAGTGGCTAATGTGGGAGTCACTTGTCCTGATGCTGCGACAAAATACCCGATAAACGCAACAATGCAGCTAAAGAAACAGGCTTTATTTCTGCTCATAGTTAAGAGGGACAGTCTACCATAGCAGGGAAAGTATGGTGTCTTAGGGTTTCTGTTGCTGTGAGGAGACACCGTGGCTGTGGCGACTCTTCTAAAGGAAAACATTTAACTGGGGCTGGCTTGCAGTTCAGAGGTTTAGTCCCTTATCACTGTGGTGGGAAGCATGGCAGTATGTAGGCAGGCAGGGTGCTGGAGATAGAGCTGGGAGTTCTACATCTGGGTTGGCAGGGAGCAAGAAGTGAATGTCTCACTAGGTCTGGCTTGAGCACTTGAGACCTCAAAGCCTGGCCTCTAGGGACGCCACTCTCTATGAGGCTCTGGGGGCCAGTTCTTTCAAGCTACCACCCAGGGCACCAGGGACTTGTGGAGCTGGTCACATCACAAGATGCAGAGCAAAACGAAGGCTGGCACTCAGTTGGCTTTCACTTTATACAGTCGGGACCCCAGCCCATGGAATGGCACTGGGTAGGAGAAACTGCAGCCAGCCTACCCAAGCTGCAGCCCCTGCCCCCTCCACACACACGTGCACAGCAAGCACTTCCTCCCTGAGTCTAGCCGCCAAGCCTACCTCAATGCCCAGACACTGCTGACAGAGAGACACCTGACCCAGAGACACCACTGAGGAAAAGACAATGCAGCAGAGTCAGCAGCCTGAGCCAATAGGACCTTGGGAGGGGTATAGAGGTGAGCCTAACTTCCTTAACAAACGAGTCTGCAGCACGCTCTGCTACTCACTGACTCCCAGTGCCTGAGTTGTTGGTACTGCAGCTCCTCACCTTCTTCCCCAAGGGTGTCCAAGCAGGGTAACCCTCAACAGCACTGTGCACATTAAGAGTGGGTCTTCCCTAGTCTAGTCCTTCACAGACACCAGTGATTATAGAACCTGTGAGGTTGAAAGTATTAGCCATAATTTTACGTTGAGAGACCATCTCACCATGTAGCCATGGCTAACCTGGAACTCTCTATTTAGGCTGGGCTAGCTTTGAACTCACAGATATCCACCTGCCTCTGCCTGCTAAGCATTTGGATTACAGACATGTGATGTGGCACCACACTAGGTATAATTTGACTTTGATCAAATAATTCTTTTTTACTTTATCAAATTTTACTTTGATCAGATCATTTGCATTTTGAGTTTCCAACAGTTTTAAAAAGATTTTAAGAGTGTTTCCCTATGTTGTATGCAAGAGATATACACTAGAAATATTGAAGCCAGAGGTGTTATTCTAACTAGTGAAAATTTCATATACATTTCTCATTTCTTCCTAACTTTTCTGTTAGCAGCTCAGGCATAGGCCTTTCTCAGGACAATGGGTAAAAACGTAGTCATATATGTTAGCTTCCAAGCAGCGTTTGGTTAGGGGTGCAATGAAGTACATATTTCAAATGTGGGTATTGGGGTTTTGCTTCTTTTTAATTATGCAGTAGAGTTAATGGTGATGTAGGCAGAGAAGTCATTGTTTGGTTCCAGATAATCACACCAGGTCCTGGCCTCAGCACTGTAGGTGTCTCATGGACCAGCAGTTCTTATATACCAGTGAGCGTTAGCATCCCAAGGACTTGTTTCAGCCTCACAGCCCATCCTCCCCAAGGATCCGCAGAATTTTGGAAAATGCCTTTCGAGGAACACCCTTTGAGAGCCCTGCTGTAGACCCTTCCTATAAACAAAACTAATGCTTTGAGTTGGAGAGCTCACTGGAAGAGGACATTTGGGTTAGGATATAGCTCAGTGATAGAAAACATGCCTTTTGTGTGTGAGACTCTGGGTTTGGTCTCTCGTACCATAAATCAAGAAAAAAGAAAGAAGAAAAGGAAGGAAGGACAGGAGGAAGGAAGGAAGGAAGGAAGGAAGGAAGGAAGGAAGGAAGGAAGGAAGAAATACATCTAGCTCCCCTGTTCCCATATTTTCCTTGTGGAAGATGAGAAGTTTTCCAGGGAACTCTTCTTCCACTCAGTACTGACTTCTCATTGCATTCCAGTTTTATGTAAGTCAAACTGAAAATTCTGTTGTAACATAACTGAACTCAGGATGAAGCTGAAGCCCCTCTTTTCCTTCGTTCGTTCGTTCGTTCGTTCTTTCCTTCCTTTCAAATGTGAAGCAATGTCTGCTATTGTTGGGGTGATCTCTCTGGATGAAATCAACACACATTATGTAGACCTCTTCTTATGTTCAAACCAGCAAAGGTGTTTGTCAGTCTATTTGTTTATGGTTTTTGGCACTGTCAACTAAACCCAGAGTCTTGCCACAGCTCCATATCCTGCATTAAAACAGAGAAACAACCCAGCAACAGACACACTTTCCTTTTCTCCGTTTTAAGCACAATCCCAGGTGCCTTGCTTAGCCAATGGCTCCAGTGCCCGAGGTTGATGCCACTAACAAGAGGACAGTCTGCAGAAGCTCATCAGGACACGGCAATTGAACCTGGCCACCCTGGGAAGAAGCACATCACTGTGGCTGGATGTTTCTGGTACAGTGCTCAGCAGTGAAATGATTAACAGCGTTGGCATTTAAGTGATCATAATTAGGTTTCAAAGTTAACAGCCCATTGAGATAAATGGTGGAAGTTCACACCTCCCTCAGCGCTATTGTTTATCAGACTGTCAAGTTGCAGCTTCAGGAAGACAACATTAATGTGGCTTTGAACACTAATTGCCGAAAGCCAAGTTATATCCACCTGGGAAGGTCCTTTGGGTATTTGTTCAACTGAAATGTCATGAATACACAGTTCTAGGATTCTCCATCTCCTCCAAGAGACAACCTTGTACACATATTTCTCCATCATCTCCCAGAGACAACCGTGCACATATATTTAACTGCATAGGAAGAAAATGATACAGGAACAGGAAGTGGTGTTTGGAAGATTTTCTGGTTGAATAGTGGGCTTACCTCAGTTTCTCCTTTTAAATGGTAACTACTCACTTGCATGATATGGTCCTGAGAGGAATGAGCAATTAAATGATTTAAACAACAACAACAACAAACCCTTTGCTCACTAGATTCCATTACTGTGTTATTGTCCTAAAGGAGTTATGTGCACATTCTGTCGATTGAAAAACTCTGAGAGCATAATTAAATTAATTTTCATAGGAGTCTGATTTATTTTCCCACAATAAGTTTGCACGCATGACTGCATACTACTTGATGCTCAATAAGGGTGGAAGTTGTAATTTCTGTTTGCAAAATTATGGATTTTCTTTTTCAAATGACATTCAAGAATTAAAGGCAGCAGAAATAAGGGGGGAAAAGTTTCCTAAGCATAAAACAGATAGTCAAAGTCTAATAGATTGCAACTTTATAGAAGTCGTTGTCTTCTTATGATGTGATGCTTCCTAAAAGCACAAAATGATTGGCAAGGCATTATTATTGACACAAAACAATCATAAAACTGTTTGAAGAGTATCACTTTAAACAAACTTAAAGGAAATGGAACTTAGGACTTTTTATTTCTTACTATATTTCATCTTGAACAATTTTTTTTAACCCTGTGTGTATTCTTGAGTGCGTATACACGTGCATGCCAGAGGCCAACCTTCTGTGTCATTCCTTAGCCACCATCCACCTTTTATTTCTTAGGTAGGGTCTCTCACTGGGACCTGAACTTGCCAACTTAGCTAAGCAGGCTGCCCAGTGAGCCCCAGAGACAGAACCACCTGCCTCTGCTTCCGCAGCTCTGAAGCTGTAGCAGAAGTCACCACTGCTGGTAGTTTTGTGCAGCTTCTGGGCATGAAACTCAGGCCCTCATTCTTGTGCAGCTCACAGTATACTGACTGAGCCGTCTACACTCTGCTTTGCTCTACACTATTGCTTACATCCTGCTGACACAGGAGTGAGTAGGCCAGCACCCACGCCATTCTCTTTACCGCTGAGTGATGGCACAGGTAATGGTGACCAAAGCATCAATGAGTGGTCAAGGCAAAAAACCCTCCAAAACCAGACAAACAAAAACCAAAAGCAAACATTAGAAAGGAGGTAAGAAGATGGGAAGAGTAAGAATAGAGGGGACTATTAAGAGCAGATAAGCTGGAGAACAAGAGGCAACCATGGACCCTGGGGCCGTTGTTCCTTCTACTCACTAGATGTCTCCTTCATGCTCTCACAAAGCTGCCTCTGTGTAATGTGATTCTTCCCGCCAACCTGGTCCCTGAGCCAAATGAACATGTAGGATGCTATATTAATTATAAAGCTGTTAGCTGTTTGCTATGGTTTCTTAATGGCTAGCTCTAACTTAATTATTAACCCATAATTACTAATATATGCCTTTACAAGGTCTTATCTTACTGAGAATGCCAGACTTGCACCCTCTCTTCCAGGGATCACATGGTGACTTCCCATTCTTGACTACCTTTCTCAGAATCTTCCTTGACTCATAGTCTCACCTATCTTGCTTCCCTATTGGCCAACAGTGCTATATTTATCAACCAATAAGACAAACATATATACAGAAGGACTTCCCCCATCACCTCTGGAAGCTTTTTCATGGGAAAAAATGTGTCAGAGTGAAGTGGCTGAATTTGTTTTTTTGAAAGAATGGCAACTGCTTTCATTTTATGGAAAACTTCTGGCCGCATCATTATTTTTGTAACTTTGGATTAAACTTGCTCTAGATTATGCACAGAAACATAGATTGTCCATGTTAGTGGAATATCTATTGGTGTGATGTTTGGTGCATTTCTGCATTGAGCACTGCTGGGTCAAACGTTTACCGTCTCTTTAGGATGAAACACACAGAGGCCTTTCTCTGAACTTCTTGAGATGTCAGTGCCTGCTTGCTGGATGACCATCCTCCCACATTCATTTTTGTACTGGTTTTCAATCCAGAGTCCAGGTGTGGGAGTGAGTTAACAGAGAAATCCACACTAGGCAGGGGTTCAGGAAAATCCAGGGAGTAGGTGGAGTTCATCACGTTATGGTGGGGGATGGACTGTGCTTTACTGTTGGAAACAGGAGTGGATTGGAAACTTCCTGAGACTCGGCCTTGTGTCTTATTAATTTTGGTATCCTAAGATTAGCATATGTACATAGGTTTACTTTAAGATATTTCATGCTTTAAAAATTTTTTTCTTATTTTTAGTTATATCTGTCTCTCTGTGTGTGTGCATGCATCTTCATAGGCATGGAGGCTAGAAGAGCGTATGGGGTTCAAGCAGTTGGTGTTTCAGTCATTTACAGGGTGTCTGGTTTGCTACCTGGGCACTGGGATCCAAGCTCCAGTCCCCAGGACAGTAGAGCTAGTACTTGTCTCCTTTAAGCCATTGCTCTAGTCCACAGGCCGAGTTCTCAAAAGACAGGTGGTGAACTTGGTGGACACTTTAAAACCCATTCGTTGCCGTTAGATGTCAGGAGAGGTTAAGGATTACTCAGTTATTACTACACTCATGATTTTCATATCACATGTAAAATAAATAATTTATGTATTTCAAAATGCTCCTGTTGTCTTTTAGGTCCCTGTGAAATTTGTTGCACTTTTAATACAAATTTAAAATACTCAATTTGAATGCATATAATAGATGAAGGCAACAGTAAGTATCTGTTATAAAAACCACAATGGGATGTTCAACTTCATCTTCAGTTTGGCTACCTTACTTGCTAGTTATCCAGTCAACAATGATACTAAACCAGGTGTGGAAACTTACGCATGTAGTTTCAGTACTTGAGAGGCTGAGGCAAGAGAATTTCCGTGAGTTGAGTTTCAGGCCAGTCTAGACTACAGAGTGAAACATCATTTAAAAGAATCTATCCCCCTGGAAAAATATAGGTGTTACTCTAAGGGTATTTTGTGGTACAATGAAAACCTAAAGTCAGTTTACTTCAAAGAAGTTCATAGCAGTAAGTGCCCACATGAAGAAACTGGAGAATAGTTGCACTAGAGAATTAACAGCACAGTTGAAAGCTCTAGAACCAGGAAACAATCAAATTGAGGGCTGAAATCAATAAAGTAGAAACTAGGAAAACAATACAAAGAATCAATGGAACAAAGAGTTGGTTCTTTGAGAAAATCAACAAGACAGACAAACCTTTATCCAAACTTACCAAATGGCAGAGTGTGAACATGCAAATTAACAAAATCAGAAACAAAAAGGGGGACATAACAATGGACATTGAGGAAATCCAGAGAGTCATCAGGTCATACTTTGAAAACCTTTACTCCAAAAAATTTGAAAATTAAAAGGAAATGGACAATTTTATGGATAGCCATCACTTGCCAAAAGTAAATCAAGAACAGATAAGCAATTTAAACAGACCTATAACCCTTTTGTAAACAGAAGCAGTCATCAAAATTCTCCCCCCCAAAAAAAGCCCAGGCCCAGATGGCTTCAGTGCAGAATTCTAACAGAAATTCAAAGAACAGCTAATTCTAATACTCCTCGAAGTGTTCCACAAAATAGAAGCAAGAGGTTTGCTGCCAAACTCTTTTTATGAGGCTACAATTACCTTGGTACCCAAGCCACACAAAGCCTAAGAAAGAGAACTACAGACCAATTTCCTCATGAACATTGATGCAAAAATACTCAATAAAATACTAGCAAATCGAATCCAAGAACACATCAGAAAAATCATCCACCATGATCAAGTAGGCTTCATTCCAGGGATGCAGGGATCTTCCAACATACAAAAATCCATCAATGTAATCCACCATATAAACAAGCTTAGAAACAAAAATCACATGATCATCTCACTAGATGCTGAAAAAGCCTTTGACAAAATCCAACACCCTTTCATGATAAAGGTCTTAGAGAGATACAGGATAACAGGAACATATCTAAAAAAATAAAAGCTATATACAGGAAACCAACATCAAACTAAATGGAGAGAAACTCAAAGCAATTCATCTAAAATCAGGAACAAGACAAGGCTGTCCACTTTCTCCTTACCTTTTCAATATTGTACTTGAAGTTCTAGCAGAGCAATACAACAACAAAAGGAGATCAAGGGGGATACAAATTGGAAAGGAAGAGGTCAAATTTTCACCATTTGCAGATGATATGATAGTTTACATAAGTGATATAAAAAAACTCTAACAGGGAACTCCTACAGTTGATAAATACTTTCAGCAAAGTGACAGGATACAAGATCAACTCAAGAAAATCAGCAGCCCTACTATGTATAGATGATAAAAGGGCTGAGAAAGAAATCAGAGAAACATCACCCTTTACAGTTGCCACAAATAACATAAAATACCTTTGGGTAACGCTAACCAAACAAGTGAAAGATCTGTATCACAAAAACTTTGAGTCTTTAAAGAAAGAAGTTAAAGAAGATACCAGAAAATGGAAAGATCTCCCAAGCTCTTGGATAGGTTGGATCAACGTAGTAAAAATGGCAATCCTGCCAAAAGCAATCTACAGATTCACTGCAATCCCCATTAAAATACCAGCACAATTCTTCACAGACCTTGAAAGAACAATAATCAACTTTGTACAGAAAAACAAAAGACTCAGGATAGCAAAACATTCAACAAAGCAACATCTGGAGGCGTCACCATCCCTGACTTCAAGCACTATTATAGAGCAGTAGAACTGAAAACAGCTTGGTATTGGCACAAAAATAGACAGATAGACCAATGGAATTGAATTGAACACCCTGATATTAACCCATACATGTATGAACAACTGATCTTTGACAAGGAAGCTAAAAATATACAATGGAAAAAAGAATGCATATTCAACAAATGGTGGTGGCATAACTGGATGCTGGCATGTAGAAGAATGCAGATAGATCCTGTCTATCGCCATGCACAAAACCTAAGTCCAAATGGATCAAAGACCTCAACTTAAATCCAGCCACACTGAACCTCTTAAAAGAGAAAATGGGTGGTACCCTTGAACGAATTGGTACAGGAAACCGCTTCCTGAACATAACATCAGTAGCACAGACACTGAGGTCAACAATTAATACAAGGGACCTCCTGAAGCTGAGAAGATTCTGTAAGGCAAAGGACACAGTTAACAAGACAAAACGGCAGCACACAGAATGGGAAAAGATTTTCACTAACCCCACATCTGACAGAGGGCTGATCTCCAAAATTTACAAAGAACTCAAGAAACAAGTCTCCAAAACACCAAAGGATCCAATTAAAAAGTGGGATACAGAACCAAATAGAGGATCTCAATAGAGAAATCTAAAACGGTTGAGAGGCACTTGAGAAAGTGCTCAACATCCCTAGCCATCAGGGAAATGCAAATCAAAACAACTCTGAGATACCATCTTACTCCTGTCAGAATGGCTAAAATCAAAAGCACCAATGACAGTTTATGCTGGAGAGGAGGTAGAGAAAGAGGAATATTCCTCCACTGCTGGTGGGAGTGCCAATTCGTACAGCCACTTTGGAAATCAGTATGGAGATTCCTCAGAAAAATGGAAATCAGCCTACCACAAGACCCAGAAATTCCACTATTAGGCATATATCCAAAAGATGCACACATTCATACAACAAGGACATCTGTTCCACTATGTTCATAGCAGCATTATTTGTAATAGCCAGAACCTGGAAGCAACCTAGATGCACCTCAACTGAAGAGTCAATGGAGGAAATGTGGTACATTTACACAATGGAGTACTATTCAGCAGAAAAAAATGGAATCCTGAAATTTGCAGGCAAATGGATAGCACTAGAAGAAACCATCCTGAGTGAGGTAACCCAGTCACAAAAAGACAAACATGGTATTTACTCTCTCATATATGGATTTTAGACATGGAGCAGGAGATTGCCAGCCTACAATCCCACAACCAGAGAGACTGGGAAACAGAAGCTTCATCCAACGACTGATGGAAGCAGAGGAAGACACCCTCAGGTAAACACTGAGCTGAACTCAAGAAACCCAAAGACAGAGAGGGAGGACTGATGAGCAAAGGGGTTAAGACTGGGCTGGTTTAACCCTCAGAAACAGCGGGCCTGAACAAGGGATAACTCTTGAATCCCAGACTGATGGCTGGGAGTCCAGCATGGGATTGATCAAGACCCTCTGAATGTGGGTGTCAGTGAGGAGGCCTAGGCAATCTATAGGCCTTGGGTAGTAGATCAGTGTTCATCCCAGGCACACAAATGGACTTTGGCTGCTCATCCCACAATGAGGGATGATCTCTAAGCCTAGACTCTTGGGGAAGGGTCTAGGCCCTGCTTTGGATGAAATGACAGAGTATGGATACCATCCATGGAGGGCTTCACCCTCCCTGGGGAAAGGAAGGGGCATTGGGGGGAGGGTGTTGGTGGAAGGGAGTGAGAGGAGGGGAGGGAAAGGGAGAGGGACCTGGGATTGACATGTGAAACAACCTTGTTTCTAATTTAAATTTAAATTTAAAAATAAAAATAAAAAATAAAACCTAAATCCCCTCCCAAAAGAATAGTGATTCACCTATCAATTTTTACCATTAAAGTATATGAATAGATGTTTTGTCAATTTCAGTCCATGATTTTGTGTGTGTGTGTGTGTGTGTGTGTGTGTGGTGTGCATGGGTGTGTATGAACAGAGTATTTTTTGTTTTGATCCTTTGAGAGTCTATGTGTCTTTACATGTATATGTGAGGATGTATGCATATACATATATGATGTCATTGTCTTCCTTGGTAATTTCCTCACTTTATTTTTAAGGCAGGGTCTCTCAGTGAGCCTGAAGCTCAAGGATTGTCTATATTGGGTGACAATTGCCAGGTATCTCCTGTTTCCATCCCCTGTGCTGCTTGGCTTTTCATGTGGGTACCGGGAATCCAAACTCAAGTTCTCAAGCTTGAGGAGCAAACATTTACTGACTGAATCACCGCCCCAGTCCCTATGTTTTTTTAGCATTTTAAAAGCGAATAATTCATCAACTCTTATATTCACAATGTTGTATGGACATTAACATTATATTTTTTCCTAATCATTTTCATTACCCCAAGCAAGAAATGCTATCGATGCTCAATAACAACTTCTTATTTCCTCACCTTCATAGTCCCTTGTAACCTCTAGTCTGCTCTTTATCTCCATGACTGCTGCAAATATTTCAGGTGAGGAGAATCATCCAGCATTTGTCCTTTGGGTATTATTTGTCACTTGGTATACATTTCCCGTGTTCATCTATGTGGTTTCATTATAATGATTTCCTTCACTTTATATTTGAAAAAGTGTGTGTGTGTGTGTTCACACGCGTGTGTACACACGTGTGCTCCAGGGCACATGGTATACATATGTCTACATATCTCCCCTATTGGCCCTTCTCTAGTTGAACCCAGAATACGCAAAGGCATAGGATGAGGGAAGAGAAAGATAGCATGACTTCTGCAGAGCCAAAGGTAGCCTGTGCTTGCTCCACTTTCTCTTTCCATAGAGCATTACTGATGTAGTTGAAACTCATAGAGTCCCATCCTTTACTTTATCATTTCTATTCCTAGTTTTCTAGAAACAATCTACAGCTGCTAGTTACAAATGTAGTCATGTTCACACATTCTCAATGTATGTAAATATATACAAACTACTGATTGATATATTTTGAGGTTTAGAAACTTACAGATAACTTTATTTTGCTGCATGTTTCCAGTGCTATAGTTGATATATGTATATACATATGTATATACATATGTATATATGAACTTACATATGTAAATCTAATTCTGTTATTTTTAACTTCTGGGTAGTATCTCACCATAAAAACATACTATTATTATAGTTCCCCTTTGAGTGTAATCTTTCTCTATTTCAAGGAATATTTGCCTGTTTCTTATGAAAATGTGCAAAAATGTAGGCTATAATTAAAGTTGTTTGAAAGTTGATGATTCCAAGATAAAACCGTTCTTGCCAGACCTAGCCAAAATTAGACTAGAGAAGGAATAAAGAGCAGGCTGATGTCTGACTGTCTGAGATAAATATAGCTCCCAGAACTTTGTAAAAGACCTACAAGAGATTTTCTCTAATCCTATATGTACCCCATGCTTTCCATGCTCATACATATGTAGAAATTTCTTTAGTTTAGCTTATCTTGAATATTTTTAAAATTTCAACAAGTTGAAAAGATACCCTCCTCAGAATGTTCATACCCCACTCCCAACTTTGTTCTCCAAGACCAATGATCTCCTCTAGATCCACTGCTTCATTTTTATCTTGAAGAGTTCCTTTGCTTCCACCTTTTGACTATGCCCATGCCTTATGATAGTGTGATATTCTCACTGTGCTGCTTGGCTCTTCTTAAATAATCCCACCATTCTCTGGAGACTTCTCTCTGGTTGTTTATCTGTTTGACCCTGGGATTGTATTACTTTTTCTGGGTTCATTCTGACATTTATGGCATCCATAATAAGAACAGTTAGGTTTTTAATCTCCAAATTAACTTGTATTTTTTACAAACACAATTTCCTATTTTATTCTGGTAATCTCACTACTGTATATTAGGTTAGGATCACTTAAAAAGGAAGGAAGAGGTAAAAAAACAAAAGAAATGGTATTGGCATAACTTGGTCATGACTAGACACAATTGACAAAGAACACACAATAGAATCTTGTATTAGTGTTAGACATTGTGCTATGCATATGCTATTCATCTCTGTGCAATCAAGACTTGACCCTTGACCAGTTCCTAGGATGTGACCCTTAGGCCTGGTATGGATGCCTCTATTTTAACCACGGCATAGACAAGTGTGTGCTAACAGTCTCATTTATAGACATCAAAGGGACATCGGCTTGACTCAAAGTTCTGGACAGTCAAACTTCAGAGACCTCCAAGCATGCTGTCACATCTGCTGCTGTCGCAGTAAGTGCTCTTTGCCCTACTTCCTGATAGAGGACAGCTACAAGCTCTCCGTAGCCCCTTTATGAGTTATGGAGCTTGTTGAAGCAACAGCTGAACAGGATGGTAGTCTTGGAGGATTTCTGCATCGTGTTTTCACACAAACACACACAACTTCAGTTGGGCCTTGTTAATAATATCATTTTATGAGTGATGCAAATAAATGAAGCGATGGCATTTCTGACTTTTCTGCCTACTCATGGGAACCCTTTCCCTCCTCCTGGGTTGCCCCACCCAGCCTTGAT
Source organism: Mesocricetus auratus (assembly GCF_017639785.1). Taxonomy (NCBI): domain Eukaryota; kingdom Metazoa; phylum Chordata; class Mammalia; order Rodentia; family Cricetidae; genus Mesocricetus; species Mesocricetus auratus. The sequence goes on from NW_024429198.1 coordinate 51,605,768, forward strand.
ATGAAGATTTATGCCTAGTCTTATTTCACGTTGTTATGCCATGTTCACTTTGATATCACTGGGAAGCCTTCTCTTTTCTAAAAGGAAAGGGAGAAGCAATGGATCTGGGGGAGAAGGGAAGTGGATGGATGGAGGAGGGGAATGAGAGGAGGCTACTGTTGGGATGTATTGTATGAGAGAAGAATGAAGAAAAAGAGAAAGAGGAAAAATGTGTAAGACCAATGCACATCCCATTGTGGGAACTCTTAATTTTCTGAAGGGCTGTTTCCGGTGCTTGAGTTGGGTAGCTGATGCATCTTACCAATAACAGAAATTGAAAAGACATAGATTTGGGGAAAAGATATTTATTCATTTCTGAAGTAATTGGATCATTAGTCTAAAGCCCAGAAATGAGATCTGGGCTACAGATACAGATTTAGGCATTATAAAAGGGGTTGAGCTTATGGAACTGAATGCCAGTCACCTTCTGGCCATGCCATTACATTGTTGCCCATTTGTGTTTGCTGTGTCCTAATTACTCTTTCTTATGAGAATTCCATTCTCATTGGATGAAGGCCATTTCTAAGGAGCCTACTTTAACTTAATTATCCCTTTAAAGGTTCTATTATCTAAATATAATCACAAGCAGAGACTCTGGGTTTTAGGAATTCAATATAAAACTTTTAAAGGAGGGCTGTAATTCATCCTCTGTGAAAGTTGGCAATAATAAACTTATTCAGTATTATTCTAGGTGTTGTTGATGAGACTAAGTATGTAGGGTAGGAAGAGAGACAGTAAAACAGATCCAAGGCTCTCTAATATGGAAAGATGGGGTAAAGGTAAGAAACTGGAAATGATATTGAAATAGAGCATCCAGAAAGAAGAGAGAAAACCAGAGAACCCTTCCAGGGATCCCAAGGGAGGAGTGTAATTAGAGGGAAGGCACCACTGAATGGCTTTGAACTCATGCACATGTCCATATAAGAGTACTACATAGTGTCTGCTGCATTCAGAAACAAGGAGGGCTTGACAAGAATAGGTTCAGATTAGTGGTGGGCTGGGGTGGAGGGAGTAGAAAGGGAGGATGTGACCACATAGGGCTGACTGTTCTTTTAAGAGATGTTTAATATATTCCTTGAGAATCTGATGCATATATGGGTGCATATATAATGCCTTTTCATTATATTCACTTTCCATACCCTTCCTCTTAATCCCCAGCCCTGCATTTTACTTCCAACTTCCTGTACTCTTTTACAAAGATCTTGCAAATAAAAAATTGTAGAACGACTAAGTTATTTTCATGTTTTCCTTAGATAATGTAGGTTATCTTTTTCTCACTTTCAAATATTTTAATAGGTTTTATTATTTAAATTAGAAACAAGGTTGTTTCACATGTCAATCCCAGTTCCCTCTCCCTTCCCTTCTCCCCTAACCCCACCAACCTTCCATGGTTGATCTTCAAAATCTGTCATATCATTTGTGTGTCTAGGCTGGGAGAGTATCCTTCTATGTGCAATAGGTTCCCAAAGTCCATTCGTATACTAGGGATAAATACTGATTCACTACCAGATGCCCCATAGATTAACCAGAACTCCAAACTGACATCCACGTTCAGGGAGTCTGGAACAGTCCTATGCTGGTTTCCCAGCTATCAATCTAGGTCCCATGAGCGCCCCTTGTTGAAGACAGCTGTTTCTGTGCGTTTCTCACACCTTGTCTTGACCACTTTGTTCATTATTTCTCCCTCTCTGCAACTGGATTCCAGGAGTTCAACTCAGCATTTAGCTGTGGGTGTCTGCTTCTGCTTCTATCAGCTACTGGATAAAGGCTCTAGGATGGCATATAAGGTAGCCGTCAATCACATTATCAGAGAAGGACATTTAAGGTTCTCCACTATTGCTTAGATTGTTAGTTGGTATCGTCCTTGTAGATCTCTGGACATTTTCCTAGTGCCAGTTTTCTCTTTAAACCTATAATGGCTCCCTCTTGCTCTCCTCTATTCTTTCCCTGACTCTATCTTCCTACTCCATCATATCATCTTCTCCTCTCCTCTTCTCCCCTTCTCTTTTTCCTAACTCCCTCTCCCCTCACCCATGCTCCCAATTAGCTCAGGAGATCTTCTCCCTTTCCCCTTCTCCAGGGGATCATGTATGTCTCTCTTAGGGTCCTCTTTGTTTCCTAGCTTCTCTGGAGATGTGAATTGTAGGCTGGTAATCCTTTGCTCTATGTCTAAATCTGTATATGAGAGACTACATAACAAGTTTGTCTTTTTGTGACTAGGTTACTTCACACAGGATGGTTTCTTCTAGTTCCATCCATTTGCCTGTGAATTTCAGGGTTCCATTGATTTTTTTTCTGCCACAGTAGTGCACCACTGTGTAAATGTACCACGTTTTCTCTATCCACTCCTCAGTTGAGGGGCATCTAGGTTTCTTCCAGGTTCTGGCTATTGCTAATAATGCTACTATGAACATGGTTGAACGGATGTCCTTGTTGTTTGAATGTATATGCCTAAGAGTGAAATTGCTGGATCTTGTGGTAGACTGATTCCCATTTTCCTGAGGAACTGCCATACTGCCATACTGAGAGTTTGCACTACCACCAGCAGTGGAGGAGTGTTCCCTGTTCTCCACATCCTCCCCATTGTGTTTTTGATTTTAGCCATTCTGACAGGTGTAAAATGGTATCTCAGAGTTGTTTTGATTTGCATTTCCCTGACGGCTAAGGATGTTGAGCCCTTTCTTATGCGTCTTTCAGTCACTTTAGATTCCTCTATTGAGAATTCTCTATTTAGTTCTGTACCCTACTTTTAAATTGGATTATTTGGTGTTTTGGTGACTAACTTCTTGAGTTCTTTGTATATTTTGGAAATCATCCCCCTGTCAGATGTGGGGTTGGTGAAAAATCTTTTCCCATTCTGTGGGCTGCCGTTTTGTCTTGTTGACTGTGTTTTTTGCCTTACAAAAGCTTCTCAGCTACAGGAGGTCCCATTTATTAATTGTGGATCTCAGTGTTTGTGCTGCTGGTTTTATGTTCAGGAAGTTGTCTCCTGTACCAATTTGGTCAAGGGTACCACCCACTTTCTCTTCTAATAGGTTCAGTGTGGTTGGATTTATGTTGAGGTCTTTGATCCATTTGGACTTAAGTTTTGTGCATGGCAATAGATATGGATCTATCTGCAGTCCTCCACATGCCAGCATGCAGTTATGCCAGCACCATTTGTTGAAGATGCATTCTTTTTTCCATTGTATAATTTTAGCTTCTTAGTAAAAAATCAAGTGTTTGTAGGTATGTGGGTCCATATCAGGGCTTTCAATTCGATTCCATTGGTCTAACTGTCTATTTTTGTGCCAATACCCACCTGTTTTCAGGACTATAACTCTATAATAGAGCTTGAAGTCAGGGATGATGATGTCTCTGGAAGTTTGTTGTACAGGATTGCTTTGACTATCCTGGGTCTTTTGTTTTTCTATATAAAGTTGATTATTGTTCTTTTAAGGTCTGTGAAGTATTATGCTAGAATTTTGATGGGGATTGCATTGAATCTGTAGATTGCTTTTGGCAAGATTGCCATTTTTACTACATTGATCCTACCTCTCCAAGAGCATGGGAGATCTTTCCATTTTCTGGTATCTTCTTTAATTTCTTCCTTTAAAGACTTAAAGTTCTTGTGATACAGGTCTTTCCCTTGTTTGATTGGTGTTACCCCAAGATATTTTAGGTTGTTTGTGGTTATTATAAAGGGTGGTGTTTCCTCTGATTTCTTTCTCAGCTCATTTATCATCTGTATATAGTAGGGCTACTGATTTTTTTCAGTTAATCTTGTATCCTGCCACTTTGCTGAAGGTGTTTATCAGCTGTAGGAGTTCCCTGGTAGAGTTTTTTTTGATCACTTATGTAAACTATGAGACCATCTGCAAATAGTGGAAGTTTGACTTTTTTTTTCAATTTGTATCCCCTTGATCTCCTTTTTTAGTCTTACTACTCTAGCTAGAACTTCAAGTACAATATTGAAGAAGTATGGAGATAGTGGACAGCCTTGTCTTGTTCCTGATTTTAGAGGAATTGTATTGAGTTTCTCTCCATTTAGTTTGATGTTAGCTGTTGGTTTGCTGTATATTGCTTTTATTATGTTTATGCATGTTCCTGTTATCCCTGATCTCTCCAAGAGGGATCATGGGGGGATGTTGAATTTTGTTAAAGACTTTTTCAGCATCTAGTGAGATGATCTGTGATTTTTATTTCTCATTTTGTTTATATATGTCTCATATTTCCTGAATATTTTGTGTTAAGGATTTGTTGGAATTAACATTTTCATTGGTCGATGAATTTATTTCTCCTAGTGTATCTTCAATGCCTGAGATTCTCTCTTCCATCTCTTGTAATCTGTTGGTTATGCTTGCATCTGTAGTTCCTGATCATTTACCCAGCTTTTCTATTTCCAGAATTCCCTCAGTTTGTGTTTTCTTTATTATCTCTATTTCAGTTTTCAGGTCTCGAACTGTTTCCTTCATCTGTTTGATTTTTTTCTTGTCTATTGATTTCTTGCATTTTTGGTTTGTTTTTCTTCTATTACTTTAAGGGATTTTTCTCATATCCTCTTTGAAGGTCTCTATCATTTTCATGAAGTTGTTTTTAAGGTCATTCTCTTCTGCTTCATCTGCATTCGGATGTTCAGGTTTTGCTGGTCTAGAGTCCCTAGACACTGGTGGTTTCATATTGGTTTTTCTGTTGTTGAATGTGTTTTTGTATTGTCTTCTTCCCATCCCTTCTTCCTGTGGGCGCAGGAGGAGTCTTTTCCTCTCATGGTGGGTATGGGTCCAAAGTTCCCTTCCAGTAGGTACAAGCAGGTCCAATATTCATATGGCTCTCCCCTTCTCGAGGGTGGGGGTGGGACTAGTACTGGGGCCTTGGCAGTCTCTGGGTGGGCTGAACCTCCAGGATGGGTTCCCTAGTGGACAGTCCCGGGGCTTCAGGAGCCTCTGAACAGGGCACCAGAAGGCGGTTGGAAACAGGCCAAGCTTACCTTGTCCCATGGGTGGAGGCAGGACTAGGATGCTGGCAGTATCTTTGTGGGCTGGATCTCTGGGATTCATTCCCCAGTGTGCTGTCTCCAGGCCTCAGGAGGCTCTGAGCAGGACACTAGACTCAAATTTTTATTTTGTATATACAAGTGTTTTGACTGCATGTGTGTCTATTACCATGTGAGTGACTGGTACCCACAGAGGCCAGAAGATGGCATCGGATCCCCTGGAACTGTAGGTACACACAGTTCTGAGTCACCTTGTAGGTGCTAAGAACCTGAGCAGGTTCTCTGAAATTGTAGCCAGAGTTCTTAACTACTGAGCCATTTCTGTGGTCTCGCCTATCATTATTTTTAATGACTGAGGTGCATAAAAACAAATGAGGACTTAGGAGAGATGGAAAGATTGTTTTGAATAGGTTTTCAATGGCATTCGTTGCTGGTTAAGTCTCTGCTCTGAGCAGAGGACACCTGGGAATGTGCAGGGCACATAATCCAGACACTATTGCACTTTCCCAATATTTAGCTAGCTTTGTCTTTCCTCACTGCCCTAGAGCAAATGCCAAATCGTTAAAATGTCATAATTTCATAGCTTAAGTTTTATTATAGTCCTTTCATAGTAATGAATAAGCATATAGATCTTGCCTTGCACCCCCAAAAGCCTTCCAAACTTAAAACAAGTCTTATGTAAATTTTCCATCTCATCTTTATACACCTGAGTTAAATGAGGCTCAAAAGAACACTTGCAATTCAGTTAATGTTTTTCTCCTGACACAGGATTTTAATTTGGAATTGTGTCTTTGGAAAGGTTGCTCTGTTTCAAAGGCTGGCTGTTTAGAGGTCAAATGAAATGATAGCTTTCCTGTCAAAGAAAGTGACAGACCGTTTTCCAGGGAATTAACCAGACCCGAAGTGTGAGGCAGGAGAGTGACAAGTGTCCTGGGCACTGAAGAGGCGTGTTTGGATCCAAGAAGTATTTAGAGTTCCAGAGATTTGTTTTGTTGTTGTTGTTTGTTTGTTTGTTTTTATTTTCTAAGGCTGTTACTGAGAGGCAGAAGTCAAATTAACTGAGTGGCTGAGTCATACTCTAGCCCTTCTCAAAGGAGATGGCTCACATTTTGACACACTACCAGAGCACTCAAAGGCTGCCAGTCTAGATTCTAGAAGGATGCATCTAAGACCAATGCAAGGACCAGGGAGACTAGAAAAACACAGAGTTGTTGAGGCTTCATATATGTGAATATAATGCTTCTCAGTCTTTTGGCTAAGATCGAATATAGTATATATGTGAACATATATGTGTGAATATATATATACATATATAGGCATGTATGTAGTAGGTATGTGTGTAGTTATCTATGAATGTACACCTGACCTTATATCTATATTCTATTCTCATAAGCACCATTCTTTTTTTTTTTTTTTTTTTGGTTTTTACGAGACAGGGTTTCTCTGTATTGTTTTGGAGGCTGTCGGTCCAGCCTGGCCTCGAACTCCATAAGCACCATTCTTACAAAGAAAACTACACGTTATTTGACCAGATTGATTTATTTTTTATGAAAAAAACCTTGTCAATATTGGTTTGACATAAAATTTCTAGGACTTAAGAATTAAAGTTCCTCAATACTAACTTTTACTGCTTTATCGAAACAATGGTTGACAACATGCTGTGGTTACAGAGGTTAAAGCTGCATACAGCATAACACAGGTGGGAGTTTCTTTAGAAAGCAATGGTTACTGAGCAGTGATTAGCAATCAGATTCGAATTTTTCACTCTATTGAAATTAAGGGATGAACAAAATTATAGAGCTGGGACATTCAAATTGTGTGGAGATTGATGGTGGCATCTTAATGTAGGGGGCAGTGTCTTAATGAAAGAGGACAGAAGACAGTTTCCTGAACAGAACACCCAATAGCCCAGACACTAAGATCAACAATTAATACATAGAAGCTCGTGAGACTGAAAAGTTTCTGTAAGGCAAAGAACACCATCAATAGGACAAAACAGCAGTCTATAGGATGGGAAAAGATTTTTAACACCTCCACATCTAATACAGGACTAATAGCCAAAATATACAAAGAACTCAAGAAATTAGACATAAACAACCTAATAATCCAATTTTTAAAATGGAGTACAGATATAAACAGAGAATTGTCAACAGAGGAATATCAAATGTCCAAGAAACACTTAAAGAAATGTTTAGTATCCTTAACCATCAAGGAAATGTAAATTAAAACTACTTTGTTATTCCATCTTACACCTGTCAGAATGACTAACATCAAAACCACAAGTGATAGCTCATGGTGGTGAGGATGTGAAGCAAGGGGAACCCTCCTCCAGGTGGGAATGCAAACTTGTACAGCCACTTTGGAAACCAATATGGTGGTTTCTCAGGAACCTGGGAATTGGTCTACCTCAAGAGCTAGCTATACCACTCCTGGGCATATACCTAAAGGGTGCTCCATCATATCACAAGGACAGTTGCTCAACTGTGTTCATAACGAATATTCAGAATAGCCAGAAACTGAAAACAACTTAGGTGCCCCTCAACAGAAGAATGGATAAAGAAAATGTGGTATATTCACACAATGGAATATAACTTAGCAGTTAAAAATAAGAACACCAGGAAATTTGAAGGCAAATAGATGGAACTAGAAAAAAAACATCATCTTGAGTGAGATAACCCAGACCAAGAAAGACAAACATGGTATTTACTCACTCATGAGTGGATATTAGCTGCAAAATAAAGAATAACTACAATACAATCCACATACTCAGAGAGACTAAGTAACAAGGAGGATACAAGGGAGGCTGCCCAGATCTCCCTTGGAAGGTGAAATAGAAGAGATTTTGTGAGTGGACTGAGGGTGGGTCAGGATAGGAACAGGAGAGTGCAGATTGGGGGCAGGCAGAGGGGGTAATATCAAAAGAGAATACTAGAAAAGGGGAGGATTCAGGGTCAGGTAAAAACCTGGTGCAGGGAGTCTCCCAGGAGTCTATGAGGGTTACCATAGTGAAGACTCCTAGTAATGAGGGACGTAGAACCTGAACTGGACATCTTCTGTAACCAGGCAAAGGCTTCCAGTGGAGGGACTAGGACACGAACCCCAGCCACACAACCTTTGACCTACAATTTGTCCTGTCTGCAAAATGTTCTGTGTCAAAGATGGCACAGAACTTGTAGGAGTGGCCAACTAATGACAGCCCAATTTGAGTCCCATGCGACAAGACAGACCCATACCTGACAGTGCCTGGAGGGCCAGGACCCAGAGGCTGAATAGCACAGAGACCTAGGATAGAATCAGACGCAATGGACAAAAAAGTCAATGAAATGATTTCTAATGATTTTCTGCTGTATTTGTAGACTGTCGCCTAGTACAATCATCATCAGAGAGGCTTCACCCAGCAACTGGTGGGAGCAGATGCAGAGACCCACAGCCAGACATTAGAGAGAGCTCAGGGAATTCCTCAGAAGAGGGTGAGGAAGGATTCTAGGAGCCAGAGGGGTTAAAGATATCAGAAGAACACAGCCCACAGAATCAGCTAGCCAGCATTGTAGGGGGCTCATGGAGACTGAACCAATAACCAGGGAGCCTGCGTGGGACTGACCTAGGCCCTCTGCATACATGCTACAGTTGTGTAGCCTGATGTTCTTATGGGACTCCCAACAGTGGGAGTGGGGGCTGTCTCTGACTCTTTTGCCTGCTTTTGGGACCCTTTTGTTCTTACTGGGTTGCCTCATCTAGCCTTGATCCGAGGCTGTGTGAATCTTCTAACTTGATATGCCATATTTGCTTGATATACCCGAGGAGGAGTGAATCGTGGCAGAGGAGAGGTGGAGGTGGAACTTGGAGGAGAGGAAGGAGGTGAAACTGTTGTTGGCATGCAATATATGAGAAAATAAATAAATAAATAATTTCAAAATGTTCTTTTTTTCTAAATACAGGACAAAAGAGAAGGTGTGTGCAGCCTCACTGAACTTGGGTGATTTGACATGGCTCTGGACATCTTCAGGTTAGTGACAGCAAGAAGACAAAGCTCAACATGCCTGGAGAGATGCAGGCATACCTACCCTGCCATCATTGAGGACTGCAACACAAAAGATTAACTAACATATGAAATGCCCTTGTTCTTTACTGAGAATGCTTGACAATAGCAGACAGCTGAGTTTTGGTTTCAAATGAGTGAGTTTACTAAGTATGTAGCAAGCAAGAACAAATAGTGATAAATATAAACAGCAACTTGGAGCAAAACTTTACCTTGGGAACTTTCAATATCATCAGAAATGATGGGAGGAGCCCCACTGAGGTCTTAATTGAGAGATTTTCAGGCAGAGTAGGAATTTCTCTACATGGATAAGCATATTAGTTAGGGTTACTATTGCTGGGAAGAGACACCATGACTCCAACAACCCTTATAAAGGAAAACATTTAATTGGGGTCGCTTATATTTTCAGAGATTTAGTTCATTATCATCATGGTGGGACTTGGCGGTATGCAGGCAGATATAATGCTGGAGAAGGAGCTGAGAGTTCTACATCTTGATCTGCAGGCAACAGGAAATGAACTGTGTTCTACATTGGGCATAGCTTGAGCATAGGAGACCTCAAAGCCCATCCCCACAGTAACACACTTCACATTTCCTCCAACAATGCCTCGCCTACTTCAACAAAGTCACACCTCCTAATAGTATCATTATCTGGGGGCCATTTTCTTTCAAAACACCCCAATAAGCTTCTAGTTTTATGTTCCAACTGCAGGAACTTTTAGGCCTCCAGGTAAACAATGGTAATCCCTGTTGGAAATGACTAACTTCTAGGTGTTCTCAAGGACATCATGTTTTTAATGCTCTCAGCTGTTTGGTGTTCTCTTTTCTTCCTGACACAGAGGCAGGGGTCCAGTCTGTGCCACAAAGATCTCAGAGGACACATGAGTTACTTATGCTTGGGTTTCTGATGAGCAAGTTTTTCTCTTAAAGTCAGCTCTCAGTGAGTTTAACCAGCACAGCACATGACAATCTACCAATAAATTTTATTTTAGATTATGGCCCTTACTGCATGGTGCTGTGTTATGCTACTTAGGTTATATTGTAGACTCAACCAGGGCCACAGCCAGCATATTGAGCAAACCAATGACACCACTCAAGTTTAGAAAGATCCTTTTAACACCTAGCATGTGTCAGAGGTGGAAACAATAAGTGCCCTGAGAGAAAGTGTGTCCACTGGGAAAACTGTTGATTAAACACTGGCCTGGTTACACTCTCTAAAGCTTTGCCACTCAAACAGTGATTGTTGCTCTAACAGAACCATTTGTGAGCTTATTAGAGCTGTGAATTCATAATCTTTCCTATGAATAGTGCATTTGAGTGTCTGATGCTGAAGTTCAGGAAGCCATCTGTTCTTTAGGAAATGCTCACACTCATTCAAGGCTGAGGATGCTGTTGTCAGTGACTGTCACTGAATTGTCTGGTTCTCTTTGGTCACCTGCAGTACATCTTACCCACCTCAGAGCTCCTGCTTTGGAGGCCTGCACTCTCTAGGTTAACTTCCCACTCCAGTGCAATGGAAAAATGCTTTTTACAGGTCCAGGTTCTCCCTGAAAGACTTCCAGGAACCGAGTCAGGGCTCCAGGGGATAGCTCCATCCCTTCACTCCAGGGCTTTGACCCATCAGAGAAGCTGTTCCACATAGAGACAATAATCCTGTGGAGACAAGCTGTGCTGAAGGAGGGTTTAGAGGACAGCAGGCTCTGAGGTCTGCAGTGGTGAGCAACAATACATCCTTCCTCTTTGTTTTGGTGGGCTAGGATACCAACATTTCTTTTTCTCATAGGAGTAGAGTGGACAGAAAACGAGCAGGAGCAGTCTGGAGAGGGTGGACTCTGGGATACCATAACAGTCTCCAGGAAGGCTCCACAACCTTCCTATCTGACATTGTACCCAAGTGTTGAGGACGCACTGAAATTCAATTATTTTTAATGTTGTTTTTGTCTCCTAAAATATGAATTTCTTTTGAGTGGGTAATAGTTTCAGTAGTAGCCATCAGTATATTTGAAGGACTCAAATATGCATAATTTTACCTTAAAATACACATGTAGTACCAACATTATCTACATTATACTAATACCAAAAGTACAATGGAAACATAAAAATACATGGTTTATACATGTCTTTTAGCCCTCATTAGATTGCTTGTCTAATCAAATCTGTTTTATACATTCCTGTCTAAAGATAATAGTCTAAGACTGGGAATATCTGTGATGAGCTCTTAAATGTGTAAAAAATTGACAACCATTTTTCTTTCTTTTTTTATTTTTATTTGCTGTTTTAGCTTAATTTTTATAGCGTCTGATGATCCCACCTCCCTGCCCCCCCCCAGGAGCATGTTGCTAAAAGCCTTTGTAGAAGGCTGAGAGCCAATGCTAAATATCTGCCTGTGGAGTTTTGCAGGGGTGAATGGCACCACTATTTTATAAATAGGTGAGATGAAGTGATTTCCTCATTGCATCTAGGCTTGGAGGAAGAAAGGAGGCAGTTGCAGGTCTGCAACAGGAAGGGACATCAAAGCAACACCTTCCCGTTCTTAGCCTCTGAGAAAGCTAAAACGCTCCCTTCATTCAGGCCTGGTCCCTCTAGTTGTTCTGTGGATTTCTCCATCTGGCTCTTCTGACACATACCTAGCAATTGTTTCTTCTCTCTTTTGTGCCTTTGGTCTTTTTTTTACCTCTGCACCAGTGATTTTCACCAGAGAGAGAAAGCAGAGAGCATGTGATGTGTAATGAAAACAAATCCCAAACCTCTAGCTCATTCTGCTGTTTAACTCTCCCCTCCCCAGATAGGAAGATTTCTTCCTGTATTTATTGTCTACCTTCATTACTATGAACCTGTCAGGCTTGCCTATGATAAAATACTTTCCCTTGAATTCCTAGTCTCCTAATTTTCAAGAAGGAATGATATTACTGTAGCCCTGCTTTGAATTGCTAAGGTCATGGCTAAGGTAGCTTGTGACTGCTCTGGTCTTCTGCTACCCTTGACCATGATGTTCTGGAGTGTTCCATCCTTTGTCTCTCTGGACCTATCATGGTTTCTGAGCAGAGCACTGTCTCCTGGGGAACATGAGATCTCATTGTCTAAAACCACAAATCAAACTACGCTTTATAAAATGAACGCTCACCCTTGTTTGCAGAGCATTGCAATGCTAAAACTGCAGTTTGAGGCTCTTGGTGTGGTAGGCCAGATCCTCTGTGACCCTGTGAAAAAGAAAAAGAAGGAAAAGGAAATAAAACATACCCTTGGTGTTCTTGAAGGTTGACCATTTATTAAACCCAGATGAGCACATGGGGCTGGAGTTGAGTGTTCTGTAGATGGACCAGTATTTGGGGAGGGATATTTGGTTCAGTTTGCAGCCTTGGGTCCTATGGGCAGAGCAGACCCAGATGGTACAGGAACCGATGTTCCTGGATGGGAGGCAGCAGTGATGATAAAGAAGGAAGCACTGTAGAGTTGTACCACAGTTTCCAGTGTATTTGTTCGACCAGCAACCTAAGCCTAGGTTGTTATGTGTTGAGACACTGCTGGCTATTGAATCAGACCCAAGGAATCACCCAGCATAGGGGGGACTCTCAGTCTGTGCTTCAATAAGCCATCTAGGGGGTGTGGTGTATATGTATGTTGAAGAGCCACTTTATAGGGAGTTGGGAAACCTGGATTGTGACAAGATGATCTCACAGCATCATTGTGACTAGGACAGATGACCAAAGATCTATGGACTTTTGATTCTGTCTCCAACTAAAAGGTTGGAAGGGAACTCACACCATGTATCCAAAGACATATTAATGCATCAGTCTTTATTATTATTGTTTAAATTTATTTATTTATTTTACATCCTGACGACAGTTTCCCCTCCCTTCTCTCCTCCCAGTCCCTTCCCCCACCTCCCCTCTGTACCCACCAATCCACTTCTCCTCTATTTCTATTCAGAAAAGGGCAGGCCTCCCATGAATCTCAACAAAACGTGTCGTTTCAAGTTGTAGTTAGACTAGGAGCCTCCCCTTGTGTAAAGGCTGGGCAAGGTGACCCAGAATGAGTAGTAGTGTCCCAAAAGCCAACAAAACAGTTAAAGACAGTCCCTGTCCCCACTGTTGGGAGGCCCACAAGAAAACCAAACTACACATCTGTAACATCTTCGCGGAGGGCCTAGGTCAATCCCATGCAGTCTCCCTGGTTGTCAGTTCCATCTCTGTGAGCCCCTATGAACCCAGGTTAGTTGATTCTGTGGGTTTTCTTGTGATGCCCTTGACCCCTCTGACCCCTACAATCCTTCCTCCCTCTCTTTAGTAGGATTCCCCAAGCTCACCCTAATGTTCGACTGTGGGTTTATGCATCAGTTCCATCAGTTGCTGGATGAAACCTCTCTGATGACCATTGGGCTGGGTATCAATCTATGAATATAGCAGAATATCGCTAGGCTTCATTACACTAACTTTTTTTTCCATTCGTGTTTGTTTCTATCCTGGTCTCTGGGCCATCGAGCCTCTGGGGCTGGTGCTCCAGGTAGTGTCAGGAGTGGGCTCCCTCTCACGGCATGGTCTGAGCCTGGACCAATGTATTCATCGTCCTTAATTGAGAAAGTCAAGGATGTAGCTTTGTGGTGTAGTACATGGCCAGGGCTGGGATTCTTTCTGGTTTTGATACCAGAGACTTCCAAGAAAAAGAACCTGCTGTCTTCTCTGTGACATACCTTGAAACTGCCTTTCCCAAATACCTGTAAGTTTGTTTCATAAATCATTGCCTCAGTAATCTTATAATTCCAGTTTATGCCAAAATGTTGAACTGCTTCATATCTTATGCTCAGAAGGATGTTGTGAACTACCCTAAGCCAATTTTATTTCTACATTAAGATTCTTTTGTGGGAGGCTATTGGTGGTGTCACTGTTTAAAGTTGGGGAAGGTGAAGGACAGACCACAAATTTTAATGACAGCAAGGCTCAACTGAATCTCTGCCAAAGAGTTTTTAGTGAAGACACTCAAGAGGAGAATGTAACCTGTCCCATAAGCCTGATGAAGACCTAGACCTAGGTCACTTCAAGAGTTCCACCAGCTCCTTGCATGAATGGTTCACTAGTGCCAAAGAGGCAGTAGTTTAGCAGCGGGATTCAGCTAATGTCCCAGCCAAATTCAGACGAGATCTTTCTGAGTCAGCAGCTGGACTCGGGACAATTTCTCAATCAAGCCCCGGGCACTTCTCTAATGTGTGGGCTACGAGGCTACTTGGATTTTCACACCCTGCTCATGCACGAGTGGGAAGGTCTGTGCAGTTTCTGGTCAATACAGTCATTGTGATCATCACTCATCTCACCACTAGAGAGTCATTTCCCATGTGAATGATACTAACAAAGAAAATATCTGGAGTTGATAGGCTGTGAAGATAGTTGGATGTTAGCAGAGCCTCATGTGGAGGGTGAAGTTTTCCTTAGCGCCTTCCAAAACCTATCTAGCAACCCCTATCCCCCTCTCTAGGCAGATTACAACTTCCTCAGACAGTGTGTCTGAGGAAGCACTGTAAAGTAAGCTGAAGGGTTCGTGCGTGGGCAATAACAAAGACAAGATCAATTTCATGATGCTTAAGAGGATGTATTTTTAGGTGTGAAATTTCTAAGTACACGTTGGTAATTTTCTAAGATTCAACCTAAGCGCACAGCGCCCAGGGTCTCTGAATATATTTGTGAGATTCACTTTTGAAGATACAGCCACTGACCAAAGCAAAAATAGTTCTTTGAAAAAACAAATGTGCGTTGCTTAGAGACAGAGTTGCTATGCTCTTTCTATAATTTCCTAAACAATACAGCACAGCAACTCTGTGTATACAGCACATATACATATATGTGGAGGCTGTAAGGAAACACTACGCCATTTTCTATAAGAATTGTACATCTGTGGATTTGGGTGTCTATGGGGTCCTAGAACCAAGCCTGAATGGAGACTGAGACTATGAGTATGTGTTTGTTGTGCTTTCTTAGGTTGCTGGCCTCCAGGTTCCTTACCTCATCTCCTCGAAGACTTTGCCCCGCCCATTTGCCTGATGTCCACTCCATCCAGTCATATATATACTATGTATCCCTTTGACCCTTCAGATGTCACTTTACACTGATATCTGGGCTCCCTCACAACAACAAGGACACTCCCTAACATCCTGCTTGGGGTGTCTTAGACCTCCTGCACTAACTCTCTTCTGAGTCCTGAGCTGTGAATCCTGCTGGCTCATTTGTCTTGGCCACTAGGTTGTGGGCTGCCTGAGCCTCTAGGATGGACTTCTTAATCCCCAGGACAGAGTCAGAGGCAGCTGAGAGTGCCTCATGATCCATGATGGCATTCTGAGAAGCTTTTTCTAGAGGTCAAGTGAGCTTAACTTGCCAGAGAATAATGTCCCCGGTGAGCAATACAGGTCATGATGCAATTATGTGCGAAATTTTAAGATACAGTCTCAGAGTAGGGGTAGAGAGAAGAGGTTGATGCTGAGTGAGTGCATTTAAAGACATTTTAGAGCCAAGACTGTGAGTCAGTGTCTCTAGAGCTCAGAGAACAATAGAGAACAAGCCACTCGCTTTGCCTACTGTGGAAAAGTGATGTTCTGATTAATCTCAGAGAACACTCTGGGTACCCCCTCATCTGTGTGGCGACACACAGAAGGATTCAGGAGGAATAACAATAGCAGTTACACCAGTTAAAATAGAAATGATATCATCTGGAACCACTCAACCAATTAGCATACAATTGAGTATAATGAGAAACCAGAGAGAGAGAGAGACAGAGAGAGAGAGAGAGAGAGACACAGAGAGAGAGACAAAGAGACAGAGACAGAGAGAACAGAGAGAGACAGAGACAGAGAGACACAGAGAGAGACAGAGACAGAGACACAAAGACACACAGAGAGACAGAAAGTTACTGAAAATACACACACACACACACACACTAAGAATAAGAGGAAGCAAGGGACAGAAGCTACTGGATTTCAGATTTCAGTGCAGATATGTTGTTTTTGTTTGCCAAGAAGAATTGCACCCATGAAGGAAGATAATTATGACCCTAGCATTTTAGGGTCTAGGATTCATCTCTTGTAGGTTTTGATATCTTACTCAGCCCTGGGCCAGTCTGATTTTAGGGAGAGTGTACATTATTTACATGAAAACAAATATGAGCATTAGGAGGCATTTCCCCCCTGCGTGCAATTCCCACTAAAGAATTTACATTCTTCTAATTTGCTGCTTTACTGCACCACTTGGTACCCGCCTGAGATGCTCACAATGTCCTCACAGTCAGGAAGGTGCTGAGGAAATTTACCCTTTTTGCACTGAATAACTTGCTCTCCTCCTGGAAGCCACTGAAATTCATACTCCTTTGAAATTCTCTTTCCCAAGCCTCGGTCTTGCTTTGCAGGTAGCAGTCGATCCAAATGGCTTGGGAAGATGCTTGCTTTGAACCTCTCATTGTGGGTGTCTTGTTGCAGTGTCTTGACTCTGAAATGGAGCTTTCAATAACAAATGCAGAGACATGTGTTTTATTTACGCCACGATTGATGAATTCTTCTTCTGAATGTATTTTAGCAACACATGAACATGGAGACCATCTGGTGTCGCTGCTTCCTGTGGAGAGTTTGGATAAACATTGTGAATAGCATTAATGTAAACCACATGGATTAGTGGCACCCATCCTCTTAGCTCAATAGACTTACAGACTGAAATCAAACCCAAAGTGTCTTTGGTAAGAAACCAAGCATCATACTTGTCATGTCAGAAGAACTGAATGTTTTTCCCCTCTGAGGAAGGGAGGTAAATCCTTCCTTCCTTCCTTTCTTTCTCTCTCTCTCTCTCTCTCTCTCTCTCTCTCTCTCTCTCTCTCTCTCTCTCTCTCTCTTCCTTCTTTCCTTCTTTCCTTCCTTCCTTCCTCCCTCCCTTCCTTCCTTCCTTCCTTCCTTCCTTCCTTCCTTCCTTCCTTCCTTCCTTCCTTCCTTCCTTCCTTCCTTCCTTCCTTTATCGTCCTTCCTCTATTTGTCTCTGTCTCTCTTTCCTTCTGTGTGCATGGTTTATATATGCATGTGCATGTAGATCATAGGACAACTTTAGTTTTTGAGATAGGGTCTTTCACTGGCCTATAACTCACCAAGTAGGCTAAACTGGGCAATGAGCCACATGAATCTACCTGTCTCCTGTCCAATGTTAGCATTACAAGAATATACCACCATGCCTTGCTTCTATTTATTTTTTAAAGGAATGAGTTCTGATGACCCAATTCAGGTCCTCCTGTTAGCAAGGCAACCACTTTACTGGCTGAATTGTAGTCCCAATTTCTAATCCTCCTTTAAACATGTAGACCTGCTTGTGCTTATCATATTTAGGATTTATGGCTGGCGCTGTCCAAAGCGGTCAACTTTTATACAAAGTTGAAGGTTTTCATGATGCAAAGTCCAAATGTTCCACCTTAGAGACTCTACATCACAACCCTAGCATCTTAGTTCTTGGATGTAATCTTCACCTCCATTTCAACTGCTGTGGGCAAGACTACCGATTGGTTTTTCAGTATCATATTTTTTCCTCCAGTAGCTTAGACCATGGGATGTCCATACCTGCGCTCGCTGTACATATTCCCTACCTCCCTTACTGAATCCATCATCTACCAAAACACAGATCTTCCCTCCTAAACATCTTGGTTCTCAGAATCCTCTTGCATTCATTTAGTTCCTGCTGGACCTGGATTCATTTGGTCAGACAACAAAACGAGTCTCACGCTATCGCCCTCAGTGCTGTACCTACTTGTCTTTACATGGTACCTGCTCCTCTAGTTTTCCTCTCATGGTAATTCTGCCACACAGTGCCACCCCTACTTACTTATGTAACAAAACATATCCTGGGTCATAGTAGCTTCAAAGATAATTAATGTGACAAAAATAATATTATTCATTTGAGCGTATGCCACGAGCTGATGGCCACCCATTTTTAGATCTGAACAAGGATGACACTAATAGACATGCTAGTGAGGTCAGGGGGAAAAGGTATCCAGCATCTGGTGAAGTGTTGTCAAATGGTACTTTCTGTTGTGACTGAAATGACAGGTGTGTGAAGTTGTAGTGGCTACCACACTAGGTGGCACTGTAGAGCACTCTACTGGGTTCTGAAGACCCTTAAGTGTTCTCATTGTGTTCTAGTTGATGTTTCTTTCCTTGTGCTGTCTTTGTTGCTCTCTCTGGGGCAGATGGACTTAGTGCAGAGTTTGAGACTCTCAGGCAGTCCATCCTGCTAGGTCCTTTTCTGTTAGGTCATCTTTTGTACTCTATTTCAGGACTGCCATCATGCAATTCTATCACCCTTCCCTGAATCCTGCACTGGCTTCTGGATGCTCTCATGCTGGGACTTTTGTGTCTCTATGGTTCCCTCTTCTACACAAGAAGCAGGAGAGTATAAAATGAGATTAGACCACCTCCTCTCTTTGCCATTTTAGACACAATAATATGCATTATGCTAGAATGTTTCTCCTCTGCTTCTAACTTCAACTGAGTGTATCTGCTTGGAGAAACCTTCTTTGGCTAGCCTGAAGAATGTCTGCATATCACTGGTCTCTGGATTGTTTTATTTTTCTGTGGTATTTACTGTAGTTCACACTATCTGTTGGTCTATCTCCGATAAAATGTGCATTTCAGAAGCCAGGACGACAGTAATTTTTGTTTCACTCCTTTGGATGTTTACAACTTAGTATATTATGGAGACTCCATGAACAATTGTCACATGAAATGTTCAGTCACTTTCATCTTTCTAATCGCTGAACACCACTGAGTGTGATCGACTCCTCAGCCTGAGAAGCAAGGAGAACAACTCCTATCCTGGTGTCAAGGAAGCCTCCTTCATTCTGATTTTTCAGAGTTCTGCATTGATGGGAGTGCTTTGCTTATTAATTTCCACTTTTAATTGTCCCATATAAAATTAGAATTTATTTAGTTCCCCTCTTGACCTTCATGTTCTGTAAACAGAGTTCTCTCAGTTGATGTGACTTCACTGGTATGTTTTCTTGTGGAGCTCTTCTTTTTATGCACACAACTACATTTGAACTTTGACTCCAGAGTCATTACCTGGTCCTTACTGCAGTGGACCACCTTTCAGAGCCTCATGGTCCTTACTGTAGTGGACCAGCTCTCAGAGTCTCATAGTCCTTACTGTATGGACCACCTTCAGAGTCTCAGGAAGAGACTTTACCACATACATTCATATTGCTCTTACTTGGGGTGAAGGACTTACCTGTAGCCATTTTTATATATCCATGTGTGTCTTCTGTACCCATTCCTCTGTGGACAGCAGTATAACACACCTAGAATTTTATAAAAGATTCAAAATTTCATATCCTACTGTAGATGCATTTGAGGCCACTCTGTGTAGTAGAGAATGGACTTGTTTGAACATGATGATCTTGGGTAACGTCTCAAAGGAATTATCCTCCATGTTCTAGCCACCAAAGGGCTCAACTCCCTGTGTCTGGGGGTCCAGAAGAACTTTCATCTATTCAAAGGGAATAAGAGTTTATTTCTACCATGTTCAAGATCTCCTGGAAATTCATTGGAAATGAAGTCAGCACTTTCCTTGTTAGCAAGTTTGTCAACTATGTGGGCTTCTGAGGTTGGGCTATAGAGGTATGTTGAAACAAGTATAGTGAATTGAAGTCCTTTCCTATGGCTTACTTCCTAGACAAGACAGATAGTTACATTATTCAGGGTTTCCTAGATAAACAGAAATAACTGGAAAATCAATGTATCTATGGACAAATAGAAGTCAGGGGTGTATCTGAAAATCAGTGTCTCTGTGGACATGTAGAAGTAGGGAGTGTGTCGTGGAAATGAGTGCATGTGATTTTGGTGGCTGAAAAGCCATATGATATGTCATCTACAAAATGAACAGCCATGAGACATTGCAGTATAATTCAGCAATATCAGAGCATGATATAACTCCCAAAGTTGGAAGATCCAAGAATCATGTGCTCAGATTCCTGCAGGTTGTAGAAGATAGATTTTCCAACTCAAGAAGAAAGGAAATTTTCCCTTCTTCTGTTTTTTTTAGTCTATCCAGACCCTCAATAGATAGAATCATCTCCCCCCTCAGTTTACTGATTAAAATTCTAATCTCTTTGGAAACCTCCAAAAATAATGATTTACCAGCTATATGGATATACCTTAGCTTGGTCAAGTTGATATGTGGGACTAACAATTATAGTTCATAATCTTTCCACCTGTTTACATATGCATTAAATAAACATATCCAGAATTTACAGAGTGATTTCCATGAGCTAGTCACCACACTTGAATTCATATTTATTGGTCTGCACTCAGTAGTGGATTCATTTTTACAATCCTTAGATTCAAGACTGAGGTATGGGGCTTGTGCAAAATCATACAGCTGATGAGTGGCAAGATGTATTGCAAACTGTCATCTATACACAGAAGTCTTGAATTATGACTCTTGGGATTCTAGCAATAATAAAATTAAGAAACACAATGTTTCCTAGATGGTTAAATGCTCTGTCAAGGCTTGTTAATGTTATTACAGATACAGGAAATGACCAGGTCCTTCTGCACACAGCTACCTCAAGCACATGGTCACAGAGTGGTTGTGCTCTACATGATGGTATCTTCAGACTTATTCTTCCCTACAGAAGGTATAGCATTACAGGGTTTCAGAGATGCTTGCCCTCTCCTTGGACTGTGT
Organism: Mesocricetus auratus; assembly: GCF_017639785.1. Classification (NCBI taxonomy): domain Eukaryota; kingdom Metazoa; phylum Chordata; class Mammalia; order Rodentia; family Cricetidae; genus Mesocricetus; species Mesocricetus auratus. The sequence continues at coordinate 51,626,511 of NW_024429198.1, forward strand.
GAGGTAGTTCAGGAAGCAAAAGGAGATCTTCTCCCCTCCACAAACCACATAGCAAGCTGTCTAGGACTATTACTGGTTATGGCTACTCTGTTCATCCATTCCTTTCAAATGGGGAGAGGACCAGTGTTGGAAAACAAACAATGCTCCTTTCCCTTCAAGAATCACAAAATACTCACTGTGACTTGCATTATGCACTTCCATCCACTACAGAAATGACACAAAACACAAAATTCCATTATCTTCTTATTCCTGAAGAAGCACAAGTTATGAAAGGTAAAGCCATCCTCCTAAGGTCACAGACTTCACCACTGTTAAGAGCAAAGACCAGGAGCTTAGCTATTCCTTTACTCTAAGTTCAGTTTCAGCACAGATGCTTCTGCCTAAAAGGCTGGTGTTTCAGTTCTTTTATGCTAAGCTCCATTTCAGCACTTCTCCTGATGTATGGCCTGAATTCTGCTTCAGTGGGTCTTGCTCAAAACTCATTTCTTTGGCGAACCATCCTCTAATCTCATATGACCACAGGCCCTCCTTAGACCGGAGCTTGCGGACATGGTCTTTGAAAAATGACATCATAATCCTAAAAAGAAATGAAGGAAATTGAAACCAATCTTTGCAACATACTATTTTTATTTGGTTGCTTGTGCTATTTAGATGGAGAGGGCACTGGATAAGGACTATATCTTTTCCATGTTTTATACCATGCCTGATAAGTTCTCAGAATATAATAAATGTTTCACAGGCCAATGAAAAATTCCAAAGCACATAACCTACTGGGGAGGTTGTAAAATTATTCATGGCTGACAGTAAGAAAGCTCCAGAGTTTTACTCTATAGGGAAAAGACACCCAGAAGCCTGGAGTCACTCTTGGAAAAACCACATATGTGGAGGATTAAAAAAAATATTTCCCTAGGATGAATGCTAATAGGGCATCTCAAAGGTATATAATGACAATGAGGCAATGTTTGCCACTCTATCATAAAACTGATAGTTGGTCCTGGTTGTTTATCATCAGCTACACTGATTTTTAATATGGCTGTTAGAAGAGGACCCTTAGAATGGTGTATTGTTCATTGAGTAAGAGAACACATACACAGGAAATTATACGTATATTAAGTATTTGTATATAAATTATCATTCTGAATTATGGAGTTGTCAGTTGTCTGGACACAAGAATGGTCTTTGCAAAACTCTTAGAAAATAAAAGTGCGAAGTTGTTGGACAAATAAAATTTGAAATCCCACTATGTACATTGTAACCATATGGCAGTTACATGGGCTATTGGAGAAAGATGATGTGAAATAGGAAATGGGTAGAGTTCTTTAGAAATGTACATATAAATCCATACCAACCATTTTTGGACAGTTGTTTCTTCTCTTTTATTTTTATTGGATTAAAAAAATAAATCTGGATTGAACTTAGGGCCTGTATGTACGAGGCAAGCCCTTTTCCACTAAACTAGACCCTCAGCCTGACATCTGCTTCTCTAACTTTTGGGTTGTCATGGCCACACATCAGTTATTGCAGATGGAACCACTTATTAATTTGTGCATGTGGAAGCCAGCATACCGATCAAATCAAGTGATTACAAGGACATTTTTTGGGCCAGTGAAGAAGTAGGAGAGAGAACCACTGAAAAATAGAGGCTATATGTATGTTGGGTGGATAGGTCCAGGTCTGGGTCTGGAGTTTACCAGTATGGGAACTGTGTTAATTAGCTCTCAGTTGCTATGACAAATTATCTGAGAGAAACAACCTAAAATAAGAAAAATTTACTTTGGCTCAAATTTGAGAGATTTTTACTGTGTGGCTGGTTGGTCCTGTTGCTTTGGACCTTTTGTAGAACAGTGCTTCATAGTGGGATCCCATGGAGGAAGGTGCTTAATAGCTTCATGGTGGTCATAAAGGAAAGAGAGAAGAAAGCGACACCAGTGTCCCAATATCCACTTCAAGAACACAGCCCTGGGGACTTAACTTTCTTCCATAAAACTCCACGTGTTACTGAGCTCTGCCACACCCCAGAAACATCACAGGCTGGAGGTAAATCTTGAATACACAGACCTTTGGAGGTCATTCTAGATTCAAACTGAAGCAACAATATTTTGTCTTTATTTAGCCTTGGATGATAATAATAACTATTGGACCTTATGATGTCATATAATCCAGGTCAGGAGTAGCATTTCAGGTTTTTAAGAAGCTGACTGTCTTAAATGAAAGTGAAGGTGAGGCTGAATTGTGAGAGAAAATGAAAAAGAGGAGAAGTATTCAGATAGCATGCCAGAATGGCACAGAACAAATAAACAAAACTCAACCCCCCCAACCAAACCCAAAACTAGCAAGCAACAACTTTAGTCATACTCAGAAGAACTGAGAATGAATTATACTCCTGACAAGAAAATCATCCTGTAAGTATTTAGATAAATTGAGCCCCTGTTCTTTTTCTACTTTTCCTATTTGTGGTAGATATACAGTCTCCTTTCTAGTCAGATAGAAGATGAAATTTCCGACATCCTCAAGGACACAGCCATGGAGTCTGCTCTGGGTTGTTATCCGTGAACACAAGTGACCTGGGTGACGGCAGGAGGGCACCTCATGCGTTCTTACTTGACTCCTGTGTGTTCTCCGAGCCATCATGTGTGTACAGCGTGTGAGGGCAGGCAGGGAGGGGTGCCTTTCTTTGTGGGATAGTCTTACCCGGTGTGGGGAAGTTCCATAGGGTCATTCTGACCTACCTACAGCAACTCAAGATGAGAAGTAAATGTCCAGTCTGTGAAGTCATGCATTTTTGAGGGGAGGGGAGGGTCAGTTGTAACTGCATCATATCATTGCCTTTTGTTTTGCCTTGGTTTCCATTGGAAGATATTTTCACTACTAGATTTCCATTCTGCTCTTGCAGCTTTTAGCTTGCTTTATTTACCCTAAGGCTTCATTCAAAGGACCTCAACATCTGTACTAGTACTGGAATAAAATGACTTTGGGAAACAGGATGCTACTGATTATAAACCTTATGGGGGATTTCAGGTGAGAATTAGAACTGAAAACTTAAGAAATGATTCTATTAAAATGTTGTATAGGGTAATACATTGTAAGACATAGTCATAATGCTATTTCTTCCCAGGGCTTGTCATTTGTCCATTTCTTTTAACTAGTATGATACACTCTATACTCTTCTTATCATAACTAAATTATGGCCTTGATTTTCAGATACTGTGAAGTATTTATATTCATTAGGAATCAGCTTCTTAAAAAGTGACGTGGGTTAAATCCACGTACCTTCTGGAACAGTTTCTCTTTTAAAGGGAATGTTTCTGTGGTGCTGCTAGACCTCACAGTTTGCATTCATTAAAATATGCATTAACACACTTCACTGAAACTAGAATTTCAATGTCAGACACTTTTGGATGGTATGAGAAAGTTGGAGCAAGACTCGAAAATTTGGATCCATTTCTTGCTTAGAATCTGCTGTCAGTTTAGTTTCTCACAGTAATTCACAGCTAGGGAAAGACATCCTTAGAATTTGGAGGCAGAAACGTCATCAGTTGATGGTGACTACGGAGAAGCTGGCCTGGAACAAGGACAGATTTCTCCCAAGCTTCTGGTCATCATGAAATTTAGAAAGCAGGAGGAGGTGCAAATATGGGGGTCTTTTATGTTTGTCCTAGAGAAACATAAAATTGTGCTAAAAATAACTTTTCCCACTTGTGAAAGAGAAAAGATGGTCATAGATATCTTGAGTCGTAACATGATTCAGCAGTGTGCTAAACTCTGCACAAACCCATGCACACACATGTAATTACCCAGAAAGGCCAAGGAAGTGGTTGCCTCCCCTAGGCAGTGATGGTTGAGGGAGCACCCTGTGTCCCCGTCCCTCTGTGCTCTCTTCTTCAGATCTGGCCGCGTGTACGCTGAGAATTCTAGTTGTTCCCCCCATCTTCTCTTTCCCATCCCCCCTTCTGGTGTACTTGCCTTGACTTCCACTTTCACGGTCTCTCTGCCTTGGAGTTCTTGGGGGAAGAAACGGAAAACACTGTAAACGTCTCTTGGCAGGCTCTGAGTATCCTTTCCCAGCACTCTGACTGAGCAGTTTGGTGAGGCTTGTTTGAATGTTTCCACTCTTATTACGTGGGTCCCATAACCTTGCTTCACTAAACAACATTCTCAGAAGAAGAGGTAAAAACAAATGGGAACGGTATGACTTACCCTAGCAACACAATTTAGCACCAGGCTCTGGTCTAATGTATATCTTACTGCGATATACAAAGGTCTAAATTATATAGTAAGATAATTATAGATGAAATATTGCTCCTTAGAGATAATACATGCAAAGTAAAGTGGAGTAGAGAGTGATTCACTTGAGAGAAGAATTACACCATTACCAGAAAAATTAAATTCTAAGCCTCAGGTTTAGGTTTCCCTTGTGGGGTTCATCCTGCGTGCACTTTCTGTTGTTTGATTGGTTTTCCTTCCCTGCTCTCTGTCTTCTGAGAAATCAGCCTCTTCAGGTAGCTGTTAGCAGAGGCATTGGTGCTCCAAGCAGGAAGTCACAGCCAGATGCAGAAACTAGGTTACCAAACATGGAGCTGGTGAGTGGTCACTTAGTGTCACCTTCAGTCAGTTTTCTTTTGGTTACATAGGTACAGTTATTGCCTATAATGTTGTAGGTTTTTTTTCTAGCGATGGGCACTAAACCCACAGCTTTGTACTTGATGGTAAGGTGCTCAACCCCTAAGCTTAATCCCTTACTGTTGGTCTACAGTGTGGTGATGGTGAGTGTCAACGTCACTGATCAACTTGACAGCATCTAGAATCACCGAAGGGACGAACCTCTGGCGTGTTTGTGAGGGAGTTTCTAGAATGGGTTAATTGGCGTGGGAAGACCACGGATGGCACTATTCTGTGGGCTATGGCTAAGGTTTCATAGAGTAAACAAAAGGAGATAGCGAGCTCAGCAAGTCTGTCACTCTCTGCTTCCTGACTGCAGGAGCAGGGTGTCCAGCTGTTTCAAGCTCCTGCCACCGTTCCTCCCTTGCCATTACTGACTGTACCCTTACACTATGAACCAAAATAAGCTCCACCATTAGATTTCCATTCTGCTCTTGCAGCCTTTAGCTCGCTTTACCCTAAGGCTTCATCCAAAGGACCTTAGCACTTGTACTAGTACTGGAATAAAATGACTTTGGGAAATAAGATGCTGCAGCTTATCAACCTTGTGGGGGATTTCAGGTGACACCAGCATTGCCAGGGTGTTTGAGATAGTAACAAGCAAAGCAACTAATACAAATATCTTTTTGGATGTGGAGTATAAATAGAAACCAGAATTTTCCATCAATTTGAGTGAGGATGGTCATGTTTTATATACAAATACACATACTTCTTTATTTCAAATATATCCATTTATGGTTCCAAATGTCACCTGCATGGACACACAATATACATTATTCACAAATAAATTACACAGGACAGACTTCCAGGTGATCACGTATAGGACTTCTCAAACATGGGTAGCTCACTAACTTTAAACAGGTATGAAAATATCTCATATCGATGGGTAGACTCATCTTATAAAGGCATATTTTATGTTCTCATTTTTTCCTTTTGCAGATTGGCCATTTCATCGTTTTGCTGCATTGGCGTATTTGACAGAAACCGATCAAAGAGGGGGAGTTACTTTGCAAGGGTGTCAGTTCATTATGTCAGGGTGGGCATGCTGTGGCAGAGTGGTGCATCATGGATGACAAGATGCAGAGAAAGGAACGCAGGGCTAGGCTGCCTGTCTCCCTGTAGTCATTGGTTCTATCCTAGTCTCAGACCGAAAGATGGTACCTTGCCATCTGCTAACAGGTGTGAGTCACCATTTCCTTGGTGACTCCAAATCCAGTCAAAATGTCAGTCAAAACCATTCATCACATTAATGAATGGATCATCTACAGCAGTTTAATGAGCACCTGGACAGTAGAGTTACACGTTCTTTCAAATAACTTGTACATATTTTCCTTTCCATGCTTTTTTTTTTTGTGAATGATTTGTATTTGCGGAAGTTAGACTAAGTTGGGCCAGGGTTGTCTGGATATAATGACAGAATTTTCTTTGACGACTGGAGAGCTGGTTCGGTGGTTTAAATACTTGTTGCAAAAAACGTGAGACCCAGAGTTGGGCTCTCCAGTCTCACGTAAATGTTGGATGAATATTACAGCCAGCCTGTATTCCAGTCTTGGAAGACAAAAACATGATCATGGAGCAAGCTTGTTAGTACATCTCCAGGTTTGATTGACAGACCCTGTCTCAGTGAATACAGGAGAAGATTGATGGAGGATGGACCCTGACATCTATATCAGATCTCCACATGTACACATATACACATGCACCCCCACACCATGTGTCCACATACAAGCAAAAACATGCCCACACAGGAAAATATTTCCTCAGACAGAAACTTACTTATTTTCATGGAAGTGGGAAGTGGGCCAGGAAACACTACTCTAGGCTCACTGACAGCTTCTTTTTTATTGGGAATCCATGGGACTACCTTCCTGGTTTTATTGTGAGAACATTTAAAATCCATTTGTCGACACTCCCTTTTCCTATAAAAATAACATACTTTATATGGAAAATATTAAAATACACATTCAGGAACTTACTTCAGTTTAGAAACACACTAGCATTGGAGCTCTGTCACATATTAAGCATAGGTATCCAGTGGGAGGAATTAATAATACAGTAATTTTATTTTATGATTCCTTTGGAGAAAACCACGAGATTATTTTTAAAATGCTGCTGGATTATGCCTAGTGAGAGGAAACTGTAAAATGCTTGAAAATGAAACAAACAACTCTCTGAAAAATCTAGAAAGGGAGGATTCTTTCATGTCTCAAGTTCACTTTTCCCTTTGAAGGACTAAGTTGAAAATCATGCAGACATCAATCAACTCCAAAGGCTCTCCTAGAGTTTGATAAAACAGGAAGAGCCTTTGGATTGATAGTAGCAAATTATGAAAGATGTGTGCGCTGTGTATTCTAAATTATAATACAATGTATCCTAAGACATTCCTGTTTTTTTTCTTTTTGCTTTGACTCTTTTGACAGTGCCTCTGTCTTTATGTTTCTTACCGCCTACTTTCATTTAATGGTAGATAACCATAGTTTAGATATTTTTGAAAAAAACTTCATTGCTTCTGGCCATATCCTGGACTTTTAATTTTTTAAGTAAAAACCAAGCACGCTTAGTTTTGAATAATAGAAAAGAAAGAGAATGACAGCCTGCCCTCCCTCCCTCCCTCCCTCCCTCCCTCCCTCCCTCCCTCTCTCTCTCTCTCTCTCTCTCTCTGTCTTCCTTTCTTTTAATTGGAGTTGAATAATACTCCATAGCATGGCTATTGAAGGAGAAGGATACAATTTTCAGTACTAGGCTATTATGAATAAAACTGGTACAAAATGTATGCTTAGGCTTCATGTGAACATTCATTCTCTCCTCCTCCGTCTGTGTTTGTTTTTTGGAGACAAGACCCTGTGTTTCCCAGGCTGGTCTGATCTTGCCATTCTCCTGCCTCAGCTCCACAAGTGCTGAGTTTTAACAGACACGTCCATTTCCAGGAAACTATATGTTGGAGTAAGTTGTTTTATATTTACATCTTATTTATTTACTTTACTTCCTGACCAAAGTTTCCCTTCCCTCCCATTCTCTCCCCATGCCCTCCCTCAATCCACTCCTCCTCTGTTTCTGTGAAGAAAGATGCAGGCCTCCCATGGGCATCAGCAAAGCGTGGCCTATCAAACTGCAGCAAGACTAAGTGCCTCCCCTTGTGTTAAAGCTGGCAAGGCAACCCAGTACCAGGTATAGGTTCCCAAGAGTCGGCCAAAGCACTAGGGGCAGCTCCTGCTCCCATTGTTAGGAGTCCCTCAAGTAGACCAGGCTACACAACTGTAACGCATGCGCAGAGGGCCTAGGCTCTCTGGCTGTCGGTTCAGTCTCTGTGAGCTCCTATGAGTCCAGGTTAGTTGATTCTGTGGGTTTTATTGTGGTGTCCTTGACCACTCTAGCTCCTACAATCCTTCCTCCCTCTCTTCAGACAGATTCCCCCAAGCTCCGCCCAATGTTTGGCTGTGGGTCTCTATATCTATTTCCTCATATTTAAATTTTAAAATAAACTTCCCACCTTTTCCAGAGTAGCTGTTGGTAGGCTTATAAATGCTGACTCGCATTGTTTTTTACCATTTGCATTCTATTTTAGCACTTGTGAAAAAGTGTGTGACGCTGTCTCTGCATGATTTTAATTTCTCTACTAGAAACTGAGACTGAGTCTTTTCCCCTTTGCTTATCGGCACGCTATATTCTGTTTAAAATAACTGTCTTTTTCACATTTTCTAGCTGTGTTATCTGTGTTTCCCACTATTGACACAATATTTCTTTAATGTAGATTCCACTTCTTTACTTGACATGGGATTTGTAAGCATTTTTCTCCTGGACTGTAGCTTCGTTTTTTTTAAACAATGTTGTGAGATTTATTTATTTGTTTTATGTGTGTGCATGCTTTGCCTGCATGCTTTGATCTGTATACATGCAGTATCTATGGAGGCCAGAAGAGGGCATCAGTTCCTCTGAGCAGGAGTACCAGATGGTTGTGGACCACCATTGAGGGTGCAGAGAATTGAATCCAGGTTCCCTGGAGGGGAAGCTAGCGCTCCATCCCTGAACGGTCTCTCTGGCCTCCTCTGGAGTTCCCTTATCAGGCTTTTAACAGATATTTTCACAAAGCAGAAGCTTTCAGCTTTTCTGACATTGAGATGATCGGCTCTTTTTCGTTTGTGCGTCCTACTTTTGGTACCAAATAAACGGCTTTTTCATGTGATTTCAGGTCCTGATAATTTTTGGTTTGTATTTTCCTCTTAAGGGCATGAACGATTTTGCATTAATTTTTAAAGAAGCTGGGAAGCTGAGCTCATTCTCCTGCTAACCTCCCATGCTAGGTAGGTGGGTCTAGCATTTGGTGGCTCGTGTTGCCTTTCTGCAAAGGCAGCTGAATGTTGTGGGGTTCCTATGGGTCCCCTAGTCTGCTTCCTTGACCCACAGGTCTGTTTTCTGTGACTGCCTTGGTGTTTATTACTGTGGTGATATAACAAATCAGGTGGGTTGACACCCCACCCCCATTTTATTCTTTCTTTTAAAATAGTCTCTTATTCTACCCCATTTGTCCCTTAATGTAAATTTTATAGTAACCCTGTCTGTCCCAATAATCAACCGTGGGATTTTAAAAACTAGTCTCTTTTTATTGAATATTTGAGAATTTCATGCAATCTATTTTAATATTCGCCCCCATTTTCTCCATCCTAATCCTGGAGTTTTGGTAAGAATTGTGACCAACTGATATGTTTATTTGGGTGGGATTGGTATTTGCACCACCTAGAGTTTATTGACCCAAGAATACACTATGTATTTAATATTTAGATTATTGATTTCTTTCATCAGTATGTAACACAAATTCTAATTGGGCTTAATAGATATAGAGTCAAATATAGAGGCAAATGCTGAAAGATCAGAGAAGCAGAGCAGCCAGTCGCTAGTTCTTACCTCTCCTCAGACCCAACGCTATGAGTTCCTGTCTCCTCCTGTCTTCTATCCCTCTCTCTGCCCGGCCACATCTCTTTCTATCTCTACCTGCCTAGTGCTGTGTTTAAAGACACATGACTCCCAAGTAGTGGGATTAAAGGTGTAAGCAACCACCTCTTGACTCTGGTTCTTTTAGACTGGCTCAGTTTTGTGTAGCCCAGGGTGGCCTTGAACTAACAGAGTTCTGTCTGCTTCTGTCTTCTCAGTGCTGGGATTAAAGGTATATGCTACCACTGCCTGGCTTCTATGGCTAGCTAGTGTGGCTAGCTCTGCACTCCGATCTCCAGACAATTGACATTACTATTTTGTAGTTTTTAACCCTGTACTTCATTTAATTCACATTTTATTTTTTAAGTGCATGCAGGAATCCTAATTTCTAGATCCCTGTGTGTGTGTGTGTGTGTGTGTGTGTGTGTGTGTGAGACATTGACACTAGTCATAGTATATGGCAGGCATGGGTGCTAAAGCTCTTTTCCTTTTGGTTATGTGTCTAAATTGGTCACTTAGAACCTTATGGGTCTCAATGGAATTCTTTTTAAAAAGTTGAAGATGTGACACTGGTTTTAATTTTAAAAATTCATCCAACTTGCAAATTTCAATGCAAATGTGTGGAAGAAAACCTGTTTATTGGGACAATTAGGTTTGCTACCATGTTATGGGATGCTCACAAAATTCTATAATATTCCTAAAGATCCATTTTAAGATCAATTTTCTGCATGGAAATTGCTTAATAATTTCCAACAACAGTTTTTAGGCTTTATTTTTTATTGCTTTCATTACATTCTTTGAACTGTTTTAAAAAAGTACCTTTTAAACTAAAATCAAATTACATTGCTTTACCTCTTCCCTTTTCTTCCTCCATCCCCTTCCAGGTACCCTCTCTGCACCCCCAAACTTCTCTCTATTGTCATTGTTTTACACACACACACACACACACACACACACACACACGTAACTTGCTGGGTCCATTTTTGTTGTTTATATGTATATGGTTTCAGGACTGATCACTTGGTATTGAATAACCAATAAAGGGGCTCATTCCTGGGAGAGTTAAAGCCCCCTCTGTTTAGCTGCCGACTGGACTGTTCTTTGTCTAGGGGTGGACCACATGAGATTTTCTCCTTTCTATTTTAGCATGTCTGTTGATACCGCCATTGTTCCAGTCTTGCTTATGCAGCGATTTCTAGAAAAGGCGTTTGCATCTCACTACCCAGTAGTTCAGTTCTTACAGCTCTCTTCCCCATGCTCTGTAATGCTCCTGAGCCTTAGATTACAGAAGCTGTGATATAGATGTATCCTTTGTGGCTGGCTCCCCTTGGCCCATTATTCTCTGCATTGCTTCCCGTTGTGGCTTGATGTGGTGAATTCTATTTGCTGTAAAGAGAAGCATATTTGATGAAGGGTGGTGGCTGCACTCATCTGTGAGTATAAGGAGGTTTAGAATTTAGTAAGGAATTATGCTCGTCTAGCAGAGTGGAGATAGTAGATTCTTTCTAAGGTCCGTGATCTTACTAGCCTCTGGAAGATGGGTAGACGTCTATTACCAGGTGTGGTTTCCCTCCTGTTCAGCAGGCCTTAGGTCCCTTAGACTGCTATTGACTGCAATCTACACGTGAGTGGAACTTCTTGCACCTTTGTTCATATTGCTCCTTTATGCATATTTCGTCATGCTGGTCATTGTCACAGCTGAGCAGGACCGTTTAATTGTTTCCTTTCCTCGGCAGCTCGTATAGTATTTTCCAGAAACTAGACCTCAGGAAAGAGGCTTTCAGATCAGATCCATCTTGAGTCATCTGAATTGTGTGTCCTAAGTGTGTGATATCTTCAGTAATGGAGCTGTATCCTCAAAACCCGAGAGGCAACCAAAAGCTACATTTATAATATATATTGTTTTATGAATCACTAGGACTACTCTGGCCAACCTTTCAAGAGGACATTTCTTGTGTCTATACTGGAGTTTTTATTATTCTGATTCCTTGGAACATTGTCAGCCCAAGAGAGTTAACTTTCCTTAAGATGCTATATATGTATATGCATGCATATGAGTACACATGCATACACATACTCTTATATATTGTGATTAATTTAGGTAAATATAAAATAATAGGATTCAAGGCATTAGAAAATAACCTTGGGTTACTTGCCTTTATCCCTCCCTCTTCTGTATTGACTGAACTCCCTCCTCTCCAGTTAGAGTGTCCTCTGTTGTGAAATATTAGTTGAAGATGTGTTACACTTGTTTATGATGTGGAACATTGTTTAATGATGTAAAGATGTGCTGCATTATTTTATGTTGCATTTGTTTAACTCTGTGAAGCTATGTTACTTTGCCTATCTAAAACACCTGATAGGTTTAATAGAGAGCTAAGTGTCCAATAGTTAGGCAGGAGAAAGGATAGGCAGGGCTGGCAGGCAGAGAGAAAAATAGGAGGAGAAATCTGGGAAGAGAAGAGGAGGAACAAGAGAAGGAGAAGGAGAGGAGGATTTCAGGAACAAGTCGCCTAGATACACAGCCAGGCTATGTAAGTAAGAAGTAAAGAAAGCTCTATAAAATAGAGAATGATAAAAGTCCAGAGGCAAAAGATAGAATAATTTAAGAACAGCTAGCTAGAAATAAGCCAAGCTAAGGCCCAGCATTCATAAGAAAGAGTAAATCTCTGTGTATTTATTTGAGAGCTGGGTGGTGGGCACCCAAAGAGTAAAAAGAGTAAAGAGCAACAACAAAAACAATTACACCCCTCTCCATTTTTCCGTTTCCCATTTCACAACACATGTATCCTTCTGTTCTCTCAAACCCCAACAGCTTATACTTTCCTGGTTTCTGTGTTTGCTTCATGTTGCAAGCTCACATTTGAAGATTTTAGTTCCTAGGAACCACAGATGAGAAAGAACGTGTGGTATTTGTCTTTCTGGCCCTGGGTTACCTCACACAATATAATCTGTTTTAGGTCAATCCATTTATCTGAAAATTTTGTGATTTCGTTTTTCTTTACAGTTGAATAATACTCCACTGTGTCTATGAACCACACTTTCACTGTCTACTTGTCTGATGAATAACATTTAGGTTGTTTCTATTTCTTTCTTATTGTGAACAGACATTGCTGAGCAAGTATCTGTGGAGTAGAATGAGTCCTTTGGACATATGCCAGGAAGTGGTCTAACTGGCTCATATGGTAAATTTATTTTTGGCTTTTTAAGGATTCGCTTAAAATATTCGGTATTTCTTTTGTGTCTGTTGTAATGTTTCCCTGTCCATTTCTGATTCTTTTGATTTGGGTCATCTCTCTTTTGTTTGATAAGTTGGTCCAAGCATCTATCAACCTTGTTTATCCTCTCAAAGAAATAGTGTTTAGAATCATTGATTCTTTGTGTTGTTTGTTTTGTTTCTATTTCATTAATTTCTGCTTTGATTTTTATCTGTTTTTGCCACCTACTGAGTTTAGGTTTTGTTTGTTCTTATTTTTCCAAATCTTGATATGCACCATTAAATAATTTATTTCTGTTTCTTCTGAACTTTTAATGTATTGCTGAGGTCTATAAACTTCTTTCTTAGAATTGCTTTTAATGTGTCATAGAGGCCTTTGTGTTGTGTTTTCATTTTCCTTTAGTTCCAGGAATATTTTTATTTGTTTCTTGATTTCTTCTTTGGTCATTCATTATTCAACAATGAGTTATTTGATCTCTGGGAGTTTATACACTTGTTTGAGTTTTGTTTGCTATGGATTTTAAATTTTATTGCATAATAGTTGAATAGAATACATGGGATTATTTAAGTTTTCCTGTGTTTATAAGATTTTTTTGTTACTCAGTGTGTGGTCTATTTTAGAGAAGCTTTCATGTGCTGCTGAGTAAAATGTGTATTCATTGCTGTTAAGGTGGAATGTTTTGTAGATATAAGACATCATTTAATTCTGAGGTTTCTCTGTTAATTGCTTCGTCCAGATGATTTATTTGTACAAGAAAGTTGGATGTTGAAATCACCTACAGTGATTAGGTTTGTGTTAATCTGTGTCTTTAATCTCTTAAGTATGCTTTTTACAGAATTGTGTGTGCTAGAATTTGGTGCATATATGTTATATTGTGATGTAAATGACTGATTTCTTTCTTTCTTAGAATGAAGTACTCTTCTTAGTCTCTTCTGATTAGTTTTAGTTTGAAGTCAATATCGTCAGATATCAATATATCAAGGCCTGTTCACTTCTTGATCCCATTTACTTATAATACTTTTCCCCAGTATTTTATTTTATTTTTATTTAGATTAGAAACAAGCTTGCTTCGAACGTCAATCCTAGCTCCCTCTCCCTCTCCTCCTCTCCCACCACACACCAACTCCCTCAACCCCCCACCCAATTCCCACTCTGCTCCTCAGGGAGGGTGAGGCCTTCCATGGGGGATCTCCAAAGTCTGTCATATCATCCAGGGCAGGGCCTATGCCCTCCCCCATGTGTCCAGTCTGAGAGAGCATCCCTCCACATGGAATGGATTCCCAAAGTACATTCATATGCTAGAGATAAATACTGATCCACTACCGAAGGCCCCAGAGATTGCCTAGGCCTCCTCACTGACACCCATATTCAGGGGGTCTGGATCAGTCCCATGCTAGCCTCTCAGCCATCAGTCTGGAGGTCATGAGCTCCCCCTTATACAGGTCAGCTGTTTCTCTGGGTTTCTCCAGCCTGGTCTTGACCCCTTTGCTCATCATTCCTTCTTTTCTGCAACTGGGTTCCAGGAGTTCAGTTCAGTGTTTAGCTGTGGGTGTCTGCTTCTGCTTCCATCAGCCACTGGATGAATACTCTAGGATGGCATACAAGGTAGTGGTCAATCTCATTATCAGGGAAGGGCATTTAAGGTAGTCTCTCCACTATTGCTTAGATTGCCAGTTGGTGTCATCCTTGTAGATCTCTGGAAATCTCATTAGTGCCAGATTTCTCCTCAAACCTATAATGATTCCTCTGTTATGGTATCTCTCATTCTGCTCTCCTCTATTCTTCCCCCGACTCAACTTTCCTGCTACTGCATATCCTCCTATCCCCTCCTCTTCTCCACCTCACTTTACCCCAGCTCCCTGTCCCCTCCCCGCATGCTCCCAGTCCACTCAGGAGATATTGCCCCATTTCCCTTCTCTGTGGTACCATGCATATCACTCTTAGGGTACTCTCTGTTTCCCAGACTCTCTGGCAGTAGGATTGTAGGCTGGCATTCCCCTGCTCCATGTCTAAAATCCATATATGAGCGAGTACATACCATGTTTCTCTTTTTGTGACTGGGTTACCTCACTCAGGATGGTTTCTTCTAGTGTCATCCATTTGCCTGCAAATTTCAAGCTTCCATTGTTTTTTTTCTGCTGAGTAGTGTAAATGAACCACATTTTCTCTGTCCACTCTTCAGTTAAGGAGCATCTAGGTTGCTTCCAGGTTCTGGCAATTACAAATAGTGCTGCTATGAACAAAGTGGAAAAGATGTCCTTCTTGTATGAATGAGCATCTTTTGGGTATATGCCTAAGAGAGGAATTACTAGATCTTGTGGTAGACTGATTCCTATTTTTTCTGAGGAATCTCCATACTGATTTCCAAAGTGGCTATATGAGTTGGCACTCCCACCATCAGTGGAGGAGTGTTCCCCTTTCTCCACATCCTCTCCAGCATAAGCTGTCACTGGTGTTTTTTATTTCAGACATTCTCACGGGAGTAAGATGGCATCTCAGAGTGTTTTGATTTGCATTTTCCTGATGGCTAGGGATTTTGAACACTTTCTTAAATGTCTGTCAGCCATTTTGTATTCCTCTAGTGAAAATTCTCTATTTAGTTCTGTAGCCCACTTTTTAATTGGATCCTTTGGTGTTTTGGAGACTTGTTTCTTGAGTTCTTTGTAAATTTTGGAGCTTAATCCTCTATCAGAAGTGGGGTTACTCTGGGCATTGTTGATGTACACCTTTAATCTCAGCACTTGGGAGGCAGAGGCAGGCAGTTTGAGGCCAGCCTAGTCTACCAAGTGAGTTTCAGGACAACCTCCAAAACAATATAGAGAAACACTGTCTCAAAAATCAAAAACAAACAAACAAACAAAAAAGAAAAGAAAAGAAGAAGAAGTGGGGTTAGTGAATATCTTTTTCCATTCTGTGGGCTGCCTTTTTGTCTTGTTAACTGTGCCCTTTGTGCCCCTTGCCTTTCAGAAGCTTCTCAGTTTCAGGAGGTCCCATTTATTAATTGTCAATTTCAGTGTCTGTGCTATTGGTGTTACGTTCAGGAAGCAGTCTCCTGTACCAATTTGTTCAAGAGTGCTCCCCACTTTCTCTTCTAAGAGGTTCAGTGTGGCTGGGTTTATTTTGAGGTCTTTAATCCATTTGGACTTAAGTTTTGTGCATGGCAATAGACAGGATCTATCTGCAGTCTTCTACATGGCAATATCCAGTTATGCCAGCATCATTTGTTGAAGATGCTTTCTTTTTTTCCATTGTATAATTTTAACTTTGTCAAAATCAAGTGTTCATAGGTGTGTGGGTCAATACTAGGGTTGTCAATTCTATTCCATTTGTCTACGTGTCTATTTTTATGCCAATACCAAGCTGTTTTCAGGACTGTAGCTCTATAATAGATCTTGAAGTCAGGGATAGTGATGCCTCCATAAGTTTCTTTATTGTACAGGGTTGTTTTGGCTATCCTGGGTCCTCTATTTTTCCATATAAAGTTGATTATTGTTCTTTCATGATGTGTGAAGAATTGTGCCAGTATTTTGATGGGGATTGAATTGAATCTATAGATTGCTTTTGGTAAGATTGACATTTTTACTATGTTGATCCTACCTATCCAAGAACATGGAGATCTTTTCCATTTTCTGGTATCTTCTTTAGTTTCTTTCTTGAAAGACTCAAAATTCTTGTTACACAGGTCTTTCACTTGTTTGGTTAGTGTTATGCTGTTTGTGGCTATTGTAAAAAGTGATGTTTCTCCAGAAACTACATTTAGTGGCTGGTTAAGTACTGAGCTGAACTCAAGAAAGCCAGTATCAGAGAGGGAGGACTGATGATCAAAGGGATTAAGACTGGGCTGGTTTAACCCCCAGAAACAGCTGACCAGACAAAGGTTAACTCTTGAATCCCAGGCATCAGCCTGGGAATCCAGCATGGGACTGATCAAGACCCCCTGAATCTGGGTGTCAGTGAGGAGGCCTAGGTAATCTATTGAGCCTTGGGCAGCAGATCAGTACCCATCCCAAGTATACACACGGACTTTGGACTCCCATAGAACAATGTGAGGTGCACTCTCACCCTGAACTCTTGGGGAAGGGTCTAGGCCCTGCCCTATATGAAATGACAGACTATGGACACCCCCATGGAGGGCCTCACCCTCCCTGGGGGAACGAGGGGATAACGGGGGGGGATGAGGGGAGGGCACGGGAGGAGGGGAGGGAAAGGGAGAGGGACCTGGAACTGACTTGTGAAGCAACCTTGTTTCTTATCTAAATTTTAAAAAAAAGAATAAAAAAATAAAAGACATGCAATCTTCAAAAAAAAAGTGATGTTTCTCTGGTTTCTTTCTCAGACCATTATCTTCTGTATATAGTAGGACTACTGATTTTTTTTAGTTAATCTTGTATCCTGCCACTTTGATGAAGGTGTTTATCAGCTGTAGGAGTTGCTGTGTAGAGTTTTTCGGGTCACTAATATAAATTATCAGATCATCTGCAAATAGTGAAAGTTTGACTTCTTCCTTTCCAATTTGTATCCTCTTGATCTCCTTTTGTAGTCTCATTTCTCTAGCTAGAACTTTAATTACAATATTGCAGAGATATGCAGAAAGTGGACAGCCATGTCTTGTTCCTAATTTTAGAGTAATTATATTGCGTTTATCTCCATTTAGTTTGATGCTGACTTACTGTATATTGCTTTTATTATGTTCAGTATGTTTCTGTTATTCCTGATCTCTCCAAGACATTTATCATGAAGGGGTGCTGGCTTTTGTCAAAAGCTTTTCAGCATCCTGTGAGATGATCTTGTGGTTTTTCTTTTGCAGTTTGTTTATATGGTAGATTACATTGATAGATTTTCATATGCTGAACCATCCTTGTATTCCTGGAATGAAGCCTACTTGATCATGGCAGATAATTTTTATGATGTGTTCTTGGATTCCATTTTCCAGTATTTTATTCTGTATTTTTGCATCAATGTTCATGAGCAATATTGGTATGTAGTTCTGTTTCTTAGTTGTGTGTTTGTATGGCTTTGGCACCAAGGTAATTGTAGCCTCATGAAAAGACTTTGGCAATGAACCTTCTCCTTCTATTATGTGGAACACTTTGTGGAGTATTGGAATTAGCTCTTCTTTGAATTTCTGGTAGAATTTTGCACTGAAGCCATCTGGGCCTGGGCTTTTTTTGGTTGGGAGACTTTTGATGACTGCTTCTATTTCATTAGGGGCTATAGATCTGTTTAAATTGCTTATCTGTTCATGATTTAATTTTGGCATGTTCTCTCTGTGCCTTTTGGTTAGTTTGGATAAAGGTTTGTTTGTCTTGTTGATTTTCTTGAAGAACCAACTCTTTGTTTCATTGATTCTTTGTATTGTTTTCTTTGTTTCTACTTTATTAATTTCAGTGCTCAGTTTGATTATTTCCTCGTGTCTGTTCCTCTGGGCTGAGTTTGCTTCTTTTTGTTGCAGAGCTTTCAGTTGTGCTGTTAATTCTTTAGTGTGACCATTCTCCAGTTTCCTCATGTGAGCACTTAGTGCTATGAAGTTTCCTCTGAGTACTGCTTTCAAAGTGTCTCATAAATTTGGATATATTGTGTCTTCATTTTCATTGAATTCTAGGAAGTCTTTTTTTTTCTTTATTTCTTCCTTGACCCAGGAATGGTGAATTTGCACATTGTTCAATTTCCATGAGTTTATAGGATTTCTGCAATTTGTGTTGTTGTTGAATTCTAACTTTAAACCATGGTGACCTGGTAGGATACAGGGGGTTATTCCAAATTTTTTTTGTATCTGTTGAGGTTTGCTATGTTGCCTAGTATGAGGTCTATTTTAGAGAAGGTTACATGTGGTGTTGAGAAGAAGGTATATTCTTTTGTGTTTGGATGTGTTCTATAGATGTCTGTTAATCACAATTGGGTCAAAATTTCTCTTAGTTCCTTTGTTTCTTTGTTAAGTTTCTGTCTGGTGATCCTGTGTAGTGGTGAAAGTGGGGCGTTGAAGTCTTCCACTATAACTGTGTGAGGCCTTATGTGTGCTTTGAGTTTTACTAATGTTTCTTTTACACTCACAAGACATAGGCAATAGATAATCCAACTTTAGCAAACACCAAAAGAAAAAGGGGAGTAAATCCACAAACAATACAAGCAACATCAACAAATCAAAAACAAACAAGAATTAACTCTCAATGGTCATTAATTTCCCTCAATATTAATGGTCTTCATTTGCCTATAAAAAGACACAGGCTAACAGAATGGATATAAAGACAGAATCCATCCTTCTGCTGCATACAAGAAACATACTTCAACATCAAAGACAAATGTTACCTCAGAATAAAGGGTTGGAATAAGATTTTCCAATCAAATGAACCCAAGAAACAAGCTGGTGTAGCAATCCTAGTATCTAACAAATTAAACTTCAAATTAAAATCAATCAAAAGAGATGAAGAAGGTAATTTCATATTCATCAAAGGAAAAGTCCATCAAGATGAAGTCTCAATTCTGAACATCTATGCCCCAAATACAAAGGTATCCACATTCATGAAAGAAACATTACTAAAGCTCAAGTCACACATAAAATCTCACACACTAGTAGTAGGAGACTTCAACACTTTGCTCTCACCACTAGACAGGACTACCAGACAGAAACCTAGCAAAGAAACATAAGAACTCATAGAAGTGATGACCCAACTGGGTTTAACAGACATCTATAGAATATTCCATCCAAACACAAAGAAATATACCTTTTTCTCAGCGCCACATGCAACCTTCTCTAAAATCGACTACATAATCAGAAACATAGCAAACCTCCACAGATACAAAAAATTGGAATAACTCCCTATATCTTATCAGACCACCATGCATTAAAATTAGAATTCAACAATAACACAAAACGCAGATACCCTAAAAACTCATGGAAATTGAACAATGCACAATTGCACCATCCCTGGATGAATGAAGAAATAAAAAAAGAAATTAAAGACTTCCTGGAATTCAATGAGAATAAAGACACAACATAACCCAACTTATAGGACACCTTGAAAGCAGTGCTGAGAGGAAAGTTCATAGCACTAAGTGCCCACATGAAGAAATTGGAAAACAGTCACACTAGAGAATTAATAACACAACTGAAAAAAAAAAAGAACCAAACTCACCCAGGAGGAGTAGATACCAGGAAATAATCAAATCGAGGGCTGAAATCAATAAAGTAGAAACAAGGAAAACATTACAAAGAATCAGTAAAACAAAGAGTTGGTTCTTTGAGAAAATCAACAAGATAGGAAAAACATTATCCAAACTAACCAAAAAGTAGAGAGAGCACACTATCTAACAAAATCAGAAATGGAAAAGGGGACATAACAACAGATACTGTGGAAATCCAGGGAATCATCAGGGCATACTTTGAAAACCTGTACTTGACAAAATTTGAAAATTTAAAGGAAGTGGACAATTTTCTGGATATATGCCACTTATCAAAATGAAATCAAGAACAGATAAGCAATCTAAACAGACCTATAACCCCCAACTAAATAGAAGCAGTCATCAAAAGTCTATCAACCAAAAAAAGCCCAGGCCCAGATGGCTTCAGTGCAGAATTCTAACAGAAATTCAAAGAAGAGCTAATTCCAATACTCCTCAAAGTGTTCGACACAACAGAAGCAGGAGGTTCACTGCCAAACTCTTTTTATGAGGCTACAATTACCTTGGTACCTAAGCCACCCAAAGACACAAGTAAGAAAGAGAACTACAGACCAGTTTCCCTCATGAACATTGATGCAAAAATACTCAATAAAATACTAGCAAATCAAATCCAAGATCACATCAGAAAAATAATCCACCATGATCAAGTCGGCTTCATCCCAGGGATGCAGGGATCTTTCAACATGCAAATATCTATCAATGTAATCCACCATATAAACAAATTGAAAAACAAAAAGCACATGATCATCTAACTAGATGCTTAAAAAGCCTTTGACAAAATCCAACACCCCTTCATGATAAAGGTCTTGGAGAGATCAGGAATGACAGGAAAATATCTAAACATAATAAAAGCTATATACATGAAACCAACAGACAACATCAAACTAAATGGAGAGAAACTCAAAGCAATTCCTCTAAAATCAGGAACAACACAGGGCTGTCCACTCTCTTCAATATTGTACTTGAAGTTCTAGCTAGAGCAATAAGACAACGAAAGGAGATCAAGAGGATACAAATTGGACAGGAAGAGGTCAAACTTTCACTAATTGCAAGTGATATGATAGTTTACATAAGTTAACTGAAAAACTCTACCATGGAATTCCTACAGTTGATAAATACCTTCAGCAAAGTGGCAGGATACAAGATCAACTCAAGAAAATCAGTAGCTCTACTATATACAGACAATAGAAGGGCTGAGAAAGAAATCAGAAAAACATCACCCTTTACAATTGCCACAAACAACATAAAATATCTTGGGGTAACCCTAACCAATCAAGTGAAAGACCTGTATCACAAGAACTTTGAGTCTTTAAAGAAATTAATAATGGGACCTCTTGAAACTGAGAAGCTTCTGTAAATCGAAGGACACAGTCAACAAGACAAAAAAGCAGCCCACAGAATGGGAAAAGATATTCACTCACCCCATATCTGACAGAGGGCTGATCTCCAAAATCTACAAAGAACTCAAGAAGCAAGTCTCGTCTCCAAAGCACCAAAGGATCCAATTAAAAAGTGGGCTATGGAAGTAAATAGAGAATTCTCAACAGAGGAGTCTAAAATGGCTGAGAGACATGGGAAATGCAAATCAAAACAACTGTGAGATATTATCTTACTCCTGTCAGAATGGCTAAAGTCAAAAACACCAATGACAGTTTATGCTGGAGAAGATGTGGAGAAAGGGGAACACTCCTCCACTGCTGGTGGAAGTGCCATCTCATACAGCCACTTTGGAAATCAGTATGGAGATTCCTCAGAAAAAATAGGAATCAGTCTACCACAAGATCCAGTAATTCCTCTCTTAGGCATATACCCAAAAGATGCTCATGCATACAAGAAGGACATCTGTACCACTATGATTATATATAGCAGCACTATTTGTAATAGCCAGAACCTGCAAGCAACCTAGATGTCCCTCAACTGAAGAATTGATAGAGAAAGTGTGGTACATTTACACAATCTGAGTACTACTCAGCAGAAAAAAACAATGGAATCTTGACATTTGCAGGCAAATGGATGGTACTGGAAGAAACCATCCTGAGTGAGGTAACCCAGTCACAAAAAGAGAAACATGGTATGTACTCACTCATATATGCATTTTAGACATGAATCAGGGGAGTGTCAGCCTACAATCCCACTGCCAGAGAGACTGTGAAACAGGAAGGGCCCCAAGAGAGATATGCATGGAGAAGGGGAATGGGAGCATGGGGGATAGCGGAGAAGGAGCCCAGTAAAAGAGAGGGGGAGAAGTGGAGGTCTGGAGAGGAGGACATGGGGGAACAGGAAGGTTGAGTCTGGGGAAGAATAGAGGAGTGAAAGATGATAGATACCATAATATAGGTAGTCATTCTGGTTTTGAGGGGAGATCTGGCACTAGTGAGATTTTCAGAGATCTACAAGAATGACTCCAACTGGCAATCTAAGCAATAGTGGAGATACTACCTTAAATGCCCCTCCCTGATAATTATTTTGGTGACTATCTTATATACCATCCTAGAACCATCATTCAGTGGCTGATGGAAGCAGAGGCAGACACCCACATCTAAACACTGAACTGAACTCTTGGAACCCAGTGATAGAGAGGGAGGATTGATGAGCAAAGGGGTCAAGACTGGGCTGGTGAAACACAGAGAAACTGCTGACCTGAACAAGGGGGAGATCTTGGACCTCAAACTGAGGGGCCAGCATGGGACTAATCAAGACCCCCTGAATGTGTGTATCAGTGAGGAGACCTAGGCAATCTATGGGTCCTTGGGTAGTAGATCAGTATTTATCCCTGGCGCACAAATGGACTTTGGGCACCCATCCCACAATGCGGGATGCTCTCTAAATCTGGTCACTTGAGGGGGGGCCTGGGCCCTCCACAGAGTGAAATGACAGACTCTAGTGATTCCCCCATGGAGGGCCTTACCCTCCCCAGGGATCGGAGTGGGGATTGGGTGGGGGGTTGGAGGACTGGTGGGGAGCAGGGGGCTGAAGGGTAGGGAGAGAGGGCTGGGACTGACATGGGAAGCAAGCTTGTTTCTAATCTAAATACATGGTAAAAAGTGTTTAAAAAAAGATTTTCTTTGCTTGATGAATCTATTTCTCCTAGTGTATCTTCAATGCTTGAGAGTTTCTTTTCCATTTCTTGTATTCTGTTGGTTAAGCTTGCATCTGTAGTTCCTGATCATTTACCCACCTTTTCTAATTCCTGCATTCCTTCAGACTGTGTTTTTTAATTGTCTCTATTTCAGCTTTCAAATCTTGCTCTGTTTGAATTGTTTCTTGCGATTTTTTTGTCGTTTCTTCCATTTCTTTAATAGATTTTCTCATTTCTTCTCTTAGGGTCTCTATCATCTTCATGATGTTGTTTTTGAGGTCATTCTCTTCTGCTTCATCTGTGTTGAGATGTTCAGGTCTTACTGGTGTAGAGTTACTATACTCTGATGACATAATATTGGTTTTTTGGTTGTTGGTTGTGTTCTTATATTGTTGTCTTCCCATCCCTTCTTCCAGTGGGTGCAGGAGGAATCTCTTCCTCTTCTGGTGGGTACAGGTCCAAGGTTCTCTTCTCATGGGTGCACTCTGGTCCAATACTCTGATGGGGTCTCAAGGTGGGTGCAGGCAGGTCTGAGGCACTCCCTCTCCCAGTAGGTGGGAGCTGGATTAGGACAGTGCCATCAGCAGACTCAAGGTTGCTTGGTAAGCCGGGGGCAAGTTGATCTGCCTGTAGTCCCTAGGTCAGGAGATCTCATAATGGGCAAGAGGAAGGAAGTCTGGCCTGAGGCGGGAGCTGGAGCTCACCTCTGCCCTGAGTGGGGGTGGGAGTGGCCCAGCAATCTCAGCAGGCTCGCAGTTGCTTGGTCTACTGGGGCAAGTCAACCTGCCTGTAGTCCACAGGCCAGGAGATCCCATAGTGGGCAAGCAGAAGGAACCATTATTTTATTTTAATGTGGTGTTCATCTTCAAAGCTGAGTTTCTTGTAGACAATGAATAGTTGGATTATGTTTCTTAATTCATTCACCTAGCCTGTGTCTTTTGATTAGAAAGATAAGGCCATTAATATTAAAGCTATTATCAAAGGGTATATGTAGCTTTCAGTCATTTTGATATTTTTAGTTGTGCTCTGTGTTTCATTAAACTATAACTTTATTTGTATTTTTTCTAGAGCCTCTTGTATGTGCTTATTCCTCTCGTCAGTTTGAAATATTACTTTCAGTATTCTGGTTAGTGCTTTTGAGTTGTTGCTTGTTGAATGTGGATATTTTTTAAAGCACATTCCATGTATCATGGAAAATTTCTTTCTCCTTCAATTGTGGTAGATCGTTTTTCTGGGTATAATAGTTTGGTTTAGCAGTTATGGCCTTTTAGAACTCAAATTGTGTCAGGCACTTCTAAGTTTCAGGGTTTCCACTGAGAGATCAGATGCCATTCTGATGGGTTTTCCTTTGCATGTGACTTTTGTGTTTTCTCTTGAAACTTTCAACATCTTTTCTTCATTCTGCATAGTGATCTAACTACAATATGTTGTGTGGTGTTTCTTCTTAGGTATTGTCTAGTTGGAGTTCTGTGTGGGTATGTATTATTTTAGGTTGGGGATCTTGTTAAAGATTTGTTTTATGCCACTGACCTACCATTCTTCTCCCTCTTTGCCTCTAATTGGAAGATTTTATTGTTTGACACTGTCCTACACTCCCTGTGTATTTCTTTCCTGAGCTTTAGTTTTTTTCCACATGATAGCTTATTTCATCCAACATTTTTCTTGGCATCCTGATATTCTATCTTCTGTTTACTTCCTTCTATTTGTAAGGCTTTCCCTGAGTTGTCTAATTGGGATACTGAGGTTTTCAATTCCATCTTCGTTTCAGCTCGTGCTCTCATCAGTGTTTCTATTTGTTGTACTTAGTTTTTGGGTCCTGAATAATCTTCATCCCTTCATTTGGCCATGCATTATTTTTTCTTGTACATCACTCGAGCTTTTGTTGGTGTCTTCATGTAATTCAGTGAAGTGTTTGCTTGTGTCCCCTTCATTTCTTGAACTCATTGATAAAGTTTAAGTTTACTCTCTTAAATCATTTGTCCCGGCCTTCATTCAGGTGATTCTCATTACGGAATATTTCAGTAGGGTTAGTGAATTTCATGGAAGGCATGATTTTTTAGACATTCATGTTTTTGTTTTTGTGATTTGACCTGGGCATGAGTAATTCTTTCTTTGATTGTGTGTCTGATGTAATCTGAACCTCCTTAGACTGGATGAGGGCAGGAAATGGTGATATGAGCTAGTCCAGGTAAAGTTTGTAAATGAGCTATTTAATTTAACAGGGAAAGATAGTTCTCAAATCAAGATTCTGGAGCTAGGCCCAGGAAATGTGGCTGACAAACAAAGAGAGTTTTCAGGCTTTGGGACTGGAATTAGGCTTGTGTCTTTGTGCTTTTTATAGATTAGGTACACAGACTTGACTATAAAGTTTCTATGGAAGTTAAAAGTTGCATTTTTGGGTCAGAGCAGTTAAGAGCACTGCTTGATTCCCAGCACCCATGCTGTCTCACAAGTATCTATAACTCTAGCCCAAGTGTAGGACAGTGTCAAACAATAAAATCTTCCAATTAGAGGCATAGAGGGAGAAGAATGTCAGGTCAATGGCATAAAACAGATCTTTAACAAGATCCCCAAACTAAAATAATACATACCTGTACTGAACTCCAACTGGACAATACCTAAAAAGAAACACAACACAGCATATTGTAGTTAATACACTATACAGGACAAAGAAAGAATATTGAAAGTTTTGAGGGAAAACACGAAAGTCATATACAAAGGAAACCCCATCAGAATGGCATCTGATCTCTCAGTGGAAACCCTGAAAGTCAGAAGTGCCTGGTGCAATACAATTGAGTTCTAAAAGACCTTCTCTAGCCTCTAAAGAGTATGTGGGATGTACGTGATGCACCAATATACATGAAGGCAGAACATCCACATCCATAAAGTAAATAAATAAAAGACACAGAGAGAGAGAGAGAACAAAAAAGTTCTCAAACTCTCAAACTTCAAGAGTGAATTCTCTCAGTCTTCTTTTATTCTTTTTAATTTTTTCTATTTATCATTTGATCTGTAAGTATACTGTATTTACAAAATTTCTAACACTCCCACCTCCAACTTCTCTTGTTTCTCTTCTAGCACTTCCTCTGGAATTAATGACCTCTTCTTCTATAATTATTGTGAAAACACACACACACACACACACACACACACACACACACACACACTTTCCTTTTTGACAGCAAAAGAAAGAATTTCACCTCAGGCTTTTCCAGGGGATGTCACAGACACTTTTAAAAAGTACCCTTGCTTTCTACTCTGTAATCAAGATTGGGCAGTCCCACTATTCTTTATTTCAGTGGATAGGAGGACCAGGTCCCAACAACTATTAAGTTGGATGGCCTCCAGATTCATGAATTTTGTGGAATGACATTGTATCTAAGAACCCTCCACTCCTACAAATTTCCTTTGATGATCTCATTCTAATTACAGTCTTTGATTTCAGAAGTAACTGGGGGTTAACCAGGTACAGCATTCGTAATCTCAGAACTAGGGAGTCTGAGGCAGGAAGAGCTCCATGAGTTTGAACACAACTTGGGCTACATAGGGAGCCCTGGATGAGCCTGGGCTATAGAGTAAGACCTTGTTTAAAAAAAGAACAAATGAAATAAAACAAAATAAGTGCTTGAAGTTATAGCCACTGTGGTAGTTTAAATGAGAATGACCCTCACAGGCTCACATATTTGAGTACTTGGTCCCTAGTTGGTGGAACTGTTTGTAAAGGATTGGGAGGTGTGATCTTGTTGAAGAAGGTGTGTCACTGGGGGTGGGCTTTGAGTTTTCGAAAGCCCATGACATTTCCGGTTAACTCTCTTTCCTGTCTGTGGACAGGATGTAAGTTCTCAGCTACCACTCCTGTGCCATGTCTGTCTGTCTGCCACCACACTTCCTGCCATGTTCTGAAACTGTAAGCAAGGCTCCAATTAACTGCTTCCTTTTTATAAATTGCCTTGGTTATGATGTTTTGTCCCAGATTTAGAACAGTAATGACAATAGCTGCTGAACTGGTTTTCCTGCTTCTTAGTCCTTTAGAGTTTGTGATTCTCATCAACAATCTAGGACAGCAACTATGAAAACATGTGCCCAGACGTCTTGCATATTTGACCGACAGCCTCAGCTATTTGTTCTGGATCCATAATCACATTTATGCCAAAGTCATGCTCCCTATGAATGCTCCTAGCCAATAACTAAGTGTGTTGCGGGTAATAAACTTGTGTAATTAGGTAGAGAACCTTCCTGGATAGTGACTTAAGCTGAGGAACTCCCACTGGCCTGCCTCTAATCTTAGAGTCTTGCTGTAGTCTCAGCCTCTTCAGACCCAGGCTTCTTTCTCTCTCCTTCAGAGCATCAGGCCAGAATGACGTTCTCAAGGCTACCCCGCCTCTATCGGCACACGCTCTTTTTACTTAACACATACCCCCTGCCCAGCATATTCTTATTTTACAGAACCTAAACTAACACACATTGGTTCTAAATATTTACTGTCTGCAGCTTCAAAGATTTTGAAGAAATTTTAATTTGGAACTGCAGGAAAAACTCCACCTAACATTATGGTATATGTACCGTAGGTTCACATTTTGCATTATCTGATACAATGCTAGACAATTAAAACCAAAATAAGAAAAACATTACCACCACCACCACCACCATGACCACCATCAGTATGTGTGAGTAGGCTTGAATCAACAGAATGTTTGAAACCAAATTATTTTGGTTTTGATTCCCGAGAGAATTCACCAGCTTTGTAGTTTACCCTACTTGAATAAACAGAAGAAGTACAACACCACAGAAGGATTTATTTGAGACTGTAAGCCCAGCTTTACCAGTCATAGAGTTATTTATTTCTCTTACTAACAACGTTCTTGAAAGCAACCCTTCATCTTCCCACATGTGAAAAACAGAAAACTGTTTGATTAGACCAGGAGCAAAGCCCTGTCATTCCCATTTTGAAACTGGTGACACTAAGGCTGAGGAAGAAGAGTTTATTTGGCCCAAGTCAACCCAGTTAGGACACAACAGAATCAAAACTGGATAGAAATATTAGAGACTCTGTAGTCTTTGTTCTTTTCTTCTGTTTAGAACCATATCCAATAATCTTTACAGCATTTCCAATAATTAATTTTATGGATCTATACACTTGGAATTAAAAAATAACACTTTGTCTAAACCCATATTTAACTGTGCCTAGATATTTTCTATTAGTGATTGGAATCACCTTATTGGACAATCTTAGTTTGTTTTTCATTGGCTGCTTTACTGAGCCTCATCAAATGTATTTGCTTTGCAGAGCTACAGTGGATTAATCCTGAATAAGTAATTTGGCAACGTTTTTATTCATTTCTATGGAAACCATCTATTTGGATTTTCAAATATCAAGATCATGGAGATTTGTTGCAGTCCAATAGCAATCTTAGTTACAGCAGTGTCAGCTTACATATTAAGGGCACAGTTTTGCTTGGGTGGCCCTTCAGAAATCTGTAATTGGTGTGGAACACTGACACTCAGAGAATGAGCGAGGCCGCTGCAGATTAACAGTCTTGGTGAAACGGGCCCCTTGGAGCTTATTAGTTCTATCTGCTTCTGTATTAACCTCTCATTGCCCACTAGGTCATTTGCTCTGCCTGAAAGAATCAACATTGAATATAAAGGTCTAGTGGACAGTCCAAGTAATATGTCTCAACCTTTCCCCACAAACAAGCCTCTTTAATTTTTTAAAAAAGAAAGCAAGCTTCCTTTTCTACAGTCAATGCCTCATCTTTTCATTCTGAGAGTGTATGTGTCTCCAACATCAGTTCACTCTCCCTCTGATTGACTTCTGGAGTTCTTTGGGCTGTGCTCACTTGTCTCAAGGATGCTGAGAGAGCTGCATGTATGTGGAGGGTGGATACTGGGTGTTATGCAATGTATACTTCCTGGGTGCTTTGACCATGTGTTTTTTAAAAAGTATCATCATGAAAAATGACCTAAAGGGATAAGAATATGATAGCAATTCTGGTATGTATGTATTATATATGTGTACACATAATATATTATATATGTACATATAAGTATATATATGAATATATATGTATATACACACAGACACCCTGTACCTGTTTTCCTTTCCTTTTTGCTTTCTAATCAGTAATTTATTTTAAAAATATCTATTTTATTTTACTTCTGTGTGTGTGTGTGTGTGTGTGTGTGTGCGCGTGCGTGCGCCTCTGTGTATGTATTTGGATGTCAGTATAGGTGCTGGTAGAAGTCGGAAGGGACTGGATTCTTTGAAGTTAGAATAACTGGTGGTTGTAAACCATATGTGTCCTGTGCAAAGGCAGTATGTTGTTTTAACTACTGAGCTATTTGTCAAGTCTCATCAAATAATTTTTATCCAAAAGAGTTTCTAAAAACATAGGTTAGCTATGATTGATACATATAGTATATGTAAGACAGCATCTAGCAATCCTGAAATAATTGTATTTCTAAGAGGGTCATAATGCATTTTAGAAGTCAACTCAGAGGCTTCATTTTGAAGAACTCTTTATCTTGACTTCATGCTATGACTGGTGGCATGGTTGCATCAGCTGTGTCTGGCTTGTCACTGTCTGTGTCCTGTGAGCATCAGATAGAGTTTTTACCTGGAAAAATTAAACCAGTTGTTTTTAATGAAAGTAAAACGGTGTTTATTTGTTCATCTCACTTGCTTGCTATTAAAGACATTTCATGTTTTCTTTTCTCTTGACTAATTAACCAACTACATTTTTCTATTTTCATTATTTATCTATTCTGCATGTTATTATTCTATTAATGATTAATCTAGAAATCACAATGTACATCTTTGATATTACAAATTATTAATTTAGCATCTTTAATATTTCTTGGAACTTAGCATACCATTATTTCTAGAAATTTATTTACTATTTATTGTTCTTTATGGTTTCAGTTGTTGATGCATTTTAAGTGTCACAAAACTCATAATTATATATTCCAAACTCATTTTTATTTACACATGCAGTATTTCTTCCCTTGTCCTTCATACCCCGGTGTTACGTTCCTTGCATGATCATTTTAGTTTGTCTGAAATTCTCTGTTTTCTATTTCTTTGATTGCAGACCAATGAATCCCCTTAGGTTTTGTTTCTCTGTCTTTTGTTTAAGTTAGAGAAATAAATTTTCACCAGATACAGAATTCAGGAATTACTTCTCTTTCCTTTCAGCACTTTTACAATATTATCCTGATATATCTGGCTTCCATTATTTCTTTCAAGAGCTAAGATGAAAGCTGCATTGTTTCTCCTTGGCCAATACTGTGATATTTTTTCCTTTTTCTATTTTTAAGGCTCATTTCTTCTGTTTTGGGGAATTTAACTAGTCTTAACACATTGCCATTCAGGCCAATGCTATGCAACTTAGTCTTTATCCTGCTTTGAACTTCTCAAATCTGTTTTGATATCCTTTATTAGCTTTGGCAAACTCTTGTCATTCTGTCATTTCTTGGCCTTTTGGCTTGGGCTAAGAGTGGAATACTACTTCCCATTGCTTCTCTTCTCTTTCAGAGTAGAAAGATACATTTTGACCAGATCTCATAAGTTTCTTTAACACATTTGCCTATTTGTCCTATCTGAACATCTATTTCTGTCTATTTTATTAGTCTCTCTTCCAGCTTGCCAGTTCAGACTTTTCTGCTGGGTCTCATTTATTGTTAATGTTGTTGATGATTGTTAATCTTGGTTGTCAACTTGACATAATGTAGGTTCATGTAGGAGACATACCTCTGGGAACACCTGTACATACTCACCCCAAATGTGGATGACACCATTCACAGGGCTGAGGTCCAGATTGAAGAAAAAGGAGAAAGCAAGTTATGTACCAACACTGATTGTTCTCTGCTCTTGACTGTGGATGCCATGTGGCCAAATTCCTCAAGCTCCTTTGTGACTCCCCTACTCTCAAATTGTAAGCCTAAATAAATCCTCCTTCCATGTGCTTGTCTTTGTCAGGCATTTCAATGACTAATTGGGGGTTTTATATTGACAATTTAAGATGCTCCAGTTTTATAGAATCCTAATTCTATTAAAAACTAGATTCTAATTCTACAGCACAATTATACATTCTTTTATTTTGTTTTGCTCACTTTCTCTATGTTTTATTAATGCATTTATCACATTTATCTATTTCTTTACTTCTTTGCTTTGGCTTTGTGGTTTTGTGATTTGATGTTCTCTTATGCAGGTTATGTAAAGAAGCAAATGCCTCAGTTTGTGTTCATTCAAAGGTTGAGTCTGGTAGGTTTACTCAACTTGTGTTTAAATTGAACCTTTCCTGAGGGCAAATCTTTGGGGTTTTGGCTGAGCTTAACCCTCATCTCCTCAGCTCTCAAATTTACAAGGACTTCAGACTTTTCCCTTCAGAAATGTTTAACTCGGTATTTTGTCTCCCAGAGCTTTAAAATATGCATGTTTTTATTTGCTAGGTTAGTTTTGGTGCTACTTTAGCTTGAACTCAGAACCTCATACTTGACAGGCAAGTGCTAGACCACTGAACGGTATCTACAGCCCCAAATTTACATGTCTTGAGGCAGTGAGTGGCTGCGCTCACCCAAAATGCCTAAACACTGTGACACTGTAGTTTTCTTTCCTCTGCTTTCTAGAAGTTTTGGGTTTAGGCCTCCCTCCTCTTGCAGAACTCTGTAGACCCAAACTCCAGGTTTCTTTTGAGAAGGTTATGCTGTTAAGATTAAGTTTATGTGTTCAAAGCTCTCTAAGATTTAGTTGTATCACTCTGTTTCTGTGACAGTTGCTAGGCTTCTGCTTTCTCTTCACCACACCGTTAGTCTTTGTCATAAAATAAGGTTGATAAGTTTGTGAACAGAACTAGAAATGACCTCAGAAATTAAAAGATTGGCTCACATTGTAATACTATTCTTAGGAAGAATTTTAATAAGCCTAATTCTAGGTTTAAAAACCCTAATTATCTTCACAACTCTATAGTAAGGCCTTATAGTATTGTTGGCCTGCTGTGGACCATGTGATTTCGTGTGTAATTGGAACTCTTGGCCTTCATGCTTTATCATCAATTATTCCACCATTCAGTAAAACTAACCTGGATCTGACTGTAGTATTATATCTTTGATCTTGTGCTTTTGCCTATGAAAATGTCTTGGTTATTATTGTTTAATGCATTTTCAAGGACTATCTCACAAAGATTAGTAGAAAGGAAAACTTCATGTTTTCCTACATATTTTCTGAATTGATGTTGCATGCACCCCTTTCCCTTTTTCTGTTAAATCTTTTCTGTCTGGAACACCTACAGAACACATTTGTGTGTTTTTACATACATGGATCATGCATATGGTTGTTTGTGTATATTCATAGTCTTCACAGTGTACATCAAACAGCTTTCTGTACATTGGGCAGAAGGAATAAATAAAGAGCTGTCAGCCTAATACTGGGGATACCAAGGGATTAAGTTCAGACTCATCCTCATTGTTTGCAAAAAGAACATCTCGAATAACAAACAATATTTTCTGAGGTGGGACTAGAACCATACTGGTGCTATTCCAACTGTATACTGGAGGGAGATTTCATAGTACGGTTAAAATTCTCATTCTCAGGACCATCAAACAGTAGAAAAACATTAAATATGACAAAGGCAATTAAGTTTCAATTAATTACATACCTTTGTATCAAAAACTATTATAGGAATTGTTGTGGCAGTCACAATTGAGAAAATCCATGTACCACTTTTCAAAATGGTAGGTCTAACATTTTTGAGTCAGAAACATTTCTACTATAACAAGGAATTCTCATCCCTCAGATATTCTTCTATGTTTTGTGATACTGTGCACAAGAACCTGTGAGAAAACAGGCATTGTCTGTTTTACATAATGAAGCTTAGTTGAAACAGACATATATATTTATATGTTATAATAAAAATATATAGATACATGTTGCCATCAACATAAGGAAGCTATGTGAATAGTACTGGTAGTAAGCATTCTAATAATTTGAGAAGATGACCAACCCAGGGGTGGTCTAGCCTGAGGTCTGGATTTTATCTTGTCTTTGGACCTCATGTAGCTCATTTATCTCCCAGAGGGCTTTGACGTTAATGTCTTCTTTCTTTCTTGTGTGTTAGATTAATATGGCCATTCATCCTGAAAGAGACATGGATTAATTTAATAAGGCATCTCATTTCAGATGGCTTTAATAGTCTGAGTTGCTTTTAAGTAAAACTTGTAAGACTAGTAAAGAATTTCCTGTGAACTCTATGCATGCCATCTGGCTTCAAGGGGAGTCTTGTTCTAAGTCCATTCACATGAAAGCACAGCTTACCACAGCAATTCTGGGAAGGCCTAGAAGCAGGGGAGGGGTTGTCACATGTCTCAGTCTCACCAGGAATGTTACATGACTAAAAGGGTCACAGATGAACTGAATGAACCATGTCATTGGAGAAATAGAACTTGTGCCTGTTTCCAAGCATAATGGTGTCACAGTACTAGTAACGTAGGAATTACAAAGAACATGCTAGAGTGCTATTTCAAAACTTTTCTGTGATATGACCATATCCTTCAAAATTTGCTAGTGTTCATTCACTCAGTGTGATTGGGGACTATTAAAAATCACCATGCATACCACATCACCACATTTCAGAATGATGAGGCAAAATGTTAACTTACATTATTAGAGTAAATGTTCTAGCTAATAGGACAGTTGCCTGCTTCTTTCCCTTAGTAGTTTTCATGGTGTCTTCTGGTGCTATGAAAGATAATTCTCATGGAAGAGGTTTTCAGGTCAGATCCAGCTCAAGGCCTCTGTGCCCTGTGTCAGAAAAGCATGGTATCTTCAGCAACAGGACTTACCTACCACCTCTGTGTGGAATAGCAATACCCTACAGTATTTTGGGAATCTCTTGGACAACCCTGACAAACAACTCCAAACATCTCTTATGCCTGATATTAGGGCAATGATCACCACCAGCAATGAACAATGAGCAGTATCAATGACCAACATGACACACTAACACTAAGGGTTTGATAGCAGCAAGCATACCTTGGTGGTAACCAACAGCTCTCTAATTGGACTAAAGGCCACTCAACATGATGGCACTATGCCTGGTACTGGAAACCTAGCCAACTATGCAGGGATAGTGAAGTTATGGGATCTGGAATAGAACTTACAGTGTAATCCCTAACTACATTATAAATATTTATTATTATACACACAGATAAGTATAGTTTTCACACCTCATCAAAGCAGTTTCTCTGTGCAATGGACATGGGCCATTTCAGAAAAGCACAACACATCAAAATGTGTTCCAACTGATAGACTTAGAACATATCCCTTGCACCAAAGGCTCTTGGAACATTGCAGAAGAGGGGGCAGAAAGATTATAAGAGCCAGTGGAACAGAAAATTTGCTGTGAGACTGTGTCTCCTAAAAATGTTAGAGAGTCTATGCCTACAAAGTCTGATCAATATGGCCACTTAAGCAAGACCTGAACAAGGGTGACAGCAATGGACTTGCTAATGTGGAAAGGGAACACTCATGGCTCAATTCTAGAAAAAGAGCTATAAACAACTGAGGAATGTTGAGAGTGGGAGACATTGTCTCCTTCAGTGCAGATCCACCCAATTGGTTACTGAAAACCAATTGTTCAACCCTAGGATCATCTCTATATATGGAACATTGCATGAATTGAGCAGGTTGTGTTTATGTATTTAGGAATATATATTTATGCACATGTGCATATGATGTATGTAACAGCAATTTAAGTAAAAGAGACCATGATTTTGAGAGAGAACAAAAGAATTGCACGGGAAGAGTTTGAAGGAGGAAAAGAAAGGGGATAATGATGGAATTATCATTTTAAAAGATAAAATTCTTTCATGTGTGGGTCTTCTGGATGCCAAGGAGTGGCCCCCAAATCTGGTATGAGGGTCAGACATATTCGAGCCTGAAAACTGCACAGGATAGAGAAAGTCAGAGAGCCTTTTGGCTAAAAGGACGTAGGATGAAAAATATTCACAAATGCTGTGATCACAAAGGCTTAGTGAAAACAGTAGAGTTTGAACTGGTCCTTGAAGGACAGACTTTTCATAGACCACGCTGGGCATGAAATGATGTTCTTTGTGTAGAAAATTCGCAAGGAAGGGGAAAGATGGAGGAGCACGGCTGTTTTTGTGGAACAGTCAAAATTCAGATTGTGAAAAGGAAAGCATGAGAGTGAGACTGAGGGGCAGACAGGAGGGTGTCTTGCCTGCTAGGCTAGAAGATATGCTGGGCTGATGCACCGAATAGCTGGGGGATGTATTTTACAAGGTTCTTTACATCCGTTCCTCCTAACGATGTGCTTTCAGGAACACATTGTCACTTACATAAGAAAGATGTAGCTGAGAAAACTTACCCTTCCAAGGTCACAAAGCCAGCGTCCTCTGCCCTGTTATGCTTCCCAGCTCTTCATTCACACCACAGTAGGCCTTGCCACGTGCATCATGACTGCCCACTTCATCCTACAGCACATACTGTTTATGTCGGGGAGGAATAAAACAGCCCCCAATTAAATTCCATGACAATCGGGTGGCCAGTAGAAGCTGGACATAGTGGTTAGAAAGCAACCTTGAAGTCTTGATATTAATCCAAGATCCCCCTCCTCACTAGGTGTTCCACGTTATCAAGTGGTGTGGGTGGTGTAAGTGTCCTTCCTTTCAATGTGTCAGAGGACAGAAGAAGGCTTGGCCAGATACTCCTTTCTGATATTAGACATCTCAATGTAGACCTCTGAGCCACTGTACTAATTACTTTCCTCTTGTAGTGACCAAACACCTGGTGAAATCAGTTGGAGGAAGGGAGGGCTTGTTTTGGTTCAGGGTTTGAGTGGACAGTCCGTCGCGATGGGAGGGCATTGGGGAGCAGCGACGGGACGCTGGTTACATCACATTAGCAGCCAGTAAACACAGGGACACTGATGCTGCTGCTCATCTGACTTTCTTCTTTCCTTCATTTCCATTCAGTCTTGGACCTGACCAACAGGCTGGTGTCACTCACGTGCCAGGCAGGTCTTCTTTCCTCAGTTAGACCTCTCTGGAAACACGCTCACAGACACACCTGGAAGTGTGTCTCCTAGGTGATTGCAAATCTAGTCAATTTGACAACAAGCTACCACGGCCACTGATTCTGTTTGCTGTATACCAGCATATGCTGCTACAGCAACACTAAGTGAGCTAAATATCAATGAAGAAAACTCATCCGGTATTCAGTACCTCTTTGTTGTACTGTTCAGATCTCTGCTCTATAGCCATGGCTACACAGGCCATGCTGTCGAGTTGAGGGTTTTCTCACAACTTACTTTTACCCTCTTCTCATTTTAGTTTCCACCAAAGTTTAGAGATTTAATGGCTGGTGTTCCTATGCTGTGCCAGTCTCATTTTATCTGTGTTTGGTTTTTAAATACCGACATCCCTGACTTTGTTTTGAGATAGTGTGAAGGCAAGATGTGTTCAGAAAACAAACAAACTATGCTTCAAATTTTGACATTTGACCATTTTTTTCAGATTAGTGATGCGTGGTATTATTATTTTTTTTTTAATGATGCTGGGCACTTGTAGTGAGAGCCACAGCACTCATTGCCATGAAGGTGATTTTCTACAGTGGATTGCATTCAGTAAAGTAAATGAGACACACTTTCATATTACAGCATTTTCAACCTACAGTCTTTGCCAGGACATGACCACACCCAATCAGCGGAGAAGCACCTATATTTTGATATAAAGAACCAAGTTTAATTGGAAGTATGACATCCCTAACACCCTCTTGTATGTCAATAGTAAATACGTAATATTCACCATGCTGACGAGGGCCAGACATCCGGGGAAAGATCAGCTTGAAGAGAACAAACCCAGACTTTAAGGCAACAGACAGCTCTCCCTGTGCCTATTCCCCTAGCTTTTATCCGTTAGGAGGCACATTCTTGGGAAGAATGTATTTTTTTCCTTCAGAATATTTCCTCTTCTAACCTCAGAATCAGAGTTAAATGATGTAGCCTACATGTGAACTCAAACTCTCAGTGGTTCCTTGAGACTAGGAAAAAGAGAAGCATGTCCTCAATTGCTCCTAAAGGTTGGCCGCAGGGTATTTGGAAGAAGCCCTGCTTTTCTGTTTGGCTTACAAGATGCCAGTGGAGACTGCATGTGAGAGGGCTTGTTGTTTCAAGTGTATAGGAGAGGAGATGCAGTGGAAGGAAAAAGAGGTCCACTGCTCTTGCTTTCAGGGATACTGTGGGAGGTGGTCAGTCCCTTGTAAAGTTCATCTTTTGAACAATGCTCTAGGGAATGTCAGAGCCACTCCCAGCTTGCAGGCTTCAGAACTAGCTCCTGACTTTACAGTTCTTTTCTGGGAGGGTGGCTGTACTGGTTGGGTTTTGTCAACTTGACATAAACCCAGCAGGGAAGAGGGCATCATATATATATATATATATATATATATATATATATATATATATATTGTTTTTATTTAAATTTAAATTAGAAACAAGGTTGCTTCACATATCAATTCCAGGTCCCTCTCCCTTTCCCTCCCCTCCTCCCATGCCTTCCTACCAACCCCCCCCAATATCCCCTCATTTCCCCAGGGAGGGTGAGGCCTCCATGGGGGTGTCCATAGTCTGTCATTTCATCCAGGGCAGGGCCTAGACCCTCCCCCCAAGAGTCCAGGGTGAGAGTGCCTCTCTCATTGTTGGATGAGAGCCCAAAGTCCATTTGTATACACGGGATGAATACTGATCTACTCCCCAAGGCTCAATATATTACCTAGGCCGGAAGAGGGCATCTTAATTGGAAAATGCCTCCATAAGCAGGTCTGTAGGGCATTTTCTTGATTAATGATTGATGTGGGAGGGCCCAGTCCACTATGGGTAGAACGCCCCTGATAGGGTTTTTCTAGGGTATACAAAGAAGCAAACTGAACAAGCCTTGAGGAACAAGCCAGTAAATAGTCTCAGTTCCTGCCTCCAGGTTCCTACCTTAATTTCTTGCCCTGACTCCCCTGGGTGACAGGCTATGAAGTGGAAGAGTAAGCCAAATAAACACTATTCTTCCCAAGCTGGTTTTGGTCAGTGTTTTATCATTCCAATAGAAAGCACACTAGGACTGTGGTCCAGTCGCTTCTTTTAGGTCTGGTTTCCTTCTTTCTGTCTCACCCACAGACCCTCTAATTACCATGCACAGCATCTTTGTCAGACTTGCTTTAAAGGGAAATCAACTTTATCACTTTGCATTTATATAATTGATTTAATGAAATGTGGGCTCCCGTTACTCTTAAGGAAGCATGCGACTGTTTTAATACATATCTATATGCACTATTGGTTACTAAGGTGTTTATAAGAATGCCCATATACATTTAGTTATTCAGGCTTGGATAAATTCTGTCTTACTGTAACGTACTTGTGACCTGCAAAGCGTATCTGTAGAATAAAAATATTTAGGCATTTATATATTATAAACCTTGAAACAATCCAATTTACACATGTGATATATAAGGACGTGTAGGAGAGACAAAAATTAGTACATAAAGTTTTTATTTAAACTTTTCCCCTTCCAAGCAAGCTTCATTTACATTCTAGCACTGTACAAAATTTACATTTTCTGTGACTTTTTTTCCCTTTTCACTTTCTAGAAGTTTGTATTTCTCTGAAATACAGAAAGTTTTACTTAGAGTTCTCATAAATGCTTTTATTTAATTTGCCTAGTGATTAAAAAATAAAGTGAAGAACAAATCTAAGGACAGCTGAAATCCTTGTATAAACAGCGACTTTCGGGAGAAACGGTGATGACTGAGAGTACGGTTTCTGAAACAGCACGTGATCTTCTGGACACCAGTGGGCGTTTGCCACATTCTTACTGTCTTTCTTTATATATCCGTATGTTTTCAAGAGGAAAAAAATGAAAGTTAATCGCACTGGCTATGTATATATATATATATTCATATATATATATGTATTTTTTTACAACGGATCCTTT
The DNA here is from genome assembly GCF_017639785.1 of Mesocricetus auratus. Lineage (NCBI taxonomy): Eukaryota > Metazoa > Chordata > Mammalia > Rodentia > Cricetidae > Mesocricetus > Mesocricetus auratus. The sequence goes on from NW_024429198.1 coordinate 51,665,568, forward strand.
GGATCTGAACATACAAATAAATACAAAAACAACAAAGATTGCACTTTCCTGTAGAAACATTGTTGGATTCTGGTCTGCCCAGCCATCTTGAGGTGCTCATGAAAGCTCACCTTGAAGGCATTCGTTCTCTTCTGTGGCTTCCTTTACTTGGCATTTTGAGTATCACATTTGTTGAAGGGTTCAACACTTTTTGTGATTAAAAATATATTCAGGCACTTGTAAGTGCCAGTTGTTGGTCAAACTTAGATGAGTTTGAAAGTCAAATTCATGTTCCTGTTTGTTTTGCTTTTCTGATTGGCCACAAAGAGACCATGTCATGCTCTCCTGATCTTTTTGAGTCCCGAAAGACAAGTTCCAGTCCAGGCATCTCTGGTGATGAGTGCAGGAATAATGAGAATGGAGTGTCTAAAGCCAGCTAAAGGCAAGGAAGTGTACTGTGAGGTCCTATGAGTTAGGAAGTTTTTAAATAATTATTTTAAAATATTTATTTTTATTTATTTTACATGTACAGGTGTTTTGTCTATAAGTATGTAAGTGTACTGCATGCGTACCCGGTGCGATGGAGGCCCTGGAACTGGAGTTACAAGACGGTTGTGAGCCACCAAGTGGGTTCTGAGAACCAAACCCAGGTCCTCTGCCTGAGAAGCTAGTGCTCTAAACTTCTGAGCCATCTCTTGAGCTATAAGCCATGTGGGGGAAGAACCAGAAAGATAACTGAGGTTGTAATCAATGGAAAATTTTCCTTGTGTTCCTGAATTCCTGAAAGTGATTTGTCAACTTTTATTGTGGATTAAATTTGGGACAAACTGTTATCCCACAGAATTTCTGAAATATTCTGTGATGGAGTTCGTAGGTTCTATTTTTTGAGGCAAATTGGCCTGATGTTCACTACATAGAATGTTGTAAGAAAGGAAGGAGGCACACTTCTGGGAGCTGGAGAGTGACAGACTGTGATAGATTTTCAAGGAGAACCAAAGACACAACATTAGGACCGTGGCGGAGAACAATTGCTAAAGAGCTAACAACTTACTTTCCCCTGTCTCCCTGGGAGCTGTAAGGAACACAAACTGATTGTATAGAAACAAAGACGCCCATCTTCCGTCTTCTGTGGGTTTGGTTGCTGTGTTAGCTGTGGAGTTGGTGGAGAAGCCAAGCATTACACATACAGACTCAAATGGCGATTTCTGTAAGGGTAAGCATTCTGGTGGGTCAGATTTGGAATCATTCCTGTACAAAACATCCTCCAAATGTCAATGTCTATCACATGCAGTTAGGACACAATGCACAATAGGGACCTCAAGTCTCTGGGGCCAGTTTTCTGTGGTTTATCTTCTCTCTTTGAAAGTTCAGCTCCACATGAGTTTGTGTAAAGGTGGAACAAATTAAAAACCAGTTTGATACGGAAGAGTCTGTCACCACAGCAAGTTGAGTGTGACCTGAGCTCCAGACGACAGTCTCTGGTCAAGAACAGGTCTCTCTCTTCTGTAGTTACTTGTAAGTCAGAACGCAAAGGTGGCTTTTGGCAGTTGTACCATTGGAATGCATGGTTCATGAAGGACAGCAGTGTCCCCTGCCACTGCATCCTAGATGTGGCGCTGTGCCAGGGTTTCCTGCTGTTATTTGTTGTAGGGTACACAGGCCGGTAGGATGACCGTCGCACAGGCTGGGCCTGCCAGGGGTTCAGCCACATCGCCTTCGAGTTCAGTCCAAGTTCCCTTTTCTGGACAATAGCAGATTGTAGACGACTTGTAGGCACCCTGGAATGGCAGAGCAGGGAGTGTTTAGAGCAGGGAGGCACTCAGAGCTGCAATGGCCATGTCTCTCTTCACAGCGTCACTGGGAAGACCGACTCTGCTCAGCTTAAAACATTTCAAATGAGCTCAAGGGTTTTTTTTTTAAACCGTTGTGTTCCAAGCAAATATTTGAAACTGATGTTTCAAAATCTTGTAAGTGTGTGTGCGTGTGTGTGTTCAGGAGTGTGTGTGTGTGTGTGTGCAAGTGAGCATGCTTGCACACACATACACACCTGCTTGTGGAGAACAGAGACAAACTCTAGAGTTACTTCACTCCAGTGTGTACATTTTCTTTTTAAGCAGGGTCTCTCCGGGGCTTGGAGCTTGCCAAGCAGGCTACTGTCTGACTCCTCTACCTTCCCAATTCTTAAGCTAAAATCACAAGCCATCACATCTAGAGTTTTTGTTTTTATGAGGGTCCTGGAGATTAAACTGTGGTCCTCATGCAGGCAAAAATGGGACTTTACTGATCAAGCTGCCTTTCTAGCCCTCGTGGGGACATTTTGATAGCTAGTGACCAAACTCAAATAAATACCTAGAACATCTTTAATAGTCAATGATCACTTTTGAACTGGCTGGAAAATGGGAGTTTAAAGTAAAAAAAGACACGATTATTGTTTAAATGGTTGAAGTAAAGTGGATGTTAGATTCTGGCTTCCTTTCTTTGTTTTTATTTTGAGTTTTTACTGTGGAGAATGGGAGCCAAGCTATTGAGGCATTTTAGTGTAGACTGAAAACATATCCACATATTGATTTATTTATTTTCGAGAGGCCACACAACAACTTCACAATGGCTTTAATTTTGGTGCCTTTGTCAGCTTTAAGGCTCATGCTTGAGTAAAAATTTCCTTCCCATATTAAATCATAGGAAACAAATAAAAACCTCAACAAAACCCACAGAATTTTCTGAATGTGTATTCTTGGTGTGTGCCTGAATGCCGCTCTACTCTTAATGCGAACAATTTGCTCCTTATATTAGGCACATGTGTGAAAAATCTAGGTTTCTATGTCAACTTACATTTGTCTTTATATAATTAACCTTTTAAAGTTCCTAAAAACGTTGTATTGTAAGCTGGTTGAATACAAAATAAACAAAACTAATGTTACTAAAACTCCAAGTTGATCTTTTAAAATTACCATGGATAAATTAAGCAATATAAAAGCAATCATCATTGTGAGAACAATGAAATTGACCCTAGGCCTGAGGTCTCTCTTCATTTGATATAATCTAAACACCTAGTCTCCTTTCCAAAACATTGAGGTTTCTCTTTTCTTTTTTTACGAAAAATAGCATAAACACAAAAATATGAACGAATAATAAAGAGCTTGAACCTAACCAACTCCTGACTAATCCAATCAGCTTCAGACTTCCAGTCTGGAGAACTATTTTAAATCACAACACAAGGAGGTTATTAGCCATCCCACAATGTGGGCTATTCTGGGTGACAGATGAGGTTATTTTGTCAACAAGTCAGGGAACACAAAGTGGGGTGGACGAAATGTTCTAGACTGAGAGGAGCCCATGGGACACAATAACCACATATGTGTGTGAGACTTAGTGAATCTTGATGTGAGTGTTTTGATTTGGAAAATATTAATGCTTTGTAAGGCAATAGGAAACATTTGAGTTTGGATTGGGCATAAGGCTACTATTATATTTTGGGGGTGTGATAAATGATAGTATGTATATTTACATAAGAGAATAATGTTTTAAAAAGATAAGGATTGAGACTTTTACAGTGAAAGAGGACATTTGGGATTTGCTTCAATTTTTTTTTCAGTTAAACTTAAAAGGAAGGGTCTGCTGATAGATGGTGACACTGATGGTGGTGAAAGGAAGGTCTGTCAATTTTTGTTTATGTTTGGAAATTTTCATGATGGGAAGGGGAGTGAAGAGCAAATTCATGCCCTAAAGAGAATTCACGGACGTTGAAGAGTTAATTTCTATGTCAGAAACTTTTCAGATTTTCCTATTCAGTTTCTGAAGACCATTTGGAAAATCACTTCATTTTGGTATAGGGGCAAGCTGGAGATGCAACACCTGCTGTGGGATAGTTGATGGGCTAGCAAGCGATTTCTACTGTATCCATGCCAGTTCTGTCTTCCTGATCATGGTGCTGTGCCAACTGCCCACGAACCTGATATTCTTAAAGAGTACGAGGAGGATGATAGCACATCTGGGGGAAGGGAACAGAAGCAAGCATACACAGGAGGAGAGAAACAGACAGAAGTGGTACACACAGGAGAGGGAGGAGGAAGAGGAGGAGGAGGACGAGGAGGAGGACGAGGAGGAGGACGAAGAGGAGGAGGAGAGAAATACGGACACGTACCATACTCCAGCTGTAGCCCCCCACCAGATAAATGCTGTCATCAAGCACGGCGCAGCCAGGGCCGCTTCGACCCTCCAGGATGGGGGTTTGGAGAATATTCCACTGGTCAGCTTTCGGGTCATAGCACTCCACAAGCATGACATCAAGGTGGGAGAAACCTAGGTGACAGGAAAAGGCAAGCAAGGAAGAAGAGAGTGACTCCCACAGTCCATTTAGGGCTTTGGCTTCTTTTTAAAAGCAAGGGGGACTGGAACTAAGACATAAACAGTTGTTATTTGGAAAATAAAGGTGCATACTTTCATTAGAGAAATTGGGAGACATATCAGAAACTTCTAAAAAAAAACTAAAACAAAACACAGAGAGAATCCAACAGACTTTGGGCATTTTGGATGAATTCAAATCAAGAATGCCCAAGTAGGTATCATAAGGTTGATTACACAGGGGTAGACCTTATAAAAATGATTTATTCTAATGTTTCTTTAAAAGATTTAAGACAACAATGGTCAACACAAGTAGCTTTACAGGCACCCACACCTGTTTTGTTTTTAAAAGTGACATCTGCATACTGAAGAATGGGTGTTAGAACTCAGACTTCTACTGACTAAACCATATTGCTTTTTCTATCCTCTGAAAACAGTTGCATCAACTAAAATTCATTGTTCAGGATCTTAAGTCTTTCCTGGAGTCTGACTATGTATAAGTAACTTCAATGATGAGTGGAGAATTTCTTAAGGGTCAAGTTTTGGAGTTGGGGCTCTAAGCACTGAGGGACTTCTTCCTCTCTGCTGCCTCCCTGCTCTTTTGTGTATGTGTGTGTGAATATTTATGTTTGTGTGTATGAGTGTATGTGTGAGTACATGTGTATGTGAACGAGAGTGGGTGTATATGTATGTTTGTGTGTGTGTGTGTGAATATGAATGCTTGTGTGTGAGTGAGTGTGTGTATGTGTGTATGTGAGTGAGTATGTGTGTGTATGTGCATGTTTTTTTTGTGTGTGTATGTGTGTGTAGGGTAGGGTAGAAGTTAACCTCAGATATCATTCTTCAGATGCTACTCAGATTGTCTTTTGAGACAGAATCTGGTAGGTGATCATGAGGATTCCTCTGAGGCTTTTTAATATCTGAACAAAAGCAGGGCTCCTTCAGAAGAGCCCAGAACCTACATTGTTCTTGGTGACCTTGCTATTAGCACAGCTGTGAAAAATCTTCTGCAGGGTAGAAGGAGGAGCACATGGCTGTAACCTTATCACTTGAGAAATTTGTAAGAGTTATCACAGTTTCAAGACCAGCCTGGGCTACATAGAAGAAAGAAGGGGATGTATAAATGATTTTTTGTCTACAGATATTTTCTAGCTAACAATCTATATGCATGTACTAACTAATATCCAGATTCTTCGATCATAGTTGAGAAGATAAGTTCCAAGGAACAATTTTCATTCCTGAGAAAGCAGATAGGTTCTTTCAGGCCACTAATTGCTTATACAAAATAAACCAGGTGGTATTACAATAAAGCAATATGCCCACTGCAAATTTTCTATATGTTTAAAATAAGCATCTCATAAGAATTCTGGGTTCTAAGGCATTGTTCAGGGTCATGTATACCTTCTCTGTCTATTTTCTGTGATTCTAGGCTGTGAGCCCCGGGCCTTGTGAATGCCAGGCAAACACCACCAACTGAGCTACAGCCTACTTGGGATGCATGTTGGTCCAGGCTTATGTGTGCACATTCACACTTTTTCTTATTAGACTGTTGTTACGCAACCTTTCTGTGCAAACATAATCTTGAATATAAAAGTCATTGAGACATAAAGACAATGTCTTATGAAAATGAAATGAGAAGAAATCACCCTTTATTTTGAAGCCCACAAATTAGTATAAAGCATTGAGGTGAGGGAACAGTGTGCGCTGAGGTTGAAAGGAGAAGAAGCAAAGGAACTGTGTGTAGTTGGAGAGAGAGTTCTCTTCTATTGTGGGGGCAGGGGCGGGCAGGGGACATGACCATAAGCAACAAGTACACACTAGGGCATCTTAGCTGAACATGAACTACAAATATAGATATAAAAGTTAGTTAACCTGTGTGATTTTTATTAAATTTATATGTAAATACAGATTAGAAAACCTTTTCATGCCTAACCTGCTTTTGGATTCATATACTGTAGTAAGATGAGTGAACACGTTGGCATCACTATTAATAACACAGGTGTGCCTGTTTCTGTTGCACTCAGGATCTGGCAGAGATTTTAGAGTTCAATTTAGACCAGTTCCTTAAATTTTGAGATGAAGAACCTGAGGCCCAACGTGGGGTCAGGTAAGTGTCAGTGCCATGGATCTGATTCCCACCAAATATAGTGTCATACACACCCACAAGTTTATAAAGTGCACGTAAACTGTAAAAGGTTGTAGTTATAAACATATCCAGGGAAGGAAAGCAGCCAAGAGACATCTTTTAAAAATGATTTAAATTAAAAAAATCAGTTCAATTTGAGAATCATAGATCATTTGATATTCAATACTTTAGAGAAATAATTCTAAATTTAGACACCATGTTTTTTGCTTTAAGAAAAAATCCATACATTAGCTCTGTGAACCTGTGAGTATAGTTTTTTATGATTGCAGCAAAAAACAATTTTCTGGAGGACAATTCATTACTACCACTTTGGAGATAAGGAATAATTTATTTCCCTGACTTCACTGTTACAAGAAATTGTGCCTTTTCAGATATTAATGGTCTTGTTTCTTCCCCTTAGATATCATTATTCATTTCTTTAATGTGTATGGTAACTTAAACATAATCCTATCTACAGAATTCAAACACAATAAATGATCGCTTCAGGGGTACTGTTAATTTACACACAGTAGAGTGTATGTTTCTGACATAGTTAACTATGATTATCTAACAAGAAATCCCTAAACAAGGAGCATGAGATGCAAATGTTACTGGGATAGGATCAAAACTAGACAAAACAAAACAACAAACAGGAAAACACCTTTCAAATGATTCCCTCCAATTGCATATAAGCGATCATTCATCACAGCCAAAGTGTGGATGGCACGTTTTGTGTTCATGTCTTGTTTGCGGGCCCAGACATCCATGACAGGGTCATAGCAATACAACCAGGGCACATATTCTCCATTGTGCACACCCCCTGTGAAAAACAGACACATCTGGGTCAAGTGAGTGCCTTGATCAATGAACTTTGTAAAGAAAATTGGAGGAATGGCTTGCCTGAAATATATATTTTTCCATTGTGCACCGCTCCTGCATGGGCTGCCAGAGGCTGAGGCAAAGAGGACACATAACGCCACTCGTTTGTGTCCAAGTTGTAGCACTCCACACTGGACAGGTAGCCGGTTTCATTTCTCCCGCCAATCACGTATAAATGCTTGTCCAAGCGGCATGCATAGAAACTGGCTCTTCTACAACGAAAACAACAGCTCTCAGTAAATCTGTGGAGTACCGCTTTTGCAACGCAGTAAGGGGTACTCAATCAGCCTGTGAAAGGGAGTATGCCTCTAGAGAGAGCTGCAAACCTTTGACTGCTACTGATTTGCCTTCTAAATCCAAGACAAACACGGCAATCCTATATATTACCCACCCAGTTAGCACTTGTGATGTTGAAATGTTAAAGAATGTGTCTGAGTTTTTCCTCTTCCTTTTTATACACTGCTAAAGTGTTCATTAACGTTGGGGGTGTTTGGTACTTCTAAAGATATCATAGTTCAGTGAGACAAAGTGAAAAATGAGGCAGATAATGTAACAATAATAAATTATCTTGACATTCACTTCTTTATGGTCCTTCAAGGGTCATTGTTCCCAATTTATTAGAAAACTGCATCATCAAAATTTCTCTTCAATTATCATTTTTCCCCTCCTAGTACGACTGCAAATAGAACAACTACGGTGAACTTTGTCTAGTGTTTCTATACATTTGACTTTTAACATATAACCAACTACAGGAATTTCATCCAGGGAGCTTTTGGTATTGATTCTAATAAGGTTATTGAATGATTTTAGTTCTCTGTTAAAGAGAGGCTACTGACAGTGTTTGCATGCTATACTTTCAAAGGCAAAGTGTGTGAAGTTCATTGAAAGGATAGGTGACCAATTGTGAGGTGTAGCCCATGACTTAGGATGGAGATATCGAGAAGCTCAATTTAGACTTTCAGTAGAAGAAATGGAAAGAAGTGAAATGAAAACTATATTAATAGAAGAAGATGGAAGACATAACTAGTAAGACATGAGAAGTAAAAAATATGAAAGTCTCAGTGGTCTAAACATTCAGAGCATGGATGGCCAGGCTTATGATGACCAGGATGGCATACATGTGGTCCACTACTGAATAAATATTACTGGTAAATGCCAAGGCCCTGAAGGACGTGATTTACACTGGATTAATTAATAGACTCTATAAAAATTGATGCTATGATTCTTGTGTATCATCAGTTATAATATGGACACTGTTAGAAATTTTTCTCAGGTCCTCCATATTATTTGGAGCTATTCAAGGTTGTGTGTATGGAGTATTGAAACATTTAGGGGCATGATACCTCAACAGACAATATGACTTACAAAACTAGATTGTATGGTGTGGTACACTAGGTGTGTGACCTTTGATCTGGTATAGAGCTTCTCTCAGGCTCAGATTGCTCTCCAGTAACATGGGGACAGTGAGAAAATCTTCCCATGAGGTGTGTACAGATATGTTCACGTGCCTGTATCAGTGCCCACTATTTATTTGTTTATTCTCAGAAACTGTCAGGCAATCTTTATCTGGATAAAAGTTAAATGAACTCTTCCCAATATATTCCAAGGCTCACATATCAGTGCTCAGGACCATAAATGTTTTGGATTTCAGGAATCTTTGTATTTAGAAATATTTAAATAGAGAAGATGTGGAAGGGACCCAAATCTAAACACAAAATGCATTCCGGTTTTATACGGACTTTTTACACTTATGCTTCATTCAGTCTTTAAACAAGTACTTCGATGGACAAAATATTCTTTTCCATTGTATCTGCTGAATCCAATTGGTGCAGGAGTATGGGGCCATCCACTGGAATATGGGCCATGCGCCTAAAGCATGGGACTCTTCTCCCAGCTGGCAACCACCAACAGGCTTTGAAAACCCTCCTCATCCATGCTAGAATTTTTAACTGGCTTGATCTTGTCCAGGTCTGGACAATATAACTACAGCTACTGTGAGTTTGCGTCTGCAACAGCCACCCCTTATTCACAAGATAACATTTCATAGTACTTTTCCCCACACTCTGGTTCTCACAATTCTCCCTACTACCTCTAACACTTTTGCTGAGCCTTCATGGGAGGGAAGTTGATAAAGGTACCATTTATATGGTGAGGCACTCACGGTTATTTTATTCTTAGCACTTTCACCAGTTATGAGTGTTCATACTGGTGATTTTATGCAATACTTTCAGTGTGCATGTGTTTTTACTATGAACATGTCACCTGAAGTTACATGTAAATCACATTGGATGCATTTCAGATTACAGATACTCAGTTTGGGATCCTGAAGTGACAGCCAAAGTGTCATATTTGCTCAGATGACTTATCACTATTTAAGTGTAATACTATTTGGAGATGATACTGAGTCCAACTTTTGTGATAGACTTACATTGTCCTGATAGACATTGTTGATCATTTTAGGCTAATATTTTTTTTACCATATTCTCTTTTCTACATCTCATCCATATTTTTGAAAGAAGTATAAGCTGTGGAAGATTTGGAATGTGATGAAAATCAGTAACAATGGAAGGAATTAGAAGGCGAATAGTGGAACCAAAAAAATTAAAGGTGAGTCGGATTTCATAAAGCGAAGACTGTTTTTTGTGTTCTGAAACCTTAATACTGTGTGTATGTGTGAGTGTGTGTGAATCTCACCTAAGTATAAAGTTAGGGTTTTAAAAGTTACAAAGTAAGCTTCACGGAGCTGGTCCACTGACTCCTTCCACTTGAACAAATTGATTCTAGTTGCTTTTTAATGAATATGATCGGTCAAAATTATAATTTTTTGTTTTTTTAACTTTTTTTACTTAAATTAGAAACATGCATGCTTCAAATGTCAATCCCAGCTCCCTCCCTCCACCAGCCCCACCCCCACTCTCCCACCCCCAGCCCAATCCCCACATCATTCCCCAGGGTGAGTGAGGCCCTCCTTGGGGGGGGATCTCCATAGTCTGTCATTTCATGCTCTTTTCAGTTTAAAATGTTTCATTGAAAAGAATGACATGGGCCTTAAGACATACGTCTCACATCATCATGGACACAGACAGGTCAGTGTACTTCTTCCAGATGGTTCTGAGATGGCTTTGGAGGTCTCTGAGAGGGTCGTTTACAGACTGCACTGAAGAGTCATGAGTGTGGAATGGGACTACTGATTGAAGGAGGGAATTGCAAGTCCTTCTCAGCACCGATCCAGAAGGTTAAATTAATCACCATGGGTGTTGAGATCGTGACGAAGGGGGGGGCACTCCCTTTAGCAGTCTGAACTCTACTTTTCTTGTCCCCATTCCAGTTTTCTTGTTTTGCTCTGATCTGGTTCCTTGCCTTCTGACACCAAGTCAGTCTGTCAGAACTGGTTTTTATTTCAGGCAGTGTGAACCCCCTCTGATGGTCCACCTGTATTCCCCAGCCCCAGACACACACACAGAGGATTTAGTATCTAAACTGGAAAGAATCAGCAGGTTTCACTTCTGACTCAAAAATGCTATTTGAGGGTAGAAATTCCTACAGCAATGATGGTGAATAACCCCAGACTCCCTCTTTGGTCCAACTGTGTGTTTCTGAAATGCATTATAGAACAAGGGCTTGGTGAACTGTCAACTCTGAGTGCCTTCTACATGCTCAGATTTTACCAGACTAGATTATTCCCCTCAAATCCGTAAAATAACACATTTTACTTGTGCTTTATTTTGGGGGGGTGGGGGAAGCAGCTTCAAGACTATTAAATATTCCTTAGTGGAATCACACCATTGTAAGTTCAAGTTGTTCATTTCTTCCTCCTCTCACTTCTTACTGCTGTCATTGCCAGAAGCAATATTTAGCAATGTTTATCTATCTGTCTATCACTTATATATCTATATGTCGTATGTCATTTTTCTATCACTGGTCTGTCATTTATCTATTTATATATCTACATATTGATTATCTAGCTGCATTAAATGATACTTATCCTAAAGCATAAGACTAAATTTATGGAACCTTAACTTAGTTTGAATTGTTGACTTACATTATCAAGTTAAAAACAAAAGACTTTCTAAGATGAATATTATCTTTTACAGTTTCTCCAATAGTACTTAAATTTGTGAATGTTTTCGGCATGTTAGCTTCTGGCTTTTCAATCAGTGAAACAGTGGACTTATGTTGTTTCCCAAACTGTTTTTGCCCCTTGTAGTTTAGACTAATAACTAAGGGGTAAAAATGCTTCTTTATTAGTAAAATGCCCATTTTGCTTTGAAAATAAGTTACCAAAACAATTCTCTTATTCTAAGTTTTCAGTTTTTCCTTTCTTCCTACAGAATCAAACCCGAAATCTAAGATCAAAATAGTTCATCAGCATTCATTTTTATTATTATAATTCTTATTAAATATATCCATTGACAATTTCATGCATGTGTATAATGCATTCTGGTTACTCTTACCCCATCATTCCCCATTTTCTTTCCCCAACCCCCTCCTCCCTACAACACCCTTTCCCAACTTCACATCCTTTTGTTTTATTTTGTGACCCAGTGGGTTTAACTAGGGCCCTCTATGTGAGGATGGGTTTGGAGCTGTTCATTGGAGCCTGGTGGGCTCACATGTGGGTACGCCACTGGACCTGTCATCAGCCAAACATGTTGACAAAGGGGCTGATAGGACTTTGTCCTTCCTTGCTGAACTATTGGTCATTGGAGGATTCTGAGGGAAAGTAGTCATTGACTTCCATTATGTACATTTAAAATTGTATTCCCATTTAATCTTTTACTTATAAATGCATTTCTGGAAAGCATGGAATTTATGAGCTCACCCAGGGTTGAGTAAGCCTAGAGGCTGTACGTTCAACTCCCTGCTGAACAAAGAGAGAAAGAGGGCAGCAGTAGCTTTAGCAGACCCCATTGGAAGACCGGATTAGGTAAAATAGCCTAAGAATCTATTCCTAGCTCTGTAAGGGCGATTTACCCCTGCGATGACTTACAACACATTTCTCTTATTCTCAATCAGTCTGGTGACTCCTCAGCATAAGAATGTCTCAGCCATTTGGCAGGAGAATAATAGGAACAGGTGGATGAGGAACTTCTGGTTTGATTCATGATCTACGTCTTATAAAATTAACTTAAATGTTTCAATAAGTATCTCAGATCTTGAGTTTCTCATCTGTCTTAGGTTTCTTCCTCCTGTGTTTAACCATCACTGAGAGCACCAGTGGCCACTGGTATTTTGAATGGAAGTCTGGCAATGGTAGAAGGCACGCTTCATTTGAGTGATGGACAGCTGCCTAGATCAGCTATCCCACAGGGGAGATGGTGCTAGCAGGCCAGTGGGTGAGATCTGTGGTTTCTTACTCAGCTAAGGTTGATTGTTCTAAATCTTAAAACCAAGAGAGAAAGAAAGAAAACTTCTTCTGCTGAGGACCTGACATGATATACCATAATGACTTCCAGAGAAACGCTAAACAGTCCATCCTGTCAACGGTGGCTGCCAGGCAGCACCAGACCATGGCAGGTCTTTTTGTCAGGTCAATGAGCTGCTAAAAATTGTCTAAGTAGGACCTTGCCATGATAGGCCACCCTGCCTCAGAGGAAGTCATTATAGACTATCAAGTAAACAATACACAATCTAAAAAATTACTAATTAGGTTTTGTAGCAATACTTTCCATCCTTAGGGGCTGTACAGTGAAATAATTGACCACAACATGAGTTATGCCTCCCAAGCTGAAGGCATGAAGGTTAATTATCATGGTGCATAGCCCCCAGCAAATGGGACAGTGATGATAAGAGAATGACATCTCAAACATGTGTTGTCAATTCCTTTGTAAATAAAACTTTCTAGAAGATGGTTTTGATTAAAGGGCAAAGCAGGACAGTTACAGTAACAGTCACCAGAAGCTTATACCCAAAAGAAAGGGATGGAATGTTCTGGAGAAAGACAGAAGAAGACTTGTGACTCAGGAAATTTCTTACGATGTTGATTGACTTGGCAGTATTTCTTGAGGTACAGGGGAGAGAGTAAGAGATTTTCTTAAATGAGTTCATTGTGCTTAATGTAATGTCTGGACATTCCCAGTTTGTAATGTCTCCTCAAAGAGTCTCATTTTTTATCTTATTATTTTGGAGGGTTAGTTATATATCTGCAACAGTGTCTCACGGGACAGCCAGGCTGACCTCCAAGTCATTATTCCTCTGCATCAGGCTTCTGAGTGCTGGGGTTATAAAATTGGGCTTCTGTACCCATCTAAGAGAGTTTTAATTCACTTATGTGGGGACGGGAAGATATTGAGCTTCTTAATACACTTAAATAGGTTCGTACTATCTTGCTGTAGAAATGCCCATTTTGGAATGTATGCTATTTCATGAAGATTACTTTTAACATGAAATTTATGCTGAGGATATAGTTTGATCTCACAGCAATCTACTTGAGTGATAAAACAGATACGAAGGGAGCTAATTTTCTGAACAGGAAGGAAAAAAACACAGCTGATTGCTTCTTCTCTAATTCTTGATGATGAGGAGGAAATAAGCTGTAGTTCATTGTCAGTATCTGTCAGTATCTTATTGGGCAGTTTACTTAAAAGGAGGCCAAAAGAGTTCAGTGCTTAAAATCTTACATGCACATACATTATTATATGTGTACAAAGACATGGTGTCATTACTGAATACGGTTAGGAGAAATAAAATACCTATCCATACACTACTCATGTTGTAGCTAAGAGACTAGGGCAAGACAGATATACTATGTATGAAAAAATGGAATGGCAATTTTTGTTTTGTTTTGAGGGACAGGATCTCATGTCACTCAGACTGGCCTCTAGCTTTCTGATTATCTTGCCTTCATCTCCCAAGTGCTGGGATTCCAGGCATGTGCCAGCATGGCCAGCTAGGACTATTTCTTTAAAGCTAATAGATGACCTGTTCTTGAAGAGGCACATATAAATGATTTGAGTTCTTGCAATATTAAACTTAAATACAGAATTAAATGTTAAATCTCAAGTTGTTATATTAAATCTCATATTGAATACTTTAATATTTAATATAAAAGCTTTTTCATTGACACATGAACCACTATGAGGGTGGCGTTTTATGTTTTGAGAACTCAGATACATTGCCATTGGTAATAACCATATAACTGGTGGTTAAACAGTCTGTTCTAAACGTGATCACTAAGGTCAAAGAAGATAAGCTGCATATTTTTTTCTCCCTATGTTAGGACAGATAAATGACTTACTTTTTCCTTCGGCATTGACAAGGTTAGCATTGTAACTTGGGTAAGCCAAGGCTAGTATTCTGCCTTGTGTCTTTAATGGACTCTCCTCAGTGTTCCTTATCACATAGCATTGATGCAGCGCTGCTACATGTCACCACCAAACAAAATGAACACTTACCTTTCCTGCATGGGTGGGAGTTGGATCCAACTATTAAATCGGGGATCATACCGGCTGACAAAGTTTGTACTGTGTTTTCCTGTAAAGATACATTTGAGGCATTTAAAACTTAGATCCCTTTCTTGATTTGTACACTTATCTGTTTTAAAATCTTGGTTGTCAGGTTTAACAAGTGTGAATTAAGTCAAGGGACCCTCTAGCACGGCGTGACAGGCAGGGAGGCACTTCCTCAAGCGCGTTTCCTTTTTCCTGATTCTGTGTATTGTTGTGGAATGACTCAACCCAACCAACCATACCAAAACCAACTATGTTTGCTAAGCTGTTCTTTTTGACCAGAATATTATGACATTTTTCCTGTGTATTGATACTTTTACGTTCTAAAAACAGGAAGTTGTTGCCTAAAAATTCTCCACTTTAGAGAATTCCTTGTATGATATCTCTGGTTAGTCTTTTTTTAAAATATTTTTTCCTAAAAAATACTAAAACCTATTTTCTAGAAACTTAACAACAGCAAACTTAAGAAAAATGTAGCCGGGCGGTGGTGGCTCATGCCTTTAATCCCAGCACTCGGGAGGCAGAGGCAGGTGGATCTCTGTGAGTTGGAGGCCGGGCTAGACCGACAGCCTCCAAAACAATACAGAGAAACCCTGTCTCGTAAAACCAAAAAAAAAAAAAAAAGAAAAGAAAAAAGAAAAATGTAAAGAAATATTTCCCATATACTTAAGCCCCATGCATGCCTAATTCTCCATTATTAGCATTTATTTTTACTGACCCAAGAACCCTACTGTAGTAGAGACTTTTGTCCCTCCATGGAAATAACAGCAGTCATGACAATTGGTCTTGTATCACGCTTATCACAGAAGCCCTGTGTGTGCATCATGGCTGTGACGTAAATACAAGTGCATTGGCTGGAACTGGAGCAAGCGTGACTCTTCTGAGCTGCTTAGCCAGCTTATCCCCTCTGCTGAGCTTAAAAAGCACATTAGTGCTTCCAAGGTATTAAAATGAATCTTATTTTGCATACATATTGACATCAAAGCGAGAAACGGAAGCGAAAGAGTATAGTACTCTTTGCATGTAGTGCTAGAGGTGGTGACCAACTCACACCTGGGGTCTCAGCCCTAACCACTGCCCTTGCTCATGCTTTGTAAGTAGACACTGGGTACAGATGTCACCCCAGGAATAAACAGAACGTGCACATGAGTGTGTTCACATGGCTGAGATATGGCCAAGTTTGAAATCTATTGTACAGGCTTAGCCAAATACCATCTCCTTTTGTGCAAGAGAAAATGTGTCACTAAGGATGGCTGTCTGGTTTTTAGCCTGACAGGTTAGCTGGAAGGGTCACACAACTTGTTGAATTGACAAAGACCAAGCAGGGATTGACTAGAAGCTAAGGTGAGAAGTTACGAAGTCAGCTTTGTATTTAACCCAGACAAGCCTACAGGATGTCAAAACAAGGCAACTGCTAAGCTGGCAGGGGGATATTGTTACCACGGAAATCTTGGGAGGCACTAGTTCGGAGTTAGTATTTAAACATACAGAACAGGTCTAGACAGAATCATTTTAAGAAAAGAGGATGGAACTGGAAGATAAAGGGTCTTAAGAGTGATCTCTGGGGTAGGAAAAAATAGAACAACAAAGGAAAGCGTGGTATTTTGAAAGTCAAGTAGTATTTGTGAAAGAAGGAATTAAGTAGCCGAGACTATAAAGAGCATGTGTGGTCTTGACAAGTGTTGCTTCGGTGTATTGATGTTGGGGAAAGACAGTGGGGACAACTCAGGAGAGTCTGAGATATAAGGACACAGAGGTAAGAGGTGCTTAATGCTGTCAGGACTTCTGACGCCAAAGGAAGACTAAACTAAAAGACACATGATCAAAGAAATGTTTTGGCTGCCAGGTAGTGGCCCACACCTTTAATCCCAGCACTTGGGAGGCAAAGGCAGACAGATCACTAAGTCTGAGGCCAGCCTGGTCTACATAGTGAGTTCCAAGGGAACCAGGGCTACACAAAGAAACCCTGTCTTGAAACAAGACAAAAGGGGAGTGTTTTAGCGGTCATTTTTAATTTTTAAAACTCAATAATACTGAAAAGTTATTGAGCTGGCAAGTGGAACCAAAGAACAGACCTTAGATTTGTGCAGAAAGAGCAGCAAAAAGAAAGCAGTCTACGTAGTGTCACAGTGGGAGTCTAAACTATCCTCCTAAGCTGATGTGTTGAAGGCTTGGTCCTCAGTTGGCAGTGTTGTTGGGACACGAGTGGATCTGAAGGGCACTAATGTCATCGATGAACTAATCTAACGGTAAACTCATCGCTGAGTGGTCATGGTCTAGTAGTATGTGGAAGGGAGAGAAGCCAGGGCCCTA
The DNA here is from genome assembly GCF_017639785.1 of Mesocricetus auratus. Lineage (NCBI taxonomy): Eukaryota > Metazoa > Chordata > Mammalia > Rodentia > Cricetidae > Mesocricetus > Mesocricetus auratus. Next base: position 51,682,656 of record NW_024429198.1, read on the forward strand.
CTTGAAAAGGTGACTGGGAAAGTGATCTTCTCCAACAATGCCCTAGTTTTGAGTAGACAGGAAATTGATAAAACCACTCCAAGGATTACAGGGATTGTGTGGATGTGGTCAGGAGTTCCTTCCCATGGGGGAATGTTGGCAGCTCAGGGCAACTGATGATAAATTGAATTTTACCTGGTGATCCACAGAAAGATAAGAATTGTAACAATGACCCAGATACTTCAAATAAAGACTATGTCCAGAGCTGTTTTTTGAGTGATATGTGTGTGTGTGGGGGGATAAAATTGTCATAATTTCCCTGTAGGAAAATCTATTGTCTTTGGTACTCAAGTTCAAAGATTAATTCCAAACTGCATGGGAAGGCTAGAAATGGCCACAGGAATCAGAACCCATACACCATGGGTAAACGTGTTTCTCTACAAAGTTTGGTTCAGAATTTCTGTTTGGAACACGGGATCTGTCATGTCTGGTAATGGGGCAGAGAAGTAGCTTCGTGTGCTGAGCAGCAGTGGCACAATCCAGAAGTCTTTGTTTCTGATAGAATGGAAGTGGACTTGACTCAGAGGAGAGGATCAGGGAAGCCTGGATTGATGGGGGTTGAGGTTAGAGAGCATCCCCAGAGGAGGATGGTGGCTTGAATGAGGTGCAGGTGGAGGACCAGGAAGGTAAGGAGTTCTGAGGGTGTCAGAGGAGGTAATGAGCCCTAAAAACCTGGAAGTGAGTTAAGGTGGCTTACCTTTTACTTTCTTGGGCTTACAGTTGGCACCCTTCTAGGGGCTTGATAGTAGTGGCTACATATAATGGAATTTTATTTTAACTCCCTTCCCCTCCCCTCTTCTCCACCCTCTACCTATCTTCTCCCTCCCTCTTCCACCCTTTTCTATAACTGTTCATTCCTATATTCTCTTCCCTCCTTTCCTTTCCTCCCCACCTTTCTCCATCTTCCCTCCTCATCCCCTACCATTTCCTCCTTCCACTCCCAGTTTCTTTCCTTTTTCTTCCCCTACCCCTTTTCTTCCTGTCTTCACCCTTTCTATTCCCTTTCCCTTCATCCATTCCCATTTCCTTACTTTCCCTCCATCTTCCATTTCAGCAGGGTCTCAGGAGCAGTCTAGACTGGCTTCAAATCCTGGACGCTCTCCTCTCCCTTTCTTCATGCTAGGATTGCAGGCTTGTCCCACCACACGGAGGTCTTCATTTCCTTTCTGACTCTTCCCCTACTTCTCTTTTTATGATAATGCCCCAACACCAGACACCAGTGATGGCTGTTAGTGTAAGTGAAGAAAAGGGAGCAGTTTCCAGCCAATGGTGTGGAGGAACAGACTTGGGTAGGAACACCCCCTCTAAGTTGTTTGGGGACTCAAGTATATAAATCAAGTATCAATATATTCTGATAGCTATATGCTATCATATATAGAATGTGGAACAAGTTGACCAGAAGTAACATTTACACAGTAGCTGAGTAGAGGGCTGTGTGAGTATATTGCTTATTGGTCGGGAAATTAATGTTTTCTGACCTCCATTTTTGGTTTTGTAATCAAGATCACCAATAAATAAAACCATATTTCTGCTTGATGAAGTGCATCCTTATGTTTCATTAGCATGATCTGGAATTCACAATTTTGTGTTTTTCAGGACACTCCTCTCATGAACCATTTTCACATGAATTAACATCGAACCTGAGTTCTCATCTTTAGACAGACATGCATGTGCAAAGCATCTGAACCATGTGTTTAATTGTTCTCTCACATAGCTACTATATGAAAATGCTTTGTAATAGCATCAGATATTTATCCTCTGTGTTGGTATTAGTTGCACAGGGCATGATAATATGAAAATTCCACGTTTCAGAGAGGTTCAAATTCTTTCAGTTTTTTTAGATGTGGAATCTCTAGAGTTCTTTGAGAGCAAGTGGGAGACACTTCCCACTCATGCAGCACTTCATATGAGTCAGGGCAAATATCACATTTTGTTTAAACCACAGTTGACCATGTGAACGAGACGTGCTTACATGGAAGGCACTGTAATACCGTTGTTATAGACCATGACCCCGAAATAAGACAAACCTATGGTGGGATCAGTCCTCTCCTTTTGTGAGCGTGGTATCCCTATAAGGATACTCTTCAAGCTTACTCTCCTTGCACAGAAAACTCAACCTATCGTAGATTGTGGCTTACAAGGTGCTTCTGAGGAGCCTTTGAAATTTTAGCAGACCTTTTCTGGCTGAAATATTGAGCGCTTACAAACTACCACTGCTTCTACTATCAGAGTCTACTGCGGTTGGCCAGATGAAAAAAATGTGTAGCTACATACGAAGTATTCATGGAATTCCAGTAGACAGTTATAGTACATAACCCATGTCCCTTAGAAGCAGATGCGGCAGCCATTTCTTAGTTGCAATGTTGGCTGATCCTGACCACAGACACAGCTCTCACTTAAAAGGCTGCCTTACCTTCTGCTCTTATCTCCCACTGGGGGAAGATGCCAGCCAATGAGTTTTTAGAGTGTTTTTTAATTATAATCCAGTTTTTAATTGTCAAGGGAAACCAAAGGCTAGCTTACTTGTCTCTGGTATAGACAGTTCCCTTCTGTTTAAAGAGGTCAAATTTCCAAATGGAACTTTCCAAGATTCTAAAAAGGAATTTTATAGAGAGAGCTGCCAGGCCTCTAACTAGGGTAACACTAAAATTATCATACAATACATAAAGCTCTACTAAAACTTCCTTCTGAGCTTCCTAGCACTAAATCAGAGGAGAGACACTGATTGGCACGATCAGTGATGCTGATCATGCACATACGAGCACACCATGCCCGGAAATCTGGGTTGACAAGAAATTGCCATGTGAATCTCCATATGATGTGCACTTAGGTTCCAGTCAGTGACTCCAGGAGTAAGTATGACTATGGATTAATAGCCATTCTGCCAGAGTGTGTTCATGCAGGACTTTAATCTGGGTTGCTGTTTGTTTCAGGTGTAGGTAGAGTAAACCAGTATATTCCAATGGAGAAGTATTGGTTTATGAATTTATTCAAAGACAAAATCTTGATCCTCTTGACTAGAGATAGGAATGTCCTCTGAATTCTCCCCAACTTCTGGCCTAGTTCTCTTGGATATATTTTTTATTTGAGGTTAAAAAGCAAGCAGATAACAAGTTATATGTCATGGATCATGTGGGCTGTGTGTGTGTGTGTGTGTGTATCTGTGTGCACTTGCATGTGGGTATCAAAGGACAACCTCAACTGTTGTTTGGTGCTGTCTACCATAACCTTTCAGGCAGAGTCTCTTACTGGTCTAGAACTTGCCAGGTAGGCTAGATTGACTAGCCAGGGGCCTCCAAGGTCCCACTATCTCCTTATCACTGGTGCTGGAATTACAGCCTTCCTATCTTTTTCTTTATTTCTTTATCTGTTTCTGGGAGTTGAGTCAGGTTCTCATGCTTGCACGGCAAACACTTTAATGACTGAGCTGTCTCCCCAGCCCTCTCCCTCTTTCTTAATAGTGGGCAGTATGGCTTGTTTTCCTTTATCATTTTCTAGAGGGAGCAGATGTTGCGATTTGTACACAATTTGCCTTGGTGCAGACGCTTAAAGAGAACATTCACAATAGAATATATACAGTATATGTAATTTCAGTGGGATGTACTGGGGTTTAAAAGTAAAAATGTGTACCTGCAAGCTGTTTTATGGCTTCTCAGTCATAATTATCTCTGTAACAGAGAAGGCTACAACTATGGCTCCTCCTTCACTTGAAGGCTTTCTAAAAACATCACAATCATTTTGCATACTCTGCAAGACACACTGTTCTTGTGTTCAGTTTAGAACTGTTTCAAAAGGTTTCATTTCATTTAGGAAGGAATCACAGTTATGGGAAAGATTGTGGACAACCTACAGAAGACACACTTGTAAAAGTTGCAGAGAAGACAGTAGGTGCACCGGATTTTTGGTCCTACCTACTGCAAAAGAACTTGAACCAGAGTTCCATGCTGCATGAGTGAGTGTTTATCGCAACCTTGCTCTCATATAGACAGACTGGGAGGAAAGTTGTGGGTGAAGATCTGAACAGCTGTAACTAACTCAGTCTTCCCCTGGGAATCCTTGCTTCTGTTTGTGGCATCTCTCAGGGGATAGATAAGGACAAGGGCTGGGCATCACTGTGAAGCTAAGTCCCCAAAGAATTGGCACTTGAATGCTCTGTTACAGATGTCCTCAGTGAGATCCATGAGTCTCTTTCCTCCCTCCATCAGCTAGCCTCATGACCTCTTCATTTGGCCGTGTTACACAGAAATGTATTTCAACACTAAGTTTCAAAAGGATGGACAGAATCCCTTTACAGTGTGTGTACTCACTCAGCACACTAGTTGAATGGTTCCCCTAAAGCTCATCTTCATGATTTCACAAGATGATGGGAAGTTTATGAGATAAACTTCATGGGAGGTTCTAAGTTCATCAGAGCCATGTCTTCAGAAGGTATTGTGGGATCCTGCCCATCCTCTCTCCTTTTCTGCACCCATTGATGGTGGTATAACTAACTATTCTTTGCTCACTCTATGGTCTACTGACCTCATCAGAATTGAAGTACACAGTTTTGTACCTCCAAAACTGTAAACTCAATGAATCTTTTCTTTTTAAAGTTAGTTGCTTCAGATATTTCATTGTAGTAACACAAAGCTGAGCTGTACAAAGCAGCTACAATTAAAACTGTTCAATAGTTACCATTTGGATTCCATTGGTCCTCTCCACCCAACACGAACAGGAAGTTTTCTACCTCTACAACGCAGTGGTGGGCACTGTTGTAAGGCATAACTGGAATTAAGAAAAAAGGACATATAAAAATTCCAGTACTCCAGATTACCAGCTATTTACTTCACCACAATGTGCAAAATATGAGTCTCCACCAATAGTCAACAGCATGGCTACCCACAACTCCTATGAGCCACACACTGTGGCTCAGTGGTGTGTTTCCAGCAGCTTCAAGCCCAACCTCTTTTGATTAATTTTACATAATGTTATTCTGCAAATTAGTCAAGAACAACCTGCATGCTGCTTTCCTTCCTTGAGCTCTCCTCATCTGCCCGATGGTGGGGGATAGGTTTCTATGGCAATGACTGACATTCCCAAATGGTCAGGACTGGCAGCTACTTCCTGAGAGAAGTAACTCTGAATAATGTGGAGCCATTTGCTGGCAATCTTTCCGCAAACAGACCGGGGTGCTGGGTGGCTTTCTACTCCACAGCATTGAGCAGGCTGAATTTCCATACAGTTTTAAGTTTTTAAATTAAGGTCCTGCTGATTTAATGCCTCCTCCAAATGTATATGCTTAATTTCCTGTACAATGTCATTAGCAGCACAATCACACATTTTCCATCTATCTGCATCAGAGCTCTTCTGTAGCCAAGATGAAAACTGTCAGGAATGTCATCCGCATCCATTCCCTTCTCTCTCTCTTTTTTTTTGTCTGCACCCAGAAGCAGAGGCTGTGAAGAAGGGTGTTATTCATAAACCCACCAAAGCCAGGTTTCTCAGTCATTTGCATGTCCTGTGGAGAGTCAGGATGTACCAAGCAGAGTGCTGCTGTCACCTTTGGTGCTGTGCAGTATTGGTCTCTGCTGGGATAATGTCATAGGGTGATTGTAGATGTATGCAGCATTAGTTATCATATTGACATGCAGTGGTTTGGGCCCAGTGACACCAGTAGGAAAAATGATGTCCTTGTTCAGCTCATCATATGGGCACCTTAAATCTAGGGGAGGACAAACCGGGAGGTGAAGTGCCTGTTCAGGCAGGGAACTTATTGCTTGACACGGATCAACAGAGCACTTAAGAAACCAGTGCAGTGGGAAATCAATATGAATCCTGGCCAATTCTTACTCTGAGCTCCTGTGCCAATGTGCAGAGAGAGTGAGTGAGTGAGAGAGAAAGAGAGAGTGAGTGAGAGAGAGAGGGGGGAGAGAGAGAGAGAGAGGGAGAGAGAGAGAGGGAGGGAGGGAGGGAGAGAGAGAGACAGAAAGAGAGAGGGAGGGAGGGAGGGAGGGAGGGAGAGAGAGAGAGAGAGAGAGAGAGAGAGAGAGAGAGAGAGAGAGAGAGAGAGAGAGAGAGAGCTTATTGTGTACCTGTGGGAGAATGAGAGCCTATCTTATGTCTGACTTATTTTGAGGCTATATATACACCTCATTTTGCTTTAATGATCCCCTGCCCTCTCAGGGATGACTTATACTGGCTTATGTGTATAAATGAAAATAGTAAGAACCAGGCAGGACTTTGAGGGTGAGAACTCAGGAAATAGTTTTATAACTGTGCCCTTAGGCTTCTTCCTAAAGTACCAAGAAGTTGTAGGAATTCTGATTCATTAGTTAATTAATATTTACTGTGAATATTCATTTCTTCTGAAGTATAGCCATGAGAGAAAAAGTACGTGTGTGTGTGTGTGTGTGTGTGTGTGTGTGTGTGTGTGTTGTGTATGCCTGATTTAGAGGGTTGAAGGAAAGGGATCTAATATGATTTGTGCAGTCTATGGATTACATCAGGGACTTCACTATCTTAAGAATGTCCTTAGATCTCCCAGTCCTCACTTTCATCTTTGGAGAATGCTCTTGACTGTTAGATCTTGCTGAGCCATGACGCAGAATTCCTGGGTGCAGGTCTATATGTTAGGATTTGAGCAACTAAGTTTGACTATGTTTTGAAGCTGTCTTTTAAAAGGTAAATAAATGAACCCACTGCACCTTGGATGACGATAGCTTTTGTCACCTACCAGAAAGGCCACTGGGCCACCCCATCATGTGCTGTGACTGGCTGCTTCAGCTTCACATAATGTCCTCTGACCTGTTCAAACTTACATGGCATTAGATGCCATTGTGTGCATCTAGTTATATGTGACATTGTGCAGAAATAGAAGCCAGCAGCTCAGTAAGTCTCTCCGTGGCCAGTTGTCATGCCTCATATACCGACTTTCAAAATTTGATTAGCCCAAATCTTTTTTTAAAAGCGAATAATTGGTATTTTCTTCTCTTGAATCGTAGGCCAGCCTCATAATAAAACAAAAACTCTGAAAATGTATCAACTGCGCTTGCTGTGCATTTGTTCCCATTCAGGCAAATATTAAGTGAAGGAAATAATACATGATTTACTCTTAAGCCTCTTTCTCATTTGATTACCCCTATTGTTATGGTTTGTGGAAACAAATGAAGCTGTTGCTTTAAGCTAACTTCTGAACTCCTTAAAATCAGGGTGAGGAAGTTCTTTGGAGTCCTGGTGGGATGAGTTGATGATTGTCTTCTTCCTTCTCCACGTTTTTGTTTTTGTTTGATAATCTTGCACATTATATTCCTTGGTTGGGCATTTTAGTATTCACATTCTTGAATTATTATCCTTTCTGGATTCCTACTGTGAAACGGAAGGTTATTAATAGACATGAATGACTCTTTGAGATTATCGTTGAATGTAAAATGCCCCCAAATTTATTACAAATAAAATATTCGATCAATGTTGCAGTTTTCAAAGAGCTCTGACTCCTTTGGTTTCTGATTAAACCCGAAGGAAGGCAAAACTAAATAGGACAAGGAACAAAGGCCAGCGATCGACTGCAACCCGCACATGCCCATTCTTCTAAGTCACCCCAAGGCCGCCCCTGCTCCTTTCCCAGACTTCTCTGGCGGTGAACACCTGTGTGTGTGCACAAGCAGGTGGTGGAGGCGGCTGGCCCTCCATGTTCGTGCACAGCCCGCCCTGAGTTTTTAGCGTGTCAGTCAGTGAGTTAGAGGGAAAGGGGCAGGGGAGCTAATCAGGATGAAATGAGATTAAAGGCTGTCTAATTTTACAGCAACTGTGATCCATCAGCCACTGGGAAAGTGACAGTGGAAATGAATGATGGAGACAGACAGGTGGGGCTGTACATTCCACTGATTTATCCTCAAATGCACTGGGCCTTATTTTATTGAGTGAACACGACCGCATTTATCAAGGCTGTCATCTAAAGCCACTTCCCTCCATTTAAAAAGGTCACTTTACTCGTAGGGAGCAGGAGAGAGGCACTTTCAAATCAGATTTAGAATCGAATAACACATGTTTATAAGGCCCTTCACGAGGAGTCTCGACTTTATCTCACACAAACGAGTCCTGCTAGAAGGAAAAATGGGGTAGAAGCCAGAAAATCATGGAAGAAAACGCTCTGGTCACCCGAGGGAGCACTTCAAAGGGTCTCTAAATTTCAAGCAACTTATACCTTTTTTTTTTCAACTTTTCCCATCCCAAGCACCCGAAGTTGTATTCTGATCAGAGAAATTCAATAAAATATTGGCTAATATTTAATATTTTAAATTAAACAATTAGAAAGCAGCAGGGCGATACTATGAACTTGTAAACTTGGAGAGAGCTAGTCACAGTATTGACCCTGCAGAATGACTGATCATCAGAGGTAAAACAGATGTCAGCACTTGTTACAAGCTGGATCTCTGCTACAATGAACTCCTATACCTATTAATTGTTTTCCCACGATTTTAAAGCCATATAAATCTCAGGGACACAGTCTTCCCCCTCCCTGGACCACTGCAATAAAATGCTTCAGGATGCTGTGCACAAAATTGTACTTGGTTGAGAAGTGAGCATTGCACCCTCATTGTGTAATGCATTCCTTTTTGTGATAATAACTGACCATGTGCTGCATGTTAAATTGAATACATAATTGTGTTTGTGTGTTTACTGGCATTATATCTCTGAAAATATGTGTGCTTAGTTCTTGCTATTCATTTGTCCCCATTTAGACCAAAAAATTTCAGATGTGTTGACTGATTCATGATATTATAATGTATGATAAAGATGCACAGTAAAACAGATAGTGTGTCTACCTGTATTTATTTGCATGTTTTATTTTAGAAATTTAGTTGTGAATCATACATTATTCAGCCACCTTATTTCTAAGAGAAATACTGAGGCCTTGGGAGGTCGAGGCACTTGTTGAAGGTCATACTCAGCTAATGAATACCACAGCTCTACTTCAAACATGGGAATGTCTGGACCCCGACCCACGCTCTTATGCATTTCACTCTACTGACTTTCAATAGGTGTGTTCAGCCAACCAGAAAATAATTACTGAGTACCTGAGTGTTCAATGATAGTGTCCCTGAAATTCATATATAATTTTATACTGCATCATACTTTAAAAGTGCTTATTACTTAGATATTTAAAATGCAAGTGCTGCTTTAAAAGTTTTCCCATACATACAAATATTAAAGAGTCTTGTTTTCTTTAAGATTTTTCATTAGCATGTACACACTGTACCAAGTGAAGTGTTTCCTTATGATTTTTATCCTTGCACATAGTGTATTTTGATACTATTCATGCCCTGTATTTTCTTTTTTGGCTTCCCTCTTCCCCTTTTTCCATTTGTATAACTTAAATAGCCCTCCTTTTACTTTAATGCCAATTAAAGTAAATACCCTCCCTGTATTCTATGTATGACAGAAAACACATGACAGTTGTTTTGTGAGTCTAGCCTCTTTCCCTTAACATAGTGATCTCTACAGGTGGTGCAATTTGTTCTATTTGAATGAATAAAACTCATATATATATATATATATATATATATATTACATTTTCTTTATCTATTGTCAGCTCTTGGCTACCCAGCAGATTCCATGACTTGGCTATCATTGCATCAGCAAATATGGCTGGTACAGGTATCTCTACTCCATGCTGCCTTTGATGATTTAAGGGTGACTATCTGTAAGTAGTTGGATCTTGTGGGCATTTCATGAATGAAGACCCTCTACTGACTTCACAGTGGCTGGACTAAGTCACATCCTTAGCAGTGGTGTATAATTAACCCCCACACACATTCCCATCCCTTAATTCTAGCGCCTTCATCAACATTTGTTGTTTCTTGTTTACTTGGTGACAGCCACTCTGACTGGAGCAAGATAGAATCCCAATTTCATTCTGACTTGCATTTCCCTGATGGCTAAAGGTTGAATATTTTAAAAATATGTTTATTGGTCACTGTGTTTTAATCATTTAAAAAGAAGCTATTCAATTAATTTGCCTACTGAAACAGAGTATAATTGCTTCATGGAATCAAAAAACAAACAAATAAAAAACAAAACATTCCAGCTAATGAAGATAGGTAGAGTCTACTGACAATGGGCTATGACTGTTTTAAACAAGTAGTGCCTGTTTCAACCTTTGATGTAGATACTTGAGTACCAGGGGCACAGGGACCTTCTTGTAGCATAGCAAGTGTCCAGAGAGCTTGCTTCTGTATATGAATGCCTTATTCTCTTAGAGATGCCCATTAATCTGTCTCCTCACATGTTATAGACCCAGGAAATACAGGAACCTTCCAGTAGAAAGCACAGACATTGTTCACAACTCACAGCATTTGTGAACACCAAGTGAGAGTTATCTGGGAGCCAAGCTGAGAATATAGGATTGCCAAATAAACTGAAAGTTTGTTTGCTTAGATGTACCAGTTATGGGGCCTTGATTTCCTTTTGGCTTCAGATAAATAAACTTACACACCTGTCCAAAATGGCATACTTTAAGTTTTTAGAAAATCCAGTTATGGACTAATATATATATTATTTACCATATATTTATATATTCATATGTATACATGAATATGTATGGTAAATAAAAGTATATATTAGTGCACCTATTTTAAATAACTAAATTAAATATATTAAATTATATTTAATATTAATAGTATATTAAGTATATATATTTAAATAATTATGTGTTCCTGAACCTTAGCCAGTCAATTTTCTGTAGTGGAGGACATTACTGGTACTGTATGCTTGGCTTTTCCTTTCAGAAAGATTGCACATATTAGGCTTACTTATTTATATATTTATTTAGTGGAACTTGTCATTGAACCTAGGACAGGGTGCATGCCAGACAAGTATTCTACCACCAGTCTATGTCCAAGCCATTTTCTAGTTCTTACTTTCTGTTTTCCGGCAGTATCTCACTAAGTTTCCCAAGCTGGACTTAAACTTGTTAACTTCCTGCCACCATCTCTCCAGTAGCTGAATTTCAGGCCCATGTCTGGGGACATGTTCTCTAAAACAAACAAAAGTGACAACCTAAGATGCACTTTTTAGCATTTTTTCCATCCTGTACTAAAGGGTATGGTCATTCATTTGTCATTTGCTGTGTGTCTACTCCATACCAGGCAGAGCTATACCAGCTAGGAGTCCTGGGAAGATGTCTGCTCAGAGAACACATATCACACACAATAAAGCAGGCTTTTTGTCTCAAAAGTTAAGTGCAATGATGATAAAGAAATCAAGGCTGGGAGTGATGAATGTGGGGAGTTCTGACAGAGGCTGGAAGATGGTATTTTTCTGAATGGCCAACTGGTTGACCTCCAAGTATAAAGGAGGCTGCGGCAAGTGAGGACACCATGAAGGGAGCAGTAGCGGGGACAGCAAGGGCAGAGGCTTCCAGGCACCGACTGGGGGTGTCTTCAGAGCAACAGGACACCAGCACAGTGCAAAGTGAGGCCAGGCCTGGGAAGTAGACGCAGGACAGTCCACAGGATGCTGGAGGGCACTGCCAGCAGGCTACACCAGGTCTGTCTTTTTTGCATCACAGAGATGCAAAGCTCTATCATTGACTTTGCTCATGACTGATGGCTGTTTGTTAATGTCTTCAGTAAACATTTACTAAACATTCTTTACATGCAGAAATCTTTCTACTGATGATGTGGCTGTGAGTGAAAGTCAAAATGCCTCTGCCCTCAGAGCGCATCATCCCTCTCTTAGAGAGAGAAAGATCACAGACGGAGAGAGACAGTCAAGACAAGCATGCCAGAAGAAGGTCTTTCGGGGGAGCCGTATTTAAAGCTTAATTTAAAGAGTTGGGAGAATCTGTCTGCCAAAATGCAAGGGGAAGGGACTTACAGAGGTTCAGACACAGGTCGGGATGAATGGGTGTGAGAAACACAGAGCACTGTGGGTAGGGAGTACCTAAGAGAATGGATGATGTCAGCAGGCAGATGGAGGCTGGCATGGGGGTCCTGATGAGGTAGGAAAAATGTTATGGGTCTTGTTCTAAGCATGATAGAAAGACATTTGAGGAATGTCAGAGGAAGGGTGACGTATCATTTAGGCTCCCAGGTATCACTTAGGTTTTCACTGATTAGAAAGAACAGGAGAGGAACATCTTCCGTGGCCCAGCTGAATGATGATGGGGACATGACCATGGCTATGAAGAAAGGATGTGCATTGACAATTGCTGAGGAATTGTGAAGGGACAAGAACAACTGGGAACCATAACTTTCCAGTGACCTGAGGCAAAAGCCAAAATCTAGCACAAAGATTTTAATCATACTCACTACAATCTTCCGCTAGCATTTTCATTTCACATCAAACTACAAAGTCAGTGAAGGGACGACTACAGTGTTTTCTAATTTAAAAATAATGCAGTTGATACTGGCTGAATGAGAAAATTAGTACAATGTTATTGTGCATGTTTCAGAAAGAAAGTAAGGTCCGGTGAGGCCAAAAAAAGTGCAGGAGACCCCACCTCAGAAGGAACGAATTTGTGAGCCTGTCTGTTTTCTTGTTACTGCACCATGTTGGCTTGGGAACTGACTTTATTTTACTTATTTGCTTTTGTTTTTGTTTTTATTTTGTTACAAGGTTTCTCTGTGTAACTGCCCTAGCTGTCCTGGAACTTGCTCTGTAGACCAGACTGGCCTCAAACTCACAGAGATCGACCTGCCTCTGCCTCCCGAGTTCTGGGATTAAAGCCAAGCACCACCATAGCCACGAGGGAACTTCTTTTATATTACTTGGCTTTCTTGTACAATTTCATATAGTGCTCTAGTACACTGATTAAAACAACAGCATAGCCATTCCATGGTAGTTGTGATATATATTGCACACATGTGTGTATGTATTTATTATAGAAGCAAATGTATATGTACTTGAGCTATTATTGTATTGTGTGTATATGGTATTGTGTTGAAGATCTTGCATAAGCATGTACATACACACACACACGCAGAGAGAGAGAGAGAGAGAGAGAGAGAGAGAGAGAGAGAGAGAGAGAGAGAGAGAGAGAGAGAGAATGTACATGTAGAGATAAACTCCTCCAAATGAAACTTTTGAGCCAAAGAACGAGTGCCATTTATATGTTGACAAACCCGTCATACTGCAGTCCAAGTTACATGACCGGTTGGATGGTAGTGAGCAGTTGGTATCTAGTTAAAATTCAAATCTGCATTCATTTATTAAGGTAGGGAAAGGGAATATTGCCACACATTTAAAATCCATTTGTATTCTATACATTCTTCTATTGGTTTTAGATTTCCTGATACATTTTGTTTTATATATAAATACATGGTTTTTGTTTTTAAGGTGTTTTCCCCCTAGGGAGCTATCTAAACAGGAAAAAATAAATGATATTTTGGAAGCACGGTATTGCTAAAATATGTATTGTAAAAATTTACTCATTGAAGCAAATTCAAACAGCAATTACATGCTGCTGAAGACAAATGCAACTTGAAAGAAAGATGCCTCACTTTCACAATAGTGAAATGAATAATTCTTGTCATCAGATATGAAGGGTTTAAAAAAATCCCACCTCTTCAATTTTATGAGAAACACAATTGAAAAACAAATGTATAACATTTACTAATTAGTTTAATCTTACTATTCAATCTTTCTGAAAAGGTCTAGCAACTTAGCCAGTGTATGCATACACAACAAAACATGTCATAGAACCTGGCACTCACTATTGGCTATACTGGCTCGTTTGGCAAGCCCCTCCATCCTTCAATCTCTGCCCCCCAGCACTGGTATTATGGGTGCACACCAATATCATTACACCACATCTGGCATCTTACATGTGTATTGGGGATCTGAAATCAGGAACTCTTGTTTGCACAGGAAACTGGTTACACACTGACTCACAGTCTCTGCCATGCTCTTCTACTTTTTTATTCTTTATGTTTAGTTTGTACTACATCTGAAAACAACAAATAAGTGGAGGAATTTTGTGCATTTGTAAATACTTTAATTTACTATGTACAGTCTAGAAAGCCAGCCTTCTGGAAGATCCACATGGTCTGAATCTGGGGAGTACTTGAGAGGCTCTCTAATTATGTACCAACACCTTCTCTCTAAACCCTGATTTGTCTTCCTCAGTGAGCTGGGATCTCACTCACTACTGTTTTATTCACATGGCTTCAAGATGCATAAATCCAAAAGGCACACATTAGGTTTAGGGGGCACATGAGAACTAAGAGAATGTTCCTCTCTTTCACAGTTGAAGGACATGTGCAAGGGCATCTTCCTAACTATAGGGATTGCTTTATGGCTCCCATCGTCTACAAGATTCATCATGAATGCATATCATTACTGCAGCATTTCCTACATGATAATATAGTATATGAAATGTAGCTGTCTTTTACTTGTCAAGGGATCTCTGGGCTCCTTGAAACCAGACTGTGTCATCTTAGTAACTTCATGATTAGCACAGAACCATGGGACATAATCCTGGAATCCCTCTGGCTGCAACACTTGAAAAAATATTCAGAATATCAATGAATCAATAAATACCAGTGGCAAGAATGAGTGAATGTTTGTGATAGAGAAATACTAATTTTTTTGCCTTGGAAACTATGCAAAGTGTGCATGGGAGAGGTGGCTCAGCAGTTAAGAACACCTGCTGCTCTTCCAGAGGACCTGAGTTCTGTTCCCAGAACCTTTATCTAGTGACTTGTGACCACATGTAACTACAGGTCCAAGGGATCTAACTCCCTCTATTGAACTCCACTGGCAGCTTTACTCAAGTGTATACACACACACACACACACACACACACACACACACCACACACCACACACCACACACCACACACTGACACACACAATTAAGTATAAGGTAAGTAAAAATGTGATGTATCTCAGAAGTCTTGAAGTGAGAGAAGAACAGAACAAAGTGAAAGATATATCTTAGACCAGAACTCTGTGATGTCAAAGATAAATATCACCCTGTGGAACACAAATGCCTGTTTCAAGCAAAGGAGGCTCCTAAGTTCATCAAGGGTTTGTCATAGATTTCTTCTAAGAAGTATCATGGTACCTACTTATGCCAAGGTTGGAGGTTTTCAACATATCTCTTGATGTGTTTTCACTCTGATTATTCAGCTTGGGGAGGTGCTAATAATCACAAGACTAAAGCAACTTCACATGAGAAAATAGGACTTCTTGTTTTGCTATGTCACTACGGAAGATTGATTTTAGGGTCTCATGTATGTGGAGCAAGCACCCTGTCACTGAGCTACATTCCCCAGCAATTTAAGGTAGAATTTTGTTAGTGATTCAAGCAAAGCATGTTTCCAGAGTCTTATTTTTATTTTACTTAGAAAACTTACATTAATATGTTTCCAAATTTTAGTTGCACCATTACAATATCAGCTATTTTAGTTTTGATACATCTTGCCGTGTTTGTTATGACTTAACTATATATTTGTTTAATAATTTATTTTACTTTTTTATCTGTATAGTCGTTTTACCTGCATGTATGTCTGCACCATGTGCATTGTCTACAGAGGCTAGAGGCGGGCATCAGATCCCCTGGAGTTGGAGTTACAAATGGTTATTAGCTACCACATGGGTGTTGGGGAGTGAACCTGGGTCCTCTGGAAGAGCAGCAAGTACTCTTTTTTATTGCTTTTTAATTTAAATTAAAAAAAACAATATTATTTTACATATTAATCCCAGTTCCCTCTCCATCCCGTCTTCCCACTCCCTCCACCATCTCCCCATCCCACTCCCCATCCACTCCTCAGAGAGGGTGAGGTCTCCCGTGGGAGATCATCAAAGTCTGTCACATCACTTGGGGCAGGACCAAGGCCCTTCCTTGTATCTAGGCTGAGAGAGAATCCCTCCATAGGGCATGGACTCCCAAAGCCCATTCGTGCACTAGGGATAAATACTGGTTCCACTGCCAGCAGCTGCATAGACTGCTGCCCAGCCCCCGCCCCATGTTCAGGGGGCATGGTTTGTTCTTATGCAGGTTCCTCAGCTGTCAGACTGGGATCTGTGATCTCCCACGTGCTCAGTTCAGTTGTTTCTGTGGGTTTCCCTAGCATGGTCTTGACTCCTTTACTCATCACTCCTCCCTCTCTACAGCTGGACTCCAGTTCAACTCAGTGCTTAGCTCCAAGTACTCTTAACCGTTGAACCAACTCTTCAGTCCCACAGTTTTACTTTTACATCTAGAGGGTAAAAACACATCCCTGAGAAGGAAAACAGGCATCCTTTTCAAAGATAAGGCTAAGTTTTGCTTTGCTCTGCATCTCTCATCGCATTTTTAGTGACATGTTGAAGAAACATATAGTGCTTGGATACTGGCTTGCTGCTCACATCTTCCTGGAGGAGTCAGAAACGGCAGCTTTATTTTTCTCCACTTAAATAAAATTAATAAAATGTCTCAAAGAATTAAGTAGCAAAATATTGCTTAGATGTCTGAAGCTAAAGAGTTTGACAGAAATCAAGAGAATATGGTCTTTTCACTGTGAATAGCACGACACCAGGATAGCAAAAGTGACTACTAGGAAGTTTAAATTCTCTTACTGAGGCAAGAGGAAGGGAAGGGGCCAGCCCATACAATAAGGGCTTTTGATAGACATCTTCTGATGACCACAGGGTCTCAGTGTTGGAAAGTGGGCACCAGCAGTTCATGTGGAAACCCAGGAGGTAGCAGATGGTTCTTCCTTCATTCATTATACTCAAAAGTATTATTAACTATCAATTATTGTGCTGAACTCTCTGAACTCTGAATTACACATTAACTGGTCACCATTTCTGAACTTCAAAGGAGAGACACACACACACACACACGAGAGAGAGAGAGAGAGAGAGAGAGAGAGAGAGAGAGAGAGAGAGAGAATACAAGCTAAGAGAAAGACAATATGCATAAAGATGATTCCAGACAATCAGACAATGATAGAAGACAATGCCATCATTGGGAAAGGTGACATTGCTTAAACAACTATTAATTTATTGTGCTCGTACCACATTCCAAGGCTTGTTCTAAGCTATATCATATCACTTTGATTTTAATTGGGTCACTTCTAAAAAATATCATGGTTAAAGTGCAAATCATTAAAGCATGGTCATATTGTAGTCATAGTTTCCTGTTGCTATAGTAGTAACATCTTATAATGTTAACTTTCATGTAGGGTTGAGAAAATGAGCAAGTTAAAGGGATGGGCTTTGTGCTGTCTGAAGACAGCAGTTCTTCTCATCTGCTCAAATTCTTTTCTAGAACAATGCCATAGTCAAGGCCTCTGCACACTTCTCTTGACATGTAGAGCCACTGTATTTTCTAGAAGCAGTTGGTACCATCATGGAAACTGTGAGTAATACTTTCATTCCTTTGGGTTTATCTGTCACCTACATTTCATCCCAATTCACTGTGCCATTGGTGGTTTTACATTGATTTGGTTTTCAAGAAATTTTGCCGCAAGGTTTCAGAAGGATTGATTCCCTGGTCCTCTGATGGGGGAAGTCCTGTACATTTGTTAATAAAGCACTGTTGGCCAATAGGAATCTAGATGGGTGGGACTAGGAGTCCAGGAGGATTCTGGGAAGGAGAAACACAAGGGAGTTCGAGATGTAACGCCATTGGGTAGGAGCCCGGAACTATTCTCCGGTAAGAGACATACTTAGATTAACAACTATGGGGTAAATACTTAAGTCAGAGCTAGCCAGTAAGAAACAAGCAAGGCCAACAGCTTCATAATTAATATAGCATCCTGTGTGTTTATTTGGGGACTGCAATGCAGCAGAGCCCAGGCGGCTGGCTGGGGATAAACCAAAGCGGCTAGCAAAGAAAAGCTTCTCTTTACAGTCCTCCGTTGGCAATTTCATGGTATGCACATGCACCTGGGGACATCAGAGTGCCTGGGCCAGCAGGACAAGGCACATGAGCTCCCAGTGCTGGTCATGACTGTGGTAGATGACATAGAACTATCTTTGTTACTGTTCTGTGATCTCTATGTCTGTGTACATGTCAGAGAACAGAAATACGAAGGCAGTATGATGAAACCCTATCCTCAGTTTTGGCGTTGTTTTTTATTGGCAAAACTAGATATCCATTGCATATTAAGCAATACTTGCTCATAAATATAGTCATGAAGGTCTGTCTACACATACTTTGCAATTCTCTAGCCTCAGAACACAGACAGAAGCCCTAATTCTTAAGATATATGCCAAACTCTCTGTCTTGTTAGAAGTGTCCCCCAAACTGGTTTTGACTGGTGACGTGGTGTGGGTACGTGTATTCACACATATATGCATTAAGCTTATGTACACAATGCTATAAAAGGCATTTAATTAGTCTTTCCTTAAGACAGTGTCTGTGTGGAGTGGGAGCAATGTTTTTTCTTTCCACAATAAGAAAAGAGAATGCTTCTCCCTTCCTCCATCCGAAGATGAAGCAGATAATTCTTGGGCCAGATGCTCTCCTGCTTCCTGGAACTTGGGAGGCAGGCATGAGGGGGAGATCTGGAGGCCAGAGAGTGGTGGGAACTGACTTTGGTGGAAGCATAAGAGGAAAGCTGGGGTAGACATGGCCTTTATATCTGTATTCGGAAGAGCGATGGTACCTGGGACCTTCCTGTGGGCTAAGATTTTCATATGCCCTGGGAGTTGTCTCAGAGGTTCCCAATGTGGCAAGATTTGTCAGGGTAATGTCACCATAGCCCATTTTATCTCCTTGGGAAACTTACTTCTCTACTCAAAGCACTGCTACAGACATACACAAAAGCACTCGGATGCAGCAGTACAGTGGCACAGGGGGTTCGTGTCAAAGAAATCTACAGAAAAGTCACCGGTGCGTGGCTTAGGTAGCGATGTACCGTGTTCAGGCTGTCCCCAGCCATTACTTACTTCAGCTGCCCTCCCTGGGTCCGTTGCTTTAGTTTTAAAAACAAAACAAAGTCAAAAACTTCTTTCCTGCTACCTTTTCTATCAACCTACAGAGTGTCTCACGTCCTGGGACCCAAAACCAGACCCACATCCATAGCAGCAGACATGGTGGGATATGGCCATTTAGGGATGGGGCTGTTATCCAGGAGATGCATCCATGAATCTGCATGCTGGTGACTCCTTTCCTTTCCTTTTTCCTTTCTTGTCTTGTCCTGTCCTGTCCCATTCTGTCCTGTCTGTTTCTTTCCTTTCCTTTCCTATGTCCTGACCATGTCTTGACAATGACCTGGACAAAGAAGGAGCTCCTGAGGGCCTCACCCTCCCTGGGGTGTGGGGGGCTGTGGGGGAACTGATGGAGGGACAAGGGAGGAGGGGTGGGAGAGAGATCTGGGATTGACGTGTGAAGCATTCATGTTTCTAATTTAAATAAAAACATATATTGAGGGAAAAAAAGGAGATCCTGATGGGAGGAACAGTGAGACCCACAGATAGAAAGTCCTGTTTGGAGTTTGAAATGTCCCTTTGTCATAAAGACCAGCACAGCTGGTTTCTTTATGGTTCTCCTTGACATGGGCTGTAGCCCTCTCTGGCTCTCCTTGCTTTCTTGGTGGTTTGGGCTTATTCTTTACAAAGAACTCAGAATGGCGTTTCTCTTTTCCTTTTCATTCACATACATTCACTGTACATTGTTACTGGGCTACACACAGGCATTTTCACACAAGAACGTAATGTGTTTTGATTTCCCCTGTATTACCTTCCTTTCCTCCTCCCCTTAGCCCTCTTGTTGGTCCTCATCTTTAGGAATAAGAAGATTCCATGTGCATATAAGATGCATTTTCCTGTGTCGACTGAGGGTTCCCTCTGCTTTGCATCCTCAGTGTGTAGGGTTCTCCTTTCTCTGCATCCCCACAGGAATTTGCTGTTACTTGGTTTATTAATGACTAGAATTCTAACTGGCATGAGGTGGGTTCTCAGTGTAGTTTCACTTTGTGTTTTCACGGTGGTTAGTGAAGTTGGGAGAGTTTACATATGTTTATTGACTATTTGTACTTTGTCTTTTGAGAAATTTCTGTTCATTTCATTGTCCCATTTACTGGATTATTTGATTTCTCATTATTTTATTTCTTGGGTTCTTTATATATTTAAATGGAGTCAGTTGGTGACAATCAATTCTATTCAAGCCATTCCTTACTCCTTGTAACTCTGCCATACCCTTTAAAGTTTTAGAATGTCCTGAGTGAACCATATGGCCCACCTTTTCAGCCTCTTGTATACAACTCCCTTGGCTGGTGAAGCGCCAGCTGATCAGGAATCTGTGTTTTTGCCAAGCCCCGGATACCTACCTATTTCACAGACTTGGTAATTATTTTTCTTGTATATCCCAATGGTTTGCTCTATCCCTTAATCCAAGTTTCTTCGAGAAAGAGACTGGCCATTTGGAAAGGCTTCCCTATCATTGTTGCTCTTTTACTTGCTTTGTGTTTTCTTAGGGATACTTATTGATACCCATAATTATACAAGTGTTTCCCCTGCATTATCAATTTCTATATGAGCCTATGCATTAATTACTTTTCTATTGCTGTGATGAAACATTGTGATCAAAGCAGCTTATAGAAGGAAAGGTTAATTTGAGCCTGTGGGTTCCGAGGGCTAGAATCCATGAGCGAAGGCATGATGTCAGGAGTAGGAAGCTGAAGGCTCATATACTGAACTTCAAGCATTAAGCAGGAACTAAGCGTGACTGCTGTGTGTCTTTGAAACCTCAGGGACATACTTCCTTTGACAAGGCCATGCGTTCTAAACTCACCTAAACTGTCCAATCAACTGGGAATTAAGGTTTCAAACACTGATGCTTATCAGGGCATCTCCTTCAAACCACCATGACTTGTTAACACTGTGACTACAATGTCTTGCATACTGCTTAATCTCTGGTGCCTAGAAAAATACTTAGCTCTTGGTGAAAATTCAGTGAGCACTTGATAAGCTAGTAACACAATAGTTGTAGTGTATTGGTTAGTCTTGTTATGTAGAACTAATTAGGATTTCAAATAGAGTAAGTGGTTTGGTTAAGATGAAATGATAATTTAATAAATATACATCTTTAGTATTTCTGGCTCGAAATTAAATATGTGTGTAATTTTTTATTTTGGTAATGGAAGATATGTGTGTGTGTGTGTGTGTGTGTGTGTGTGTGTGTGTGTGTGTTGCATGCTGAACATTGAACTCAAGGCCTTAAACATGCTAAGCGCACACTGAGGTACACTTCATTCCAAGATCACATTTTACATAATTTAACTGGGAGTCTAGGAGTCTTTATTTTCTTCATCAGTAAAATGTTGATTATAATATCCACCTCATGAGGCTATTGTGAGAATTCAATTAAATTGGGCAAGTTATGTAAAGCACAAGGCTCATTATAGACAAACTATAAAAAGTGGCTTTTTTGTTGTCCTCTGTCTCTAGCTCCTCCAAAAAACAATCTTACCTTGTTTAATTTTATAAAGGGTAAACATCTTCAAACAAGCAAGAATACTTAAGACATTAAAAATGTACTAAAGATATACACATTTATTCAACCAGGAGTTTGATGTGTAACCGTGGGTTTGCAGTAGAACTGAACAAAATACAGTATTACTTATTGGAGCAAGCATAGAATTTCCAGAAGGATCCATGGGGAGGGTAAATGACACAGATTCTCAGTCTTCAAGAGTTATATTGGCAGTGCCAATGTAAAGTGGTTTAAATTCACCTCTTACTGTGCATTGCAAGAGAAGGAAGGGGACTCCATTTGACTAAATTATATCCGACATTGACTAGGTGTTATTTATGAAAGAGAAAAGAGTCCATAAGTGGCACCTGACTATTGCCGTCTCATATCTGGTAGAGGGTCACTGCATGTGGCATTAATGGTGCTATCAAAGTCTCATGCACAGAGAAAGATGAGGGACAGGACTAACTTTTTAGCTACTGTGGTGTTTTGGATGAGTGTTCTCATATTCTCCAGCCCCCAGTTGGTGGTAATGTTTGTGAAGGCTTTGGAAGTATGACCTTGTTGAGGAAGTATGTCACAAGGGGCAGGTTTCAAAAGCCCATGCCATTTTCTCAGTTGAACTCTCTCTGCTTCCTGCTTGATGTTTAAGAGAGGAGTTCTCTCCAGGCAATGTGGCTCACACCTTTAATCCCAGCACTCAGGAGGCAGAGGCAGGTGGATCTCTGTGAGTTTGAGACCAGCCTGGTCTACAAGTTAGCTAGTAGACCAGCTAGTTCCAGGATAGCCTCCAAAACCACAGAGAAACCCTGTCTTGAAAAAAGAAAGAAAGAAGCTCTCAGCTTGCTACTCCAGTCACCATGTCTGCCTGCTGCTATGCTTCCCTGCCGTGACGGCAATGGACTTCTATGCCTCTGCAGCTGTAAGCCCACATAAATGCCTCTTCCTGTAAGTTGCCTTGGTCACAGTGTTCTATCACAACATTGGATAAGCAGTTATCTTGGAAAACGATGGCTAAGGTGGATTTGTGTTGGGTCCTTGAAAGGAGACTAACACATGACAAACAGGCTTTGTGCCTGGGGAAGTGCTAGACTAGCCAGCTTTTCAGTGTGGTTCGAAGAGCAATGGAATGCAAGGTAGAAAGTAGCAACAGACACATAGTGGAGGTTCCTGAGCACAAAGCCTTCTGTTGCTCTCAGTAGACTGTTCTAGAAAGCACAGAGGAGTTGGGGGTGGAAAAAAGCATAGCCGTGTAAACAGGGGCTAGGCATTTTCCTTAGATCTTGTTACTGTTCTTCTATCACTTGGGTGTGCTTCTGCTAAAATAAGAGTCATTGTTTCATAATTTAGATATCCAACAGAAAGAGAGAGAGAGAGACAGAGAGAGAGAGACAGAGAGAGAGACAGAGAGACAGAGAGACAGAGAGAGACAGAGAGAACCCTGTATGAGGAAAAGGATGAAAAATACAGAAAACAAACAAACAAACACCTTTAGATTTTGGCCTGAATAAAAATATAAGTACATGCAAAGAGTCAGAGATAAAGAAATGAGAGGGTGAGATAGATGATAGATAGATGGATAGATAGATGGATGGATGGATGGATAGATGGATGGATGGATAGATGGATAGGTGGATAGATGATAGGTAGATAGATAGATAACATTAACACATAAAAAGGGTATATGTAGTATTTCAAGATAGGTAACAACCAAAACTTTTCAATAAAAAAGACTTGCTGATAGATAGCTAAGGAACCAGACATTATGGTAAATAATGCCATTCAGACACCACTTCCAACTCTATTCGGAGTCTCACACTGACAAACGAGGAGTTACATGGTATCTCCTCTGCTGTATGCATTACCACCCGACAATGTATGAATTGTTACTTAGCATGTACTCTTTAATAAAACAACCAATGAACTGTCCTTTTTCCCTCTACGAAGTATCTGAGCATCAAGACAGCAGCGAAAGCGCAGATCTGTCAGGCCTGGCTCCTTTGCACCGTTGCTCGGAGCCAAATTAGCCCTCGTGTCCTTGTTTGCCTCATAACTCAGCTTAGATTCCACACCTTTTCTTTAGAGTCCTTTTCTGGGGCACACACTTCACCCTTGTGTCTCTTCCCATGCTCTACACGGCTGTATGACAAAATGAGATCACGTGCCTGCTTCCGCACAGTTGGAAGTGTCTGGAGAAGGTTACACTGCTGTGATTATTAATCTCGATGGTCAAACTGATTGGGTTGAAAGGTTCCTAGGTGCTAATACAACCCTGTGCTGGGTGTGTCTGTGAGGCTGCCTCCTGTGAGGATTGACTGAGAAGGTAAAGCCCACCTTGAATGTGGACTGTACCATCCCACAGACTGGGGACGCCGGACTGTACCATCTCACTGGGGACCCCGGGCTGTACCATCCCACAGGCTGGGGGGCACTGGATGGACAAGAGAGAGGAACAAGAAAACGCCATTTAGCTCCAGCCTCTCCTGCATGCCCGAAGGTCTTTACTCCTTTATTCCCTGTCTTGACAGACTGAAGCTTCTGAAACTGTGAGCCTAAATAAACCTTTTTATCAAGAGCTGTTTCCTTCAAGTCTTCTGTCTCAGCGATGAAAAACAAACACAATGTGAATGAGTAACAGCTTTGGTTTGGGTGACCCACCACCGCTTTCATGAAGTTTTATTTGCTAATAGTCACCCCGATAGCTTTTGCAGCCTATGAGTGCTTTTGTGATACCATGGCCGAATTGAATAATTTCCTCGCAGACCTAGTATCTCACAAAGTCTGAGCTACTTGCTACTGTTTCTTCTTGAAAGCGAAAGTGTACTCACTTTGATCTGGTTACTCGTTCACATTTGTTCACTTTCTGCAACTTTGTAACACCCGCTGCCTGGCTTCTCTCTGCAAAGCCGGCTCTCTGTTTCACTAAGGGGGACACATTTGGAAGGGTACTCGCATACGTTCCTGGCCTTGCACTTACAGCTTTGCCAGGGTCGTTATATACTGCCTTGTCTTTTGTTACTGTGGATGACTCTCACGTTTATCCCAAAGTCAAGCCTTCCACTGTGTTCCCAACCCCATTTCTTCTCAGCCACTCAAGGGTATTTTTCCCGCCAGTTTTATCACGTCTTGCATCATTAACTTTTCCCTCCTTATCAGCCCTCTCCTAGCAGCACAGAGGCACACTGCTACATCTCACCTCAAAGGACAATTCCTCAGTCAATGCTCTCTTCTCCCAACCAGTTTCATTTCCCTTTCCTTTGTTACTTAAATCACAAAAGTTGTCTATATCCAAAGTATCCAATTTCTTCCCTTTCCAGTCCTTTCTAATGAGATGTTTAGCTCCATCATTCAACTGAAACAGTTGCTGGTACATTCATCTCCAGGTTTCTACATCTTCTGTTCCATCTCATGTGTAGCACCAGACACAGCAGGCTTTCCATTGGCCTTTCTCTGGATCTTCTTTCTACCCAATAAGTGTTTTCTGTGCTTATGTCTTTAAATCCCTGGCTATTCTGGAACTCTCTCTGTACACCAGGCTGAACTCAAACTCAGAGAGTCACCTACCTCTGCCTCTTGTGTGCTGGGATTAAAGGTGAGTGCCACCAACTCCTGGCTTGTCTTTAAATTTTTAAAATTGCAATTGTTTGTTTATTGTGTGCATGCATGTATATATGTAGGTCCACATGTCATGATGGGTGTGTGGAGGTCAGGGGACAACCTGTGGGAGTTGGCTCTCTTCTTCCACCATGTGGATCACAGGGATTGAACTCAGGACATCAGGCATGGCAGCAAGTACCTTTACCCCTGAGACATCATGCTGACTCTCCATCTCCACTCTACATATTACTGAGTGCTCTTTGCATTCTCAATGACTGAACTCTGGCTTGCCCTTAAGACTTTACTCACTTCCAACCATACCCCGGGGTCTTTGGTGACATGGCATAAAAAATATCAATATAGATACTCTTGGCTGCCAACTAGTATGGGTCTCTCCAAAACACCATCCTTCTCATTCAAATGCTTTTCTGGTAAAAATAAGTCACTTTAGACCTTTTGTGTTTATTTGAAAATAACTAAAATGGATCATGCTATCTATCTTTTGTTTTCTGTCACCATGGATACATGCTGAACTTTTAATAAATATAGATTTTTCATTAGCTTTGAACAGTGTGAGACCACCTTTATGGTGCTAAACTTATACATATTCAACAGTTTCATGATAGTCAAACAAGTTAGGACCAACATCTTGGAGTTACAAGCAATACTGAGAGGATTATCTTGTAATATGTGAATAATGTTTTCTCTAGTAACATCTCAAAGTGAGGTTATAGAAATCAAGGCCACCAAGACCATTGCATACATTCAAACACACTATTGTTATATTTACATATATGTTCAAATACAATTGCACATTCCAGAATGAAATTATATAACCAATATACTATAAGTTTAGAATTAGTGTCTTACTAATTATATTATTTAAAGAACTAGCAGGAGTCCAGCTTGTGTGGAGACAGGATATGTTCAGTCTCTATAGCATGTGTCCCAAACCTATGGATCTAATGAAACAGTGTTTGTTCCTTATCCCTGTAGGACAGGCAGCCACTGTTTTGGTGGTGAGGACTCGTAGTAGAAGGAATCCGCTTAGCATGTGATCACAAAAGAATCCCATTTTCTTTCATCCAAGTTCCTCACTGCATGATACAGCAAAGTGTTATAGTGGTAGCATTACTTTTGCTGTTAGCAGACTTGTAAAATGTTCTCATTAGAGTAATTATAGTCCCATGGAGGGAACGAAGTGGGATTTAACTTCACTTCCTAGATCTTGTCTTTCTGATGTGTTGGAAAGCATGGCAACTATCTTAGCTTTTCTCAGGTATGAGGAGGAATGCTGAAGTAGGATGTAAGCTTGGTAATTGTCAGGTTTGCACACACCGGTGGCTACTTCCTGTTCAAATACACTTTCTTACTGCAGTTCCGATCTGAACCACTAGATGGTGGACACTGTTCTTTGCTTGCCCCCCAGGAAGCAGCATCAAGAACTATGCTCAGACATGCTGCCCCACGACCACTGCCAACAACAAAAAGGGTGAAATTTACTGGTAAGACAGAACTTAGGGGGTGTATTAGAAAGTCTTGTGTTTACTTATTTTTATGTGTATTATGCTCAGTTGGATAATACTGTTAAATTTTATTTTCCTTATCTCCCTAAATAGTTCCAAATATTTGAAAAGGACCAAAATCTATCTCTGATTCTTTAGATTTTCATAGCAAACTGCTATTTAATATCATACTTCTGAAAACAATGTAAGATAGTTATTCTTTTTAAAATCTTATATGGACTGATCCTTAGCATGGGTGTAGTATGTTAACTTGTAAAGGACATACTTTTAAAAATAAGGACATACTTTTAAAAAATAGAATTCATTTCCCAATATCTTGGAATGTCTCAAGATTAAGTCCTGTGATAGCTACATTGCAAAGAAGAGATAGGGTAGCATTCAACGCTGACACAAAGTCTATAAGCAACTTTGATCCATGTTGCAAAATAAATCTGCTTTTCTGTATTGGTATGTCATGGTCTGAACAATGATTCTTCCATTGCCCTTAACTTGGCTGTTTGTTTATTTGCTTTGTTAGTCAAGAATTCCATTCAACAATTAGATATCATTAAACCCATTTTTTAAAACGGCAACTTGATTCTTTAAGAGCTCAACATTTCAGGGCTGTGGGGTCTCCATGACACAAGGACTGCAATGCAATGAGGAGAAAGAGTCCACGTGTGCACGCAGTGTCGAAAGCAAAGACCAGGAGCCAAATTAAGGGTTCTTTGTGATGAATGCCCGCACGTAAGGATGCACGGATAAAAGGTTTACTGTGCGACTCACTGTGTCACACTGCAGCTTCCGTGACGAGGTTTGCCCCGTCTCCTTCCCCCTCTGCTTATCTTAAATTTTATTTTGTCTTATTTTGGAGAGGGTTGCAGAGACAGAGGGCAAATGCAAGGGGACGGGAGATTGGTGGGATTGGGAGGCATGATGTGAAACCCACTAAGAATAAATTAAAACGAAAGTTAAAAAAATAAAACCAAAGACACAAAAGAGAAAAGAAACCGACGTTTTAGAAAAGTTGACAGAACAAAGACCCATTCCTTTCCTTGAAGCATCTCTTATGATTTTTATACATGCACATTACTGTATATGAAATGCTTTTAGTAACCTCAGGATAGCATTTACTTTTTACTGATGTCACTTTTTTATATGGTAAATTACAGGGGGGGATTGGCATTTAAAGTGGCTATGCTTCTTTATCTCATAATTTTTGCCAGTTCACATATACTCAACCATGACATATTTTAATAACTCCTTTTATTATGTATTCACTTATGCACATGTGTGAGTCTGTGTGTATGCGTGTGCACACGCATGCGCACACTTGAGTGTGTGTGTGGATCTGATGGAAGATTTCAGGACTGGAGCTGGAGTTACAGCTGCTTGTGAGCCATTCCACTTGAGGGCTGGGAACTGTACACCATTACTCTGAAAAAGCAACAAATGCTCTTAGCCACTGAGCAATCGCTGCAACCCTATTGTTTTTTACATTAATTGATTTAAATGTACAGTTCACTTTTTATTGCCATCTCAGCCTAGATCCTTTATGGATTATACCTCCTGTCTGAAGCCTCAACTAATTTTCTGAGCCTTTAACGGTCAGAGATGACTATGGCAAATCTGTGTGTTCACTCTTCATGTAGAAAATCGTTCTCAAGCCAATCAGAGCATGTGGGTTGTCAAGAGATGCTCCAAGCCCATCCTGTGCTGATGAGATGAGACGTGTCGCCTGTTAGATGGACCTTCAATGGCAAAGATCTGAAAAGTCAGCAAGATTGTTAAAAAGGCCATAATGGCGCTTCTGAAAGCAGACACTAATTTTATGTTTTCATCCTCTGAGTTGTATTCATCTGACATTTAGACGCCATTTTAAGGGGAACGCTTTCATTAACTGGGAAACAGGATTTCTTATGGGATAATCATGAATGATGACTGTGTTTTTGATGATTCAATGACTGACCAGTGGCCTGCTTCATCTACTCATCATTTGTTAGTATTTCTTTTGCTGTCTCCTTCTGCCCTGCTCTTCGGTAATCTAACTCTTCAGAGTAAACAGAGGCAAATGGCAGTGGTTAATGAGAATAACTTGGTCAGGTATTAGCTATGACAAAATTTTGGCTTTTATTTTGTTTGCAGAAAATGTGATGGTTAAGATTAAAAATTTTATAAATTGTGTTTTTTTAAATCTTAGTTTACTTCATCTCTTATCTGCCTTCAAAAAATCGGTAATCATTCATTCTTTCATTCGTTCTTTCATTCACTCTTTATGCTAAACAATGGACATACATAATCCTGTTTTCTTCGAGGTGAGTTATTAGCTCTCCTTCCACCTAGTCTTCCTCCCAGACCCAATGGTGTTGTCTGCTCACATGCTGACTTCTGAATTTGTATTTCTAGCCCTTTTTCCTTTGTTGGATAAACATTTTCTAGACATACTGGGAAAACTTTCTTTCAATATCTTAGTCAATATTTTTCTCTTCCTTTATTGGTACATGAGCAAAATATTTATTTAATGGCTCCCAAAGTTCCAGTCACAAGGCTGATTGTGATGGATACATATCTATCTCTTTCTCTATCTCTATCTCATCTCTATCTCTGTCTGTATCTCTGTCTCTGTCTCTATCTCTGTCTCTGCATCATCTCTATCATCTGTATCTAGCCATCTTAACAAGTCCAATACCAAACCCATTCTTTCTACCTCTGAACATGCCACATCTTGGTTTGCTCTTTGGCTCAGTGGTATCAGCTCCATCTGGTCAACCGAAGCTTCTCACTTTGTACTACCTAGCAGTTAGCAAATGATATTTAATTCCACTTATGATATTAGCCTCAGATTCTCTAGTCTTAGTTTTTGTAGCTATCACTGTAAATCAGGCCCTTATTAACCCCTGCCTGGGGTAATACAATAAATGGTTATCCTGGTTCCAATCTCTCCTCTTCCAATTCATCCCAAATTAGCTTCTTAAACACAAACTTAATTATGTTATTTTCCTGCTCAAAGATATTTGTCGGCTCCCTACTGACTTCAGTATAAGATCCAAATGGTTTTCATATAATCTATTACACCTGATCTCAACTTACCTTTTAACAGTTCCCAATTTTGCCATTTCCTAAATTGAAAATTCAATGTCACAATCTGCTTCTGTTCAGGTTGTACTCTCTTTACTGGATACAGTAAGAATGCATCATACTCATGGGACCTCTTCTTCCTCAGAATTTAACACTGATAGAATTATGGTTCTGAGTATGCGGATGACCTACTCAGCAAGCTAATCATATTGAAAATTAGCAGGAAAGTCCAAAGACTAAACACCAATGGGCAGCAGAAATCAACCAACCCAAACCAAACCAAACTATCACCACTATCATGAGGATAAAGAAAACAGACTCAGAAAACAGAACATCAATGTTTACTATTGATGTTTACTATTTTAATCTAAGGGATTCTTTTATGGAGACAGTCAACTCTTAAGTCATGTGCTTTCAATTTATAAAAAGAGTTAGAAACATAATGCCAGTGTTTCACTCATTGCCTTTGTGATAATCTCCATCCAATTTTTACAGTTTAATAGTAATCTACCTAACATAGTGATACAATCTAGAGTCAAAACATTTTGTAAAAATAGTACCTGCTAACTTCAAAATGCATGATATCCAGCACTATAATTGATGGAAGCATGCACTTTCAACAACTGTTCAGTGCCTGCTCTGTGACATGATGATAAGAACCCAACAAAGGGTCCACAGGGACATTTCAAAGTTTACCCACATCTATGGAGCCTCTGTTAGTGGATCAGTATTTATCCCTAGCACAAAAATGGACTTTGGGAGCCCTTTCCACATAGAGGGATGCTCTCTCAGCCTAGACACATGGGGAAGGGCCTAGGCCCTGCTCCAGTTGATATGACAGACTTTGAAGATCCCCTATGGAAGGCCTCACCCTCCCTGGGGAGCAGAAAGGGGATGGAATAGGAGGCTAGTGGGGGGCAGGGGAGGAGGTGAAGGAGAGGGAACTGGGATTGACTTGTAAAACAAGCTTGTTTCTAATTTAAATAAAAAATAAAATAGAAAAAAAAAGCTTACCCACAAGTTTCAAACTTGATCAACAAGTACGTCCATGTCTCACAAGTACCCCAGTGAGCCAAAGATCCGGATGAACTTCTGATATTTCTCTCACTGCTAACAATATTTTGAGCATCTCTACACAACATTTTACATAGATGAAACAACTCGATGTAATGCTCATACACATTCATCACTGTGTAAATAAGATGCTGAGGTGAGATGGCTTGGATGTCAGTTTATTGATTCCCAGGGTGGCTTAAGCCGGTTTTACTGCTTAGGGACCACTTGTTCAGATTTTCAATAATTACTATATGCACCTGACACAGAATGGCTGTAAGAAAAACAGGCTCAGTATCCTCACTTTCAGTTTAGGGTGGGGGGGCAGGCATTTGAATGACTGTGGTAGCAAACAATGATCTTTCCAAGGCAAGCACAGGCAGCGTATGCCACAAACCTGAAGAAGTGGACTTGACGTTGTTAGAGGTTGGTCAGGGCGTCCCCTGGTACCCAGGCAGAAAGAAACACGCCTGCTTTCCTAACACCCTGTGCCTACTTTTCCCTTGGTGTTCTAGAAAGCAGGTTGTTTGTGAGAATTGTAGCAATCTTAATCTGAAACCAAACAGACAAAATGTGCTACATAGAGAAGAAGGTGTCAACAGTGGCCTGAGATACTGGGAGGGCTCCCTCTCAGGAATCTGTAGGAATCAATTTGGAAAAACTGAAGGAGAATATGCGAAAGAGTACAAGTAGTAGAAAATGAATCTGAGGAAGTTGTTTTAGATGCCTTGATAAGGGGTGGGTTTCAGCTTGAATGTCTAGAGGATTCATTGGTAGATTCTACTGTTGGGCTTGACAGTGTGGTCTGATCTGAAGCAGGGGATAGGAATGGGTACGGAAGGTAAGGGTGAGCATCTGTGGACTGGGCTGCAGAAGGAGCAAGAGAAGGGGAAGGAGAAGAAAAGATGCCATTTCCTTGACAGAGATCAACAAGGACAGACTGGATCTCAAGGCCTGGCACCAACCTCAAGGCCAAATGGAAATGTTCAAGAGAAATGTGTCAAGAGAAGCTTTTTCCTTGAGAGAAGCCTTCCCGCCAGCTTGGTTCTAGAGCTGCATCAGTCCCAAATAAACACACAGGAGGCTATATTAATTATGAAGCTATTGGCCTTGCTTATTTCTTACTGGCTAGCTCTGACTTAAGTAATTACCCCATAATTGTTAATCTAAGTATGTCTCTTACCGGAGAAGTTTCCGGGCTTCCTACCCCATGGCGTTACATCTCGACTCTCTTGTGTTTCTCCTTCCCAGAGTCCTCCTGGACTCCTAGTCCCTCCTATCTAGATTCCTATTGGCCCAACAGTGCTTTATTGAAATAAGACTTCCCCAACAGAAATGTATGTCTCAAGACAGGGGATTTGCAGAAAAATCATCCCCAGCTATTATGATGCCTGGACACTGCAGGGTATGCAGAGGGAAGAGAGGGCTGGGGATGGCATTTTGTTTAACACAAGAACTTTGTCAGAAAAGATACTCAAGGAAGACTAGTTTTCCCAAGGCTGTCTTCCAATTATGGCTGTCGCCAGGATGAAAGACACACAGCCAGTCCTAAGAAAGTGCCCAGTAGGTTCTCTGTGGACCAGAAGTCATGGCCATGTGACTCTCTGCTCCCCCTGGCTTTCAGGCCAGGCCCACCGTGCTTTCTCACATATGTTCAATATGGCTGTTCTCCTTTTCCTCGTGTTCTTCATTCCGTCCATTTCCGTGAGGAAATTAAGACCGGACATGTGGGCACCTGACAAGATGGCGGATAAGGAAAATGCCCATGTAAGCAAAGCAGGTTCTGGATTAGCAAGGCTTTCTGCCTGTGCGTGAGGACACACTGGTGCGCTAAGGTGGGCTGCCTTTGAACTCCCCTGACAACAGTAACATTGTCCCCAGGTCTCTGGACTCT
This sequence comes from Mesocricetus auratus, assembly GCF_017639785.1. Classification (NCBI taxonomy): domain Eukaryota; kingdom Metazoa; phylum Chordata; class Mammalia; order Rodentia; family Cricetidae; genus Mesocricetus; species Mesocricetus auratus. Next base: position 51,715,209 of record NW_024429198.1, read on the forward strand.
TACATTGCACAAGCAGGTAGAAGATAACAAAGTAACAAAATCTGCCCCTGATATCCTGCCCAGAGGAATCCTGGGTATTTATGGCTGACTGAAGAGCCGTGTTGCCTGTGGACAAGGTGGATGGGTTTCCCTCATGCCCTGGTACCCGGCGTCAGAGGAAAGCGTAGCTGGCAAGGGTAAACATGTCCAATGGGAGCCATCTATTTGGTGGGAGAAAGAATGCCTTTTAGAAGCGTGTGTGGTGTTGCATGCCTCTGATCTCAGCATGAGAGAGGTTGAGGCAGGACAATCGTTTGCCTGAGACCAGCCTGGGCTGTATAGCAAGTTCCATGCCATCCTGAGTTATGTAATGAGACATGCAGGTTAAAACAATTCACTTGAGCACTGGTGCCCCTTAACATCTGGTCATTTGAATTCTGTTCCCTCGAGGGAGGTAACCCCCCTCATAAGCTTGGCACATTTCCTTTTGAAAGTCAAACAAAGCAAAGTTCATCCAGAGTGAAAGTAACAGGAAAAGAAGCAAACTCAATAAGAAGGAGTTGGGAGGACCCAGACCTGGAGTCCTGTGTGGGTACCAGATGACACCAGGGAAGCCGGAGTCCCCTCTTCGAGCTCTGAGTCTCATAATAAAATAATTTAAAAATGGACTCAAACAGAAGTTGGAGGGCAGTTTCATTCGAGCTTAAAAGAAAAACTCCAGGGCAGGCAAACTATAAATCTCAACAGCTGCCCAGAGGAGAAATGCAAAGAAGACAAAGAAAAAAAAATAGCTATGCATTTGAGTAAAGCAGCAGGGAGGTCAGCCACATGGAGGATGACTGGGGATTTAGATGTAATGGAGAAGGAAGATGTGGAGTATGTGGTTGTTTGAATGAGGATGGGCCTGTAGGCTCTCAGATTTGAGTGCTTGGTCACCAGGGAGGGAAAGTGCATGAGAATGATTGGAAGGATTAGGAGGCGTGGCCTTGCTGGGGTAAGTGTGGACTTGTGGACTTGTTGGAGGGAGGTCCGTCATGAAGGCTGGCTTTGAGGTTTCAAAAGCCCAAGCCAGGCCCAGTTTTTCTCTGTCTCTGCATATAGATGAGGATGTAACGCTCTCAGCCACTGCTCCAGTGCCGTGTCTGTCTGATTCTTGCCATAGACTGAGCCCCTAAAACTGTAAGCAAGCCCCCAATTACATGCTTTCTTTTGTAAGAGTCACCGTGGTCATGGTGTCTCCTCAGAGAAAAAGAACAGTCACTCTTTCCCTCTCGGCCTGTTGGCCCCCAGGTTGAGAGGGAAAGAGGCAGAGTGAGAGGAAGCTTCGTATGTGGCCCCTGAGCATGGACAGAGACAGTCCTCCGGAGACGGATTTTGGTAAATCAGCTCAATTCTATTTCAGAGTATGAGGAATATATAGGACTGGGGAACCTGGGGACAAACTCTAATTTGCTTTAAGTGGCACACTACTATCACAAGGCTTAGTGTGTGGCAGTGGGGTCTTACAGCAGAGCTCCTAGAGCAAGTCTTCTTAGCAGGGATCTGTGCCAAGGGTCAAGCTAAAAATGAGTCAGGTGTCTGTTTTTAGAGACAGGTATCTGATTTAGAGACAGCTTTCAGATAAGGTCAGTCCTCCAGGCCCAGGGACATCCTCCAGATAAGGCTAGGTAGACAGCAGGGAGCTTTGCGTGTATGTGGGGCGCCAACAGTCCATGTTGTCCAGCTTGTTGAGATAAACTGCTAGGCCATAGGAGACGCTGCGAACTTTGACCAGTCAGCAATGTCTTCCAACATAAGACAGAGGAAGAGAAAGGAAGCCCAAAGTATCAGAGAAGCATGCTCATACTCTGTCCAAAATATGAGAGAGAGGGAGAGAGAGAGAGAGAGAGAGAGAGGAGAGAAGGAAAAGCTGTGCACTTGTGAGTCAAACCCTGCAACCCTCAAGGTGGCTTGCAGGAATTGTGTAAGGGGGTATGGAATTCTGGGATGGAAAAGAGCATTGTCTCATTAAGAGGATAATTATTATCCCTACCTGTTTATCTTTGACTTCATGCATGCCTACTTTCCTAATGGTGGTCCCTCCTTCCTGAAGGATGGTCCCTTAGGCAGGTGATTGACCGGCTCTACATGGGCTGGGTCAATTAGAACATCAGGGTTCCATCCAGGTAAGAGGTTTCATCCCCTTGACCAGAACTGAGTAGCTGCCCTTTAGTAGGCCTCTTCTAAAGCTGTTGGCACATTTATTTTGAATAACTAATTAGTCAAGCTTTCTTCAAACTCTTCTTTTCCACATGACTGCGTTTCCTCAGTTACCAATTGGAAAATCTCTATGTGGAAAAGGAGGTTCTCAGTTGTCAATTCTCTAGGTAAACAAGTTTGGGACAATGTTGCCCCCCCACCTACAGATAACAACCAGAGAACTGCTTGTTTACCTATGGACATCCACAAATACTCATGTGACCAAAAATGTAGGCCCTGGGAATGGCCTGCTACGCCGGGTCTTTCCTTCAGCATTTGACAGTTATCGCAAGCACCACGCTGCGGCCTGTACCATCCCTCATGCTGTCTTTCTTTGGTCAGAACAGCCTAGAATCAAATTAATACAAGCAACCGGGAGGAGAGAACCTGGACCAATGGAACTGTACTCTGAGCAGGCTATGCTCTGCAAAACAAAGAGACAAGGGAAACCAGCAGCCATCTGCCACTGCTGGTGACCCAGGGGCACCGGGCTCCCTGCCGACGCCATGATGTACTCGGTAGAGGTGAAGGATGTGTGAGAATTCTGTAAAGCTGATGTGAGCCACTGAGTTTCCAGTCCACAGTCCTTAATATGCACAAAGCAGACGCTGGACTCTGGGCGCTGCCTTCATTTAGGAAAACCAAAAAACCTCGTGGAAGGGAAAAAGACTGCCCAACACTGGTGGTCATTCTTGCTACAGAGCATGGGCGTGGGACAGAATGGTCACCCATCTTTTTGTGGACACAGTCACTTGTGCAGTCCTTCCTGTGACTTGTTCATCTACCTCCTTCAATTCCAGTTTGTCATTGGGTCAACTGACCCCAAATTCAAGACTCCAAAGCTGCTAGATTTTCAGGATCTTAAGTGAGCCAAACCGGATGACACAGCTCTGAAGGACTGACCACACATCTGTCATTTTACTTTCTCGGTTACTGATTGAGGCCTCTGCCATGGGGTAGCAGTCACAGTGTGTTGGCTGTCTTCTGACTGCCCCCACAGAGCTACAGTCTCCTCGGCTGACTCTGCACTTCTAGGCACCAGGGGAACTGAGTGTATGTGGGCCTTGTGGCTGCCAGCTTACAGCTAAGTGCATTCTTAGACTGATGGAGGGCTGGGAAAATGGCAGAGTTCTCCTGGGCGCCTCTCCAGGCTGTCCTCATTTGTGTGAATGTGCCCTCTCCACTCTTGTCTGTGTCCAGTCTTAAGCTCCTCCCTCAGGTGCTGGATGGCAGGGAGGGGCAGTGTGCCCTCCTCTTGCCACAACTCTGTAAGTAGCACTCTGTTACAGGATATTTGTCTGTTTCCTGAGTTATAAACCACTAGGGTGCCTGAATTTAATATAACACGTTTGTATTCACCTTTACATTTGCAAGCTGGGAATTACTTTCCATTCACAATGGCTATGGTGATTATTTTATTTTACCGTGTTTTGGAGACACAATCTCATTACGTAGTTGTGGCTGGACTGGAACTCACTACCTAAGTAAACTAGTCTGGCCTTGATCTTGCAGGGGATTTCCCCTGTCCCTGTCTCCCAAGTGCTAGGATTACCAGTTTGCACCACAATGCCCTGGTTTGGATATGGTGATTTTAAAACTTCTGATACGGAAATAGTTTTCTAAATAATCTGGTTGGGAAGAATTCATGTTAGAAAGAGATAAAATGGTATCAGTTACAGGTCAAAGGATTCCTAATAAGGTTTTTCAGAGCCAGGCTTAATAGAAAGAACACTGAACCAAATTAGGTCAGAAGCCAAGGGTTTGAGCCACAATTAATCAGTTATTGTGTGACCTTGACAAGTCACTTAACCACTCTGAACTTCAGTTTCCTCAAATGTCAAATAAGGGTAATAAATGGTGACCTGTTTATCTCATGGGTTATTAGGAGTACCTATTGAAGAATAGCCCTGAAAGTGCATTGTCACCTAGAAGCCATAGAGGCATTACCTAGAGTTGTTATGAAGATTAGTTTTATCCAGTAAATAAACATGTGCACGCTTCCAGAGAGTGCTTATTACCTGACTGCCCTCACCGCTAATGTCATGAAAGGATCTGGCGAGAAGGCTCAGTGGATAACGCTTATAGTGGCCAATCTGATGACAGGTCCAATCTGATTGCTAGGACCCACATGGTGGAGGGAGAGAACCTACACCTTTAGGTTGTCCTCTGACCACCACATGTGAGTAATTTAGCATGTCTGCATGTGTGCACATACATACAAGATAAGCAATAAATAGGATTTTCAAAGTCTTTGAAAATAATAAATTCAATGCAAAAGTGTGTAGGACTGAGAAAGGCCCCAGACCCAGCTGTCTGGGCTTCTCAGCTAGCTCACCATGAAACAGCGGTGCCTGTGTTCCTTGACGCTAGTTTTCTCATCAGTGAGATGGAAGAATAGTGACGCTGACCTCACAGTTGCTCTGAGTACTTGGTGAGACAGCATACGGAAGCAGCAAGCATAAGGTCTTGCACACAAGTTGTCTGTCTGCATTGCGGAGGCACTGGAAGAAGAGGGTGCCCAGGAAGGGTGCTGTGTAGGACTGAACACAGGTCTCATGTCATCCCAGAACATGAAACCCACGTGCGCTGGGTTTAGACAATTTATAGGGTGTCTTGAAGTGTATGTTTTTATCATGGACATCTGCCTTATGAGCAATAAATAGGAAGATGTTTGCTATGTGTTTAACATGTAACTGTTCAATTAAATGTTCATTATCGATTTCGGTGTGGCTAAAATAAAAATCCCCCTTCCTCGGTTTTTCATCCTCACTTCTTTTGCACACATAATCCTCAAATAGGCTTGAGTTGTGTAATAGATATTTACAAGTTCAAATGCATAATGTACGAAGGCATAAAGTAGCTACATCCACTGAGTGGCTGCACATACGGTTTGAAGGTTAGCGTCTCGTCAGACTATGTATTTGCTCTCCTAAAGGACTCCATGCATTCAGAACCTGTATTTTCCTGCTTCTAATATTTCTCATAGCCTTGACTCAGCATGGCATCTAACCCTCTGATTCAACACTGGGTGTGTACCAGCCAGGCATGGGGCAGTGAAGTCAGACAGGGATGGACATAGTATCTATCCTCATGCTGCTGGCAGAAAAAGTATTTTGTTTGTATTCAAAACAGTGTCTGCCTCTGAAGTTAAAGACAAAGGTAAAAGATTTCTTGAGAGTTACTGGCCTGCATGGTTTATGGACTAAGCTCTGGAACACTATGGCCGTGCTTCTGACTCATGGTGTTGGACAAGCTTTTTAGCTGCTCTTTGCCCTGGAATCTTCCCCAAGATAATGGGAGTCATTGAACTGACATCGGAGTATGGTGTAAGCACTAAATGAATTAATACATGCAAAGGACTTGGGCAGTATAATAAATATTAATTATTAGTGTATTACAATAATCATAGTTTCATTGCCAAGTGGTTTAATTTGTGAGTAAATTGCTAGATTCTTAGTCTAGAGAGTAGTGGCAAACTGCAAACTGCAACCTGCTCGCCTAATCCTGCCCTTACTCTATTTTGCTGATAAAGTTTTACTGGAACACAGCTGTGTCTATCCATTGACTGTTCATGGCTGCTTTTGTGCTACAAGGACAAAGTTGAGTAGTTACAACAGGGACCTTATGGCTACAAAGCCCCAAATATTTACTAGATGACTCTTTACAGAAAAGTTTTGCTGACAACTGGATAAACAATGACTACCAACACATTTTTCTCAGAAGGAAAAAATGGTGGTGGAATTATTTATCCTGGGAAGTATATTTATATGCATGTACTTGCTATTTGCATTCTTTCAAGTGACATGTGTTCTGCAAACAAGGAAAATAGATGCCCTTGCAGAACTCTGGACTCTTTGTCCCCAACAGTTCTGCTCAACGAATTAGCATGCATGAGGATGATGCTGGGGAGCCACTGTCACCAGAAGAGCTGTCCTGTGATTTTCCGGTGGCATTAATGGATTTATGCCATTCTGTCCTGTCTCTCAGTAGACTACAGCTCTCAACAGCCACATTTACTTTTGAGGAGCTGCCTGAGGTACACACAGCCTATGTCTTCACAGGGAATTTTCCTGTGTAGGAAGCCAGCTGAGCTGAAAAAAGGAACTGAACTCTCATCACTAGCTTTATGAAGTCCATGAGAGAATCAGGCAACAGCTATCATATTTATAAATGACTAAATCATAGTCGATTCTAAGAACAAAAGCTGATTCTTTAAAAGTATGCATTTTGTTTATTTTTTATTTATATTCCATTGACTTTCATAAATTGATTTTCCTGCATGTATATAATGTTCTTTGAGCACATTCCCTCAATAATCCTTTATCTTCTCCCATCTCAACCCTGCTCCACAAGTGATGGAAAACACACAATATTTCTCTTTCTGAGATGTTCTTAATTTACTTAATATGATTATCTCATCACACCCAGTTTTATCTTCATTTTTAAAATTAACATAATGTGGAAAACCTAATATTACTAAAGGTCAACGAAAGTTATTCAGTGCAGAAAAGGTGATCAGGAGTCCTAGCCTCTTGGCTTTGGATTGTACCTGTGTACACTGATTCTTTTAGGTTTCAGGACTAAAACTGACTGAAAGAAGGGCTGGAAGATGAAGCTGCAATGCTGGATTCACAACTGAGCTGGACATTAGAGATGCAAGTCAATTATGAGAGCCAGCCTGGATTATATTTAGAAACCCATTTGCATGTATTTGTGACAGTCGCAATATGGCATATGAAACCTCTGTAAATTTCATGATATAATTGAAAGCAAATAACCCCCCCTTAATTCACCTGCTCCTATCTTTTGATTATTGCTCAGGTGAGGAGAACGTCTCAGGGTTTTGATAAGAATAAAGAATAAAAGAATGTCTTATTATTTTTAAAAAGTCCCCTGAAGACTCTAAAATGGAAGGAAGAATTTTATCCCATGAAATATTTATGCACACATAAAAGTAGGTACTGACACTTGACAAAGTTAATGGTTATAGTAATGAGAAAAGTTCAAACAGATTTGTGAATGAACAGAACGCAAAGGTCTGAAGCCTGCTAACATTTCACAAAGAATACTTTTGTATCATTTGTACATCATGAGGTAGATTATCTTTCTCATTAATTTTGTAACACAGAATATCACTGTATCACCCTGACTGTCTTGGAACTCTTAAGTAGACGAGGCTGGCCTGGAACCCGTTTGTCTGCCTCTGCTTCCCCAGTGTAGTGACTGAAGGTATGTACCACCATAGCAGGCTGAGACACATCGTCTTTAGAGGTCTTGGTACAAAAACCTTGAGGAAGTCCACAAAGAAAGGGATGGTGGCAGGCAGCTTCCAGTGTTCTGGGTGGGATGTCATGTTCAGTCTTAATGCAGGGGAGAAGGGCCTGACCCTGCCCCAACCTATTGGGTCAGACTGTGTTGAATCCTCATGGGAGCCCTTACCAGTGAGGAGGAGTGTACTGGGGGTGGGCTGGGAGGTGAGGCAAGGAGGGTGGGAGGAGGTGAGGGGGTCAGGAGGAGGTGTGGGAGCGAGAACTGTGGTTGGAATGTAAAATGAAATTAAAAAAATAAAAGAAATGGCAAAAAAGAGCATATTGTGCTAACATAACTTTCACTAGAAAATAACCCAAAGCTCCCCTTTTCCTTCCTTCCTCTTTCTTTCTTTTAAAGGCATTTTAGGATTTAACTTATTCTAGAGAAGCAATGAAATTATAACATATACAAACAGGCTGAAGTAACTCATAGCATTCAGAAAATTACACAATAGACATGATCCAACAGATGACCAAGTCAAAAGATACGGAAACGGCGTTTGCTAGAATTCATTGCTATAGTCTTCTTCAGTCTTCAGTTAAAAGCAAAAGTGAGCAGGGAAGGCTCAGTAAGGAGGCACGTCTACAATGACAGCACTCTACTGGTGCAGGGCATATTCAGTTTCATTCTGCAGAAAGCTACTGAGGAGCTTGTCGACTGTTGTTCTAGCTCTAATTCCTCTTACAGCGTGTGCTCTGCTATTACCAAAGTAATGAGGAGCAGGAAGGGCGCGGGCTCGGGGGCTTTATTTGGTATACATTCTGGCTCTGCCGTTTACCATCTGCGTGACCTTGAGCAAATCGCTCCATGCCTCTGTGCCGCCTTCACATAGACATCCGGAGCATAAATAAAACTAATGCTTATGGCTGCAGAAGACTCTTGTGAGAAGTAAATGTATAAGTATGAGTGAAGTGACTAGTGACTTTAGATTTTCCCTTCTATGTGTCATTGTTTTGGTGCAGGAAGTTGATTGTGTCTCCAAGAAAAGAGAAAGGTCAAATTCTTACCCCTCAGAGCAATAAATGTGACCTGATTTGGAAAGGGCACCTTTAAAAATAAAGATTCAGGGAAGATGAGAGCACACTGGGTCAGGGTAGCCCTAAAGAAAAAGGCAGTTATATTTATAAGAAAAAAAGTAAATAATTCAACTACAGAGGATGACGCAGGGAGGAATGCCATGGAAGACGTGCATAGACACTGGATGGTGAGTCTGTAAGCTACAGAGCACCACGTGTTATGAGGAACCACCAGAAGCTAGGTACTTTACCAGAGGTAAGGAAGGAATTTATTCTGCCGTAGCGCTTTGGATCCCAGCATGGTTCTGCAGATACTAAAACTTCTAGCTTCCAGACAGTAAGAAAATAGTTTTGTTGTCTTGGGTACTTAGCGCATTATCATATCAGCCCTTGGAAATGAATACGTTGGCAGCCCAGTTCCCATACTGAGATCCAAAGGCCCTAAGGCAGTGGATCTCAGCCTGTGGACTGTGACCCCTTTGACAATCAAAAGACCCTTTCACAGGGGTCATATATCAGATATCCTGCATATCAGATATTTACTTTATGAGTCGTAACAATAGAAAAGTTACAGTTATGAAGTAGCAATGAAACTAATCTTATGGTTGAGGGTCACCACAACAGAAGGGACCGTATTAAAGAGTCACAGCATTTGGATGGTTGAGAACCACTGTTGTAAGGCAAAACCAGTTTCTTCCTTACCCCTTGGCTTCTTAAGCCATTTTTGTGAACTCCTATGGGCTTTTTGGTGTTGTCTTAGGGGATTCAGTACATAATCATAATAGCTCTTGAAAATGAATGTGTTAGGTAGCTCAGATGAAAACACAAGGGTTCGTGAAATTATCATGAGAAGCCAAAAGGTGAAGTCCTAGCACAGGACCATGGATAATGGGGGTTTATTCCTGCTTTTCAGTTTAGATTATATACGTGGAACTCACTGGGATGGTTAGTTTTAAATTGTCAACGTCCCACAAACCACAATCACCCAGGAAGAAAGCATCAACTGAGGCATTTGTCTAGATAAGGTTGGTCTGTTGAGTGCCTGGGAGGCAGCCTTGATTGCTAATTCATTGACCCAGTCAAGCAAGGGCAGGATCATCTTATGGTCTTACCCAGTCCAGAGTGGGCAGGATCTTACCCAGTCCAGAGTGGGCAGGATCATCTGGTCTTGGCCCTGAACCATATATGAGCAAAGAGAGCTGGCTGAGAGCAAGCAAGGATGTGTTTGTTTTCCCTTTGCTCTTGACTATGGACGTGATGTTTCTGGACTGACTCCCCCAAAACAATGGCCTATAACCTGGAATTGTTATAAACCAAATAAACCCTTACTTCTCTAAGCTTTCTGTCAGGACACTTCATAGCAGTAGTCACTTTTTCTCCCCATTGCACTTAGGGGAATAGATTGGGTTGAGGTGGAGGACAATGCCACCACCCAGATTTCACTACCTGGGGCTGTGCTGTTGATACAGAAGTCACTTGCTATAAGAGGGTGACTTAAATTCATCATGGTAAAACTTAAATTCATCATGGTAAAACAAAAATAGAAAACTAGTTTTTTTAGTCATGCCTAGAAGTCAGTTGTGGCTAGTAATTACCATGCGGGACTGCATAGAGAGACGGTATCTCCATGACTGTATCAGGTGCACTTGGATGGTACTCAATATGTTCTTGATGGAGCAGGATTTACTTGGGATACAAGCAGAACAAGCACACAGACTTTGTAGAAGGACGGAGGTGCCACACTCATATTACAGACCCGTCTCCATCATTTATTAGGGAAAGGGGGAAAATATGACTATGGGGGACCCGATCCCTCAATGGGTCTCACTTGTTGAATGATCTATTGTTTCCTTCTTCAAATCATCTATGTCCTTGCTTTATGTAAACTGAACAAACAATATCAATTCCACACAATTACTTTAGATGATAAGTCATTATGAGCAAAAAAATCAGTCTGTAGCTAAGTGTGAGCATCACCTGGAGGTGCTCAGTCCTGATGCTCTCTGACCTGGTGACTTTCACTCCTGGCACAGAACTGGTTAATATTGCAGTCTCTACACTGTGAAGGAGGCGAACATTGCAGAGCAACTAATGCGATCGAGAAATCCATGCACTCCGATCTCTCTCCCTCCTCAGATCTCATCATACAGATGAATAAATTGCTATAAAAATACCCAAAATAAAACTAAAAACAATGACTGAATCATTTTTTTTAATCTCATGCACTGTGTGTTCAGGTAGCAAGAAATTTAATTCCAGTCGGACCAGTCTCCTGTGATTTTTTTCCCTTTCATCTAAGATATTTTTAATGCTCAGAGGCATTATAATGGAAAAGCATGTATTTGTGCCTGGTTTATACCCATCATCCTTACCATTACAACAAGACAAAAGCATTAAAGTAAAATTAATCATGTCAGGAGATTTTAGCAAAAACAAGTGAACCCATGCATAAAGCTTCGCTTTGTCTAGTGTGAAGTCACGCTCTGATTAAAAACATATAATGAAAGTAAGAGTGATACATCATTGCCTTAGCAGTAGGGTTTTCTGAAAGTGCTTTAGCGGTTCTCAACATAGAAATGTGGCAACGCTTTCATCTCTGAAGCCCACAATGACTTTCATTCTAGTTAAATAACTAGAATTCAATCTTAATTTTCTTCTTTAATAAATTAAGACTTTAATGACAGGACAAGAGTCAAGAAGTAGAATGCCCAGTGAGGAACAGTGTGCTGCCTTGCTTGCTAGGCATAGATGTAAGGACATGTCTGTCCCTCCTTTTAGGAAAGCAACCTTTATACCAGCTAAGTTCAATCTTTACACATATATTTTATATGCAAGCAACATGTAACATGTATTACTGTAGATACAAATTAAATAGACACACATGATTCTTATGGCTCTTACAGTATCACAGAAGTTCATATCATTCAAACACTTAATGAGCATGGAGGTGTGTTGACAGAGTGGCCATGCATTCTCAGGAATAGGAGTCAGTTCGCCTATGATACATGAAACCTCAAATTCTAACCAGTTGGGTTTTTACAACAGGTATGCTTGTGAAATGGCATCTCCATAGGATTATGCAATGGATTTCAAAAGCAACAGCATCCCTTTAAGCATTTTGCTTTCATTATTTCCATTGTGTAGCCCAGGCTGTCCTTGAATCATGCAATCCTCCTGCCTCAGCCTGCCAAGTGCATTATAGGCATGTGTCACCAGGTTTGGTTCTTCTACCTTTTTAATGGAGATATTTCCATAAAATATTCATTTACCATAAAATCATCTTTTTATTATTCTTGGTGGTTATTGTTATTTCCATTCTTATTTTATTGGGGGATGGTACAAAATCTCACTTTGTAGCTCATGCAGGCCACAAACTCTCAATCTCCCTGCCTCTGCCTATTGAGTGCTGGAGTTACTGATGTATACCACCGTGCCTGGCTCCTGGTTTGTTTAAATGAGACTTTTCTGATTTCTTTTGTTTTTTTGAGACAGGGTTTCTCTGTATTGTTTTGGAGGCTGTCCTGGAACTCGCTCTGTAGACCAGGCCATCTTGGAACTCCCAGAGATCTACATGCCTCTGCCTCCCGAGTGCTGGGTTTAAAGGCGTACATGACCATGCCTTTCTGATTCTTTGTGAATTGTGTATAACTGTGAAATGGTGTATCTACGGTTGTATGTATTTATGTGACTATGTTATAGATGCATATTTAGACACGATAAATAGTAAAAATGGGGGACACTGCATAAACTCAAACACATTTAAATTACTAGAATGAAGTGAATATTTGAAAAACTGGTCCCTAGAGCATTACAATATCATAATGTTGGGAATATACTTCTAAACATTTTCTTTACTAGAGAGGCATCTAATGTGGGGCAATAGGTACCAGTCTCAATAGTCATTCTGAGCCAGGAAATGCAGAAAAAGCATGAGACAGCTATCTATTTTGACTTAAAATTTTTCTTTGAATGAGTGAGAATATTTACATGTGACAAGACGAGTGAGCCCAATATTTGCAGAACATGAGATGCTGTGTCATAATGATTTGAGTTTGAAGATGAGTTGCGTCCTCCAAGATTTATATGGAAAGCTAATCCCCACCGTGGTAGGTAGGGACCTAGTCCTACTATGGAACATCAAGGGGGAACCTTTGGAAGGTAATTGGGGTTGGGATAAGGCTATCAGAGAGGGAGCCCCATGGCCGTGCTACAGAGGATGAAGGTGCCTGAGCACATTTTGATGCTCTCTGCGGCTTTGGGACTCTGTCAGCAAGAAGTCCACCATCAAAGTTAGTCCTCTGACCTTGGATATGAACTGTGAACCACACTCAACCTCTTTGGAACTTACCCCATCTCAAGTATTGAGTTGTTAGCAATAAAACATAGATTAAGATAGGGTATTAAGTATTATGGGGCTGCAGATATAGTCTGGGGGAGGTGGACTTGACAAGGTATGTAAAGCATGGTGTTTGATCTCTAACACTGCAGAATAATCAAGCAGTTGCAAAAAAAGAAATTAGATAAAAGTTGCATATTGAGGGAGGGGTGTGAAGAATACTGGTTGTCAGTTTGATGAGATCTGGAGTCACCTAGGAGAAAGACCTCTAGATATGCCTATGAGAGACTAACTTGATCAGATAACTGAGGTGGGAAGACCACCCCACAGGTGGCAGTGCCATCCCTGGGCTTTGAACTTGCACAGCACAAGAAGGAGAGTCAATGGGCACCAGCACTCACCCTCTTCTGTTTGTGAGTGTAGATTCACTGGCAACTAGAGTGACTAAAAAAGAAATGAGATTAACAACAAATGTTTGATCTTTATAATACCTTGGGAGCACAGTCCTTCTTGATGTACATTGGAATGGTGGAAAGGTGGAGATGCTTGCGGGGGTATGCAGAGGTCACTTAGGGCAATATGCTATTTGTTGGAAGGCTAATAAGTTATGTAATGAACTTCCCCTTTTAAGGTAGAAGTTGGAAAACACAATGTTGGTCATGTGTGTTGTTTGTTGTCAGCTGCACTGGAAAGCTTGCTGAAAAAGGATCTCAGGAAATAATTAGGACTGAAAGGAAACAGAGCCCAGAAATCAATCAGTCTCCCTCTTTGTCTATCTGTCTCCGTCTGTCTGTCTCTGTCCTCTGTCCACCCCCCCTCGTGTGTGTGTGTGTGTGTGTGTGTGTGTGTGTGTGTGTGTGTGTGTTAATGAACACAGCTTTGAATGTCTTCATCTGGTAAAAGATTGAGAAGAGTTTTAGGCAAACAGGTAAAAACTAAAGACTGATTCATGAGAAATGCAAAATTAAAAGTATATTTCCATAGCAATTTCATCAAATTTGGTTGTCAGGAAAGAAAGTTTCAATTAAGGGGGCTGGTGAGATGGCTCAGGAGGTACAGGCACTTGCAGCAATCCAAGTTTGATCACTGGAACCCATGATGTAGGAAGCAAACCAAGTCCTAAAGCTGTCTTCTAACCTCCCCCCCCTCTCCCTCTCTGTGAGATATACACACTACACTCACACCACCCCCAACACATACAAACATACATATACGATGTTAAAAATTATTTTTTAAAAAGTAAGTTTCGATTAACAATGAGACAGTCAGTAAAGTTTACTCAAGAAATAAAGTGAAAAATAAACAAACATGTAGAATGAACATTAGAAGGTACCATTAGAGGGTATGTGTACATGCACACGTGTGCATCTTTGTGAGAAAAGGAGGTAAATGGGGGCAGAAAAGAAGGAAGGAAGGAAGAAAGAGATAGAGAAATAAATAATTAATTAATAAAAAGTGACCTTAAAATATATCAGAAAAGGGTCTCCATCTTAGACCCAAATTCCTCCTGCTCACCCTCTCTCAGATCCCCTGGCTTGGGGACTCGCCCCCAGACAGATAACCAAGTGACCAGGGGCCTGCAGAGAGAGCTGGTCCATTTCTGCCCACACTTAGGGCAGAGGGCAGAGGCCAGAGAGTATTGGATTTGCTTGCACCCACCAAAAGGGAAGCCTGGTAGCCTACCCACCAGGAGAGGAAAAGACTCTTTCTACACCCACTGGAAGAAGTGATGGGGAAGAGGTAATATAAGAACACACTCAGCAACAGAAAAAAAATATGACACCACCAGAGTCTAGAGATTCTACACCTGAACACCCCAATGCAGATGAAGCAGAAGGGAGTGACCTTAAAGACACCTTCATGAAAATGATAGAGGCCCTCAAAGAGGATGTGAGAAAATCCCTTAAAGAAACGGAAGAAAAAACAAACCCCAAAATGCAAGAAATAGAAGAAAAAACAAACAAAAAATTCCAACAAAGGCAAGAAAAGGAGGAAAACATGAAGCAAAAATTATAAGAAACGATTCAAACAGTGCAAGGGTTAAAAGATGACATGGAGACAATAAAAAACACACAGTCTGAAGGAATGCTGGAAAAACGTGGGAAACAGTCAAGTACTACAGATGCAAGCATAACCAACAGAATACAAGAGATGGAAGAGAGAATCTCAAGTGTTGAAGACACACTAGGAGAAATAGATTCATCAATCAAAGAAAATCTTAAATCCAATAAATCCCTAACAAAAAATATCCAGGAAATATGGGACACTGTGAAAACACCAAACCTAAGAATAATAGATATAGAAGAAGGTGAAGAAACCCAACTCAAAGGGACAGAAAACATATACAACAAAATCATAGAAGAAAACTTTCCAAACCTAAAGAAAGACATGCCAATAAAGGTACAAGAAACTTACAGAACACCAAATAGAGTGGACCACAAAAAAAGTCCCCTTACCATATAATAATCAAGACCCCAAGCTTACAGAATAAAGAAAGAATACTTAGAGCAGCTAAGTAAAAATGTCAAATAACATATAAAGGCAAACCTATAAGAATTACACCTGACTTCTCCAAGGAAACTCTGAAAGCTAGAAGGTCCTGGATAGATATTCTATCAACACTAAGAGATCACAGATGCCAGCCCAGACTACTCTACCCAGCAAAACTTTCAATCACTTTAGATGGAGAAAACAAGATATTCCATGACAAAACCAGATTTAAACAATACATGTCCACTAACCTAGCACTACAGAAATTTCTAGAAGGAAAACTACAGTCCAAGGAAGTTAATTACAACCAGAAAAACATAGGCAATAGATAACCCCCACTTTACCAACACCCAAAAGAGAAAAGGGGTGGAAATCCACATACAATTCCATCAAGAACAACCGTTCCAAAACAAATGAGAATGAGCAATCAAAGGTCATTAATATCCCTCAATATTAATGGTCTTAACTCGCCCATAATAAGGCACAGGCTAACAGAATGGATTCAAAGACAGAACCCACCCTTCTGCATCATACAAGAAACACACCTCAGCTTCAAAGACAGAAATTACCTCAGAGTTAACGGTTGAGAAAAGATTTTCCAATCAAATGGTCCCAAGAAACAAGCAGGGGTAGCAACGCTAACATCTAACAAACTAGACTTTAAACTGAAATCAATCAAAAGAGATGAAGGAGGTCATTTCATATTCATCACAGGAAAAATCCACCAAGATGAAGTCTCCTTTCTGAACATCTATGCCCCAAATACAAAAGCATCCACATTCATAAAAGAAACATTACTAAAACTCAAACCACACATAAAAACTTCACACGCTTATAGTGGGAGACTTCAACACCCCACTCTCACCACTAGACAGAACTACCAGACAGAAACTTAACAAAGAAACAAGGGAATTAGTAGAAGTTATGACCCAATTGGGTTTGACAGACATCTATAGAACACTCCATTCAAACACAAAAGAATATGCCTTCTTCTCAGTGCCACATGGAACCTTCTCAAAAACTGACCACATACTTGGCAACATAGCAAACCTCAACAGGTACAAAAATTGGAATAACTCCACGTATCTTATCAGACCACCATGCTTTAAAAAGTTAGAGTTCAACACCAACACAAATTGCAGAAACCCTACAAACTCATGGAAATTGAATAATGCGCAATTGCACCACTCCTGGGTCAAAGAGGAAATAAAAAAAGAAATTAAAGACTTCATAGAATTCAATGAGAATGAAGACACAACATACCTAAACTTATGGAATACTTTGAAAGCAGTGCTAAGAGGAAAGTTTATAGCACTAAGTGTGCACATGATGAAACTGGAAAATAGTTACACTAGAGAATTAACAGCACAACTGAAAGCTCTAGAACACAAAGAAGCAAACTCTCCCAGGAGGAGTAGATGCCAGGAAATAATCAAATCGAGGGCTGAAATCAATAAAGTAGAAACTAGGAAAACAATACAAAGAATCAGTGTAACAAAGAGTTGGTTCTTTGAGAAAATCAACAAGATAGACAAACCTTTATCCAAACTCACCAAATGGCAGAATGCAAACATGCAAATTAACAAAATCAGAAATGATAAGGGGGACATAACAACAGACACTTAGGAAACCCAGAGAATCATCAGGTCATACTTTGAAAACCTGTACTATACAAAATTCGAAAATTTAAAGGAAATGGACAACTTTCTGAAGATATCACCTGCCAAATTTAAATCAAGACCAGATAAGCAATTTAAATAGACCTATAACACCTAGGTCATCAAAATCAGTCATCAAAAGTCTCCCAACCAAAAAAAAAGCCCAGGGCCAGATGGCTTCAGTGAAGACTTTTACCATAAATTCAAAGAATAGCTTATACCAATTCTCCTCAATGTATTCCATGCAATAGAAACAGAAAGGTCTTTGCCAAATTCTTTTTACCAGTTTTCAATAACATTGATACCCAAGCCATACAAAGACCCAATTAAGAAAGAGAACTTCAGGGATTAAGACTGGGCTGGTTTAACCCAGAAACAGCTGACCTGACAAAGGTTAACTCTTGAATCCCAGGCATCAGCCTGGGAATCCAGCATGGGACTGATCAAGACTCCCTGAATGTGGGTGTCAGTGAGGAGGCCTAGGTAATCTATTGAGCCTTGGGCAGTAGATCAGTACCCATCCCGAGTATACACATGGACTTTGGACTCCCATCCAACAATGTGAGATGCACTGTCACCCTGAACTCTTGGGGAAGGGTCTAGGCCCTGCCCTGGATGAAATGACAGACTATGGAGACCCGCATGGAGGGCCTCACCCTCCCTGGGGAAATGAAGGGATAATGGGGGGGTTGGTGGGAGGGCACGGGAGGAGGGGAGAGAAAGGGAGAGGGACCTGGAACTGACTTGTGAAGTAACCTTGTTTCTAATCTAAATTTAAATTTAAAAATAAATAATAGTAAAAAAAAAGAAAACGTGTAGTTTTATGCCATAGCAAACAAGTACCCCAAAGGAAACTGTAGCTTTGCACATTTTGAAATACCCTAGTATTTGCCACAGCCCAATCACTAAACAGCTTTATTTCTTCTAGGACTGAGACTTTTGACCCATCTGGAAGATTCCATTAAACTACAGTCATGAATAAATAGCTGCTGTTTGTCATGTGGGGTCAAGGCATTTGTTTCAAGACTGTAACTCAAAGAGTTTGCCTTACATGGAAACTTCCAATCCAGGGAGAATGCCCCTTACAATGTCATGCCATAACATTTGTCAACAATTTCAGAAGCTGTGACAGACTGTCCATTGCAGACAGCTGAGGATCTCCTGCTGCTGAGAGAGAAAAGGGAGCATCTGTTCTCCAGTGCCCAGAACTGGTTCAGACACATAAGCCTCGGTCACACTACACTAGTGAACACAGGCTCAAGGAGAAAGCCTTGAGGAGTTTTTCTTCTTAAGCCCACTGAATGGGGTGCACATCCCTCAGTCTTAGCTGCTCTGTACTGAGTGGGTGAGGCAGAGCCAGGGCAGAATCTTGTTTAGAGTAGTTATTTGGTGCAGTTCTCATCTAGACCTGAGAGAAAGTAAGAGGTAGCACTGGCTATAGGTAACACCACACTATAATCCCAGATATCAACTTCATTCTCATTTGATCTTTGTAGAGAATCCAGTGTACACACAGTCTGAATATGCACCGGGAGAGAGAGGTGTAAAGATGACTACAAAAAGGCTCCATCCAGATTTTGTAACTCCGCAAGACTTTGCAAGAATTCAACACTGAAGGAACTGTGCATTGTTAAAAACATGGACTTTTATTAAGCAACGGTTCATATATTGGAAGGGGTTTCCCCCCCCAAAAAAGCAAGAGAACTTCAGACCAATTTCCCTCATGAACATTGATGCAAAAATACTCAATAAAATACTGGCAAATGGGATCCAAGAACACATCAGAAAACTCATCCACCTTGATCAAGTAGGCTTCATTCCAGGGATGCAGGCATGGTTCAACATACAAAAATCCATCAGTGTAATCCACCATATAAAGAAGCCGAGAAAAAAAATCACATGATCATCTCACTAGATGCTGAAAAAGCCTTTGACAAAATCCAACACCCATTCATGATAAAGGTCTTAGAGAGATCTGGGATAACAGGAACATACCTAAACATAATAAAAGCTATATACATCAAACCAACAGACAACATCAAACTAAATGGAGAGAAACTCAAGCGATTCCTCTAAAATCAGGAACAACACAAGGCTGTCCACTCTCTCTATACTTCTTCAATATTGTACTTGAAGTTCTAGCCAGAGCCATAGCACAACAAAAGGAGATCAAAGGGATACAAATTGGAAAGGAAGAGATAAAACTTTCACTGTTTGCAGATGATCTGATAGTTTACATAAGTGACCCAAAGAACTCTTATACCTGATTAACACCTTCAGCAAAGTGGCAGGATACAAGATCAACTCAAGAAAATCAGTAGCCCTACTATATACAGACGATAAGATGGCTGAGAAAGAAATCAGAGAAACATCACCTTTTACAATAGCCACAAACAACATAAAATACCTTGGGGTAACGCTAAGCAAACAAGTGAAAGACCTGTATCACAAGAACTTTGAGTCTTTAAAGAAAGAAATGAAAGAAGACACCAGAAAATGGAAAGATCTTCCATCATCTTCGATAGGTAGGCTCAATGTGGTAAAAATGGCAATCCTGCCAAAAGCAATCTACAGACTCAATGTAATCCCCATCAAAATTCCAGCACAATTCTTCACAGACCTTGAAAGTACAATTCTCAATTATATATGGAGAAGCAAAAAAACCAGATATCCAAGACTACCCTGCTCAACAAAGCAACATCTGGAGGCATCACCATTCCTGACTTCAAGCTCTATTATAGAGCTATAGTCCTGAAAACAGCTTGGTATTGGCACAAAAATAGACAGGTAGACCAATGGAATTGAATTGAACACTCTGAGATAAATCCACAAACCTATGAACAGCTGATTTTCAACAAATAAGCTAAAATTATTCAATGGAAAAAAGATAGCATCTTCAAGAAATGGTACTGACATAACTGGATATTGCCATATAGAAGACTGTCGATAGATCCATGTCTATTGCCATGCACAAAACATAAGTTCAAATGGATCAAAGTCCTCAACATAAATCCAGCCACATGGAACCTGTTAGAAGAGAAATTGGGAGGCATCTTTGACTGCTTCCTGTACTTAACACCAATAGCACAAACACTGAGATCAAAAAATAATAAATGGAACCTCCTGAAACTGAGAAGCTTCTGTAAGGCAAAGGACACAGTCAGCAAGACAAAAAGGCAACCCACAGATTGGAAAAAGATATTCACTAACCCCACATCTGACAGAGGGCTGATCTCCAAAATTTATAAATAACTCAAGAAGCTACTCTCCAAAAAAACAAAGGACCCAATTAAAAAGTGAGGAACTGAACTAAATAGAGAATTCTTAATAGAGGAGTCTAAAATGGCTGAGAGACACTTAAGAAAGTGCTCAACATCCTTAGCCATCAGGGAAATGCAAATCAAAACAACCTTGAGATATCATCTTATTCCTGTCAGAATGGCTAAAATAAAAACGCCAATAACAGCTTATGCTGGAGAGGATGTGGAGAAAGGGGAACACTTGTCCATTGCTGGTGGGACTACAAACCTGTACAGACACTTTGGAAATCAGTATGCAGATTCCTCAGGAAAATGGGAATAAACCTACCACAAGACCCAGCAATTCCACTCTTTCGCATAAGCCCAAAAGTTGCCCATTCATACAACAAGGATGTCTGTTCCACTATGTTCATAGCAGCATTATTTGTAATAGCTAGATCCTGGAAGCAACCTAGATGCCCCACAACTGAAGAGTAGATAGAGAGAACATGGTTCATTTACACAATGGAGTACTACTCAGCGGGGAAAAAAAAACATTGGAATCTTGAAATTTGCAGGCAAATAGACAGCACTAGAAGAAACCATCCTGAGTAAGGTAACCCAGTCACAAAAAGACAAACATGATATGCACTCACTCATATATGGATTTTAAACATGGATCAGGGGAGTGCTACCCTACAATCCCAGGGCCAGTGAGTCTGGGAAACAGGGAGGTTCCCAAGAGATATGAATTATACCCCCAGAGAAGTGGAATGAGGCAAGATCTCCTGAGCAGATTGGGAACATCCAGGGAGGGGAGAGGGAACCAGGAAAAAGAGAGGGGGATAAGAGGAGGGTAGAAGATTACATGGGGGAGCAGGAAGGCTGAGTCAGTGTAAGAATAGAGGAGACCAAGATGAGAGGTACCATAGTAGTTGGAGTCATTATAGCTTTGAGGAGAGAGCTGACACTAGTGAGATTTCCAGATATCTACAAGGATAACACCAACTGGAAAACTAAGTAATAGTGGAGAGACTATATTAATAACCCCTACCTGATGATATGATTGGTGACTACCTTATATGCCATCCTAGAACCTTTATCCAGTTACAGATGGAAGCAGAGACAGATAATCACAGCTAAACACTGAACTGACCTTCTGCAGCCCAGTGACAGAGATGGAGGAATGATGAGCAAAGGAGTCAAGACCTTGCTGGTGAGACTCACAAATACAGCTGACTGGACAAGGGGGAGCTCTTGAACCCCAGACTGATGGCTAAGAGGCCAACAGGGGACTGATCCAGATTCCATGAATGTAGTGTCAGTGAGGAGGCCTCAGAAATCTCTGGGGCTTTGGGTAGTAGATTAGTGTTCACCATGGCATACAAATGAACTTTGGGAGCCCATTCCACATGGAGGGATGCTCTCTCAGCCTGGACACATGGGGAGGGTCCTACGTCCTGCCCTGGATGAAATGACAGACTCTGGAGATCCCCCCAATGAGTGTCTGACTCTCCCTGGGGAATGATGTGGGGATTGGGCTGGGGGTGGGGGGCGAG
Organism: Mesocricetus auratus; assembly: GCF_017639785.1. Taxonomy (NCBI): domain Eukaryota; kingdom Metazoa; phylum Chordata; class Mammalia; order Rodentia; family Cricetidae; genus Mesocricetus; species Mesocricetus auratus. The sequence goes on from NW_024429198.1 coordinate 51,737,034, forward strand.
GGTGGGGCTGGTTGAGGGTCAAGGTGGTAGGAGCTGGGATTGACATTTGAGGCATGCATGTTTCTAATTTAAATAAAAACAAAAAATATATCAGAAAAGAAGTGTGGAAACATACGACACCATTGGCATTTTCTAAAGGCTTAAATTCCCCCAAATCCACCAACATGGTCCAATTGCATGCTAAGAGTTACATATTAAAAACCACAACTATCCCTATTTATTTGTTTGTTTATCTCTTTATTTGGTTCTTTAAGGCAGGGTCTCTCTACAGAGTCTTGGCTGATCTGGAACTCACCATGTAGACCAGACTGATCTTGAACTCATAGAGATCCATCTGCTTCTGACTCCCGAGTGCTGGGATAAAGGTATGAGCCACCTTGCGGAGTCCCCTAACTACTTACTGATGTTAAATGTACCCAGGAATTTATTTTGCTCCCAGGAAAAGCACATCCCAAAAGCACACTCTCAGCCTCCCTTGAGGTATGACCAAGGAGGGGAATGGGGAAAAATGATCTACATGGAGCAGAGTCTATGACTGCCAAGAACGAAGGGTTGGAAGCTGAGTTGAGGTGGGCCCAGTGGAAGAATGCAGCCATCCCTTGACATCCCTTCAGAGCTCTGTTTGTCTTTTCCTTTTATGTCCAGATCAAGAAGAATTACAAATAAGTAGGATGGTGAGTTGATCAGCCATCACCCAGAGCTCTTCACAGGAGGAGACTGGGGGACTATGGTGATGTCCTCTGGGTGGAAGGAACTACCTGCTCTGAGCATAATATGGGTAATTGTAGGAAACATCACAGTAGGAACAATGCCTGGCTTGTCAAGCTCTCTGGTTCTTGTCCCCAAACCTCATGAGGATTGCAGTACTTGAAGTGTTGTAGTGGAGTGAAGGAACAGAATTGATAAAATCCACCCCTGTTCCAGCACAGGTCTCAATGCCACATTTTCTTCTCTGTGTTTGTCTGGTGCCTGTGTGCCTAGACCCCTAAGTGACTCTGTGTGGCAGAAGCTCACAGCCGGCCTGCGTGGATGTGTAATTTGAGTGAGGAAATGATTTTTTGCAGTTTCTAGTCTCTGGAGTATTAGTCCTTCTCACCAGTGTCAGTCAAGCCCACAAGAATGACACACAGACACTTCAAGGGATTGGTTATGGTGTGCCTTATTTCCAAAACCTTTGTGAACACAAGAGTCAAACTTTTAATTTTGTTCTACTTTGTTATTAGAGAATATAAATTGGGATGGTGAGATGGCTCATGGTTAAGAGCATTGACTGCTCATCCAAAAGACCTGGGTTTGGTTCCCAGAATACATATGAAGTCTCAGTTCTGTGTCTCTAGTCCCAGGGGACCCAATGCCCTCTTCTGACATTCATGAGCATCAGGCACATACATAGTACACAGACATGAATGCAAGCAAAACACTCATATATAAAATAATTGTTTTAATTTAAAGACTATAAATGAAACTAAACTAGGATAAAAATTGATTGAGAACAGCTATAATCTACATATTGAACCTGGAGATTTATTTGAATAGTTTGATTCTGGTAAGAATCCTATTAAGTGAGTATAATTGGCTTCATTTTGCAAATGAGAAAAAATGATCAGAGAGTAAGAAACCCATGTTACAAGCAACAAATGTTAATACATGTGTATATGCATATGAGTGCTCACATGCATATATATAGCTTCTAAGATACAGATACTGCATTGAATTAGAACATCCCCAAAATCATGTAGGTAAACCCTGTGTCTCACACATCAGAATGCTCAACTTACCTAGACTGTGCTCTTGAACTCTAGGCATCAATTAATTTGGTTCATTTAGCCTGTATTATTTCTATTTTACAAACATGGTATTATGTCAGGAACATTGGATTCATTAAGATTTTCATGACTACAGTGGGTCAGCACAGATTAAATCTCATGTGCTTGGACTTGGGTGACTACTAGTACTTTGCTGTTAGATGGGCTGATGTACCATGATTTGATGGAGACCCAGAGGACATTGTTCCCATTTCTGCTCTGCAGTGAATATGTGATTCTGTACATGACACCTCTTCTCTACATGTTACTTAAAGACTAAAATTATGAGTCTGACATAGAAGTTCCTGTGTGGCTGGATTCTGCTAAGCTCTTTACCTAGGTCTTTATTCCCCAAGGTTACTCCCTAAGTTTACCCATGAATCTTCTTTTCTGAATGTTATTTATGTATATGTATGCATGGGTGCAGATGTGTTTGTGTTGGTACACACTTGTGTGTGCTGCAAAGTGTTCACATGTATACACATGCATGTGGTGGCCAGAGATTAACCTCGGGTGCCTTTCTTCCTATCTACCTTTTGGAAGCAGGATATCTCACTAGGACTTGGCCCTTACCACTTTCAGGCTTGGCTGGCCTGTAGGTGAGTCACAGGGGTCCCCCTGGGTTGGGGATGAGATTACAATGTGCATCACTTATGCATATTTTTGACTCATGTGCTGGGATGGAACTCCAGTCTTCCCGGCTGCACAGCGAGCACTATACCTACTGACTGGGTCATTGCCACAGCTTCAGAATCTTTTTTGTTTTGAAGGTTCTTTGTACTTACCACTAGCTATGTGAGCAATCTCTTTTCCCATCTTTACTTGGACCCCTGCCTGCCTTTAATTCTCTGTTCAAATGCCTCTTCCATAGTGATATTCTCCACAACTCCTAAATTATAGCAGGTCCCTCTATTCTGAGATCTTCTATTTTATTTCTCCTCTAGGGCACTGCCATGCTTTGTTAGAATACATTAATACGTTGGTTAATGCTAGTTTTACCCACAAAGGTATGAATTTGGCAAGGGCATGGCAATCTCTGGTTTGGCTCAGTATAGCAGAGAAGACTTCAGTTATTTTGGGTAGAGAAATAAAGTTGGTTGGGTGAGGGCTTCAGTAAGTCAGTGCTTACATTTAACAGGTTCCCAGGCTCGGTCTGTAGTTTACTTACAAATGATACAGGCTACATTTAAGGAGCCCTCAAGACTCATACCTCTAAGCCACACTCAATAGCAAATGCCACAGCCTGTGTGTGAAGAAGGCGTTGGAATTATTTGTATACATGCTACTCTCTGGAGAAAAAGCAATTACTATATTTAAAGGAAGTACAAGCCAGAAATAAACAAGGGAGTCAAATCAAACCTACTGGCTTTTCGAAGCACCCAGCTTACTTGAAACACAAGGTTGGGAGTGACCACCACACATACATTTTTTTAAAAAATCTATGAGAAATCCACTAATGCATTGGCGCGTGAATCTTCAGCAGCAAATAATTCAAGATATATAGCAATGCGCAGCCATGTATTTCAAATTAGAATGAGCTCATTGAAGGTAAAATTAGATGGTAACGTAGTTAAAAAGTCATGGCACTCCTCCTCCTCTTTTTGCCCAAAGCTATGGGAACAAGTGCTTCATGATTTCAAACTCCAAGCTATGAAACAACTGCCATGTCATGGCATATATTCCTTAGGTCACTGTTTTCCCTAACACCTAAATCCCAAATTTAGGAAGGTAGCCATCGTCAAGTGATTACTTTGTTGTCATTTCTCCCTGTGGAGCTGGTGACCCAAGAGCATGCTAACCCTAACCCTTCCCAAGACCAAACGCTTTCCCATTCACCTCTTTGCATAGTTAACTCTCTTACTCATTTTCTCAAAATTCAGGGTCGCTTTAAGAGATGTTCCATAATAATGCTGGTTAGGTGAGGGATTTCCCACCTCATATTCCCACAGTAACCTGGTATTTTCTAACCAGTTCTATAGTGACTGTGTAGTGACACCCTAGGTTAAAGAGGAGAGATTGCATGCATGTTACACCTGGTCATCCAACAAGGTGGGTATTCAGTAACTCCTTGCTATGTGAGTGGGCAAGGGCTGCTAGTAGGTCCAAAATCTTGTTGGGCACTTCCCTGAAGATTCTGGAAACATCTCATTGTTTTCTCAGTTTCTACTGAAATGCAGTATCCACTATCCATGGATTATCTTCCCATCTAGGGTTTTGAATGTTTTGAATAATTTGTGGGTTTGGATTTCTGGTAAGAAAGATACTATGAGTAAAAGGAACCACACACACACAAACACACACACACACACACACACACATACACACAAAACACAACGTGATGAAACAACAGAACTTACTGATTTTCTTGAAAATAGGTAATACAAGAAACAATTATTAGTTGGGCAGTGGTGGTGCACACCTTTAATTCCTGCACTTGGGAGGCTGGGACAGGTGGTTCTGTATGAGTTTGAGGCCAGCCTGGTTTACAGAGCGAGTTCTAGCACAGCCAGAGCTACACAAAGAAACCCTTTCTTGAGAAAACAAAAGAAAATTATTATGACCGAGCAGGTAAAGGTGCTTGATGCCAAGTGTGGAAACCTAAGTGCGATCCTTGGGACCTACATGGTACAAGAGAGCTAACTCCCACAAGGGGTACTTTGACCACACATACTCTGTGGATTGTACACACACACACACACACACACACACACACACACACACACACACACACACACACACACTCTTCCTGGAGAGTTGAGTGGGGACTGGATGGGGGGTAGGGGGTTCATGGGAGGGGTTGTAGGGGGGAGAGAACTGGGATTGACATGTGAAACAAGCTTGTTTCTAATTTTAAAAAGTGCATTTCAATTTCCTCTTTGTTCTTTTTTAAATTTTACTATTTGATTTTTTTTAGATTTATTTGTTTTGTGTATATGTTTTTTACCTACATGTATGTCTGTTTGCCACATGTGTGTCTGGTGCCCGTGGAGACCAAAAGAAGGCATCAGATCCTCTTGTAACTGGAGTAATAGTGTGAGCCACCATATGGGCACTGGGAATTGAACCTGGGTCCTCTGGAAGACTAGCCAGCACTCTTACCTGTGGTACCTGTCTGTTCTTAACAGGCAAAAGAAACAGCAATTCCCAGTTTTATTGTTACTACCCAATGTTCCACAGTTACAAAAGGCCTGCATTGTCAGTTTCAGATTTTATTTCTGGTACTCTGGGGACAGAAGTGGGAGAGCTTTGCCAGTGTTCTTAGTCCTCAATTCTACAATGTTGTAATAAATAATTCTTCCAACTAAGAGTAAAAGAGCAATCTTGGCCAGCATGCTAGCAAGGCAGTCATTTGGGGAAAGCAACTGTCCCCGTTGCTGTTTGGGTGGAACAAGGCCTTAGTCACCTATTTTTTTGGTTGATTTTGTAATGCTTGGAGTCAGAATTTAGGGGCTTCTGTATCCTAGGCAAGTGCTTTATCCCTGAGACACACCTACAATGTTCATAGTTTTCTCAGTGTTACACCAATGCTCTTTCCCTCCTGCAACTCACCTGTGCTCTTCAGTTTATTATTCTTAGGTAATGGTCCCTAAATCCTTTTACTTCCTCATTGCTATATAGTATGCAAATGGTGTAGCTCCCACAAGGCAGTGTGTGTGTTGCCGGCTGGGTAGCAGTTTCTTTGGAAGAGAGGCATGTCTTTTCAGACACGCAAAGAAATGCTTGCTCCACATAAGTGGGAAAACACTCCAAGGCTCCAAACTCCAGCTAATCTCAGGTGTCAGGAGCTGGCTACCTGAGATGTTAGTTTGCGTGGGAACAGTCTTTCAGTTAGCAAGGAGACCCTGAGCTAGGAGACTGTTACTCACCCTCAACTGCCATCCTGTCCTCTTTGACACTTCTAGGTCAAAAGAATGGCAGTGGAATGTTCTACAGTTCCTAATGTTTCATTGGATTTGGGGAGAATTTGAATATTTTTGTTTGACAGTGAGAGACTTTTTTCTTCCAGTTATAATTTCATATCCCAAATGACATGAAACCCTGCAATGGCAACGTCTTATTTTTTTCATATTTAGATGACTTTCAAATTTAGTTTAAAAAATACAAACCAACAGAAGTTATCCATATTAAAGTATCATAATTTATTTAACAAATGTGAAAACCATGATGTCACTTGGGACCATAGTGTCCCAGACTGGCAGAGAAGAGAGTATATTTTTTAATGCACAATTCCCAGGGACATGAAGAGTGTTAGGAAAGCAGATTTTCATTTCAGAGCTCTGAGCATGCCTCAGGATAGAAGGAAGGTTCAAAATCCTTAAGCATGGTCTCAGTGTAGGAACTTGTTTATGTCAGCATGTGTGTGTCTTTATCTCATCTCAGGTGAGTTGAGTTGATAGGTTACCATCCAGAATTATTTCTTAGTCTGTAGATTAATCCATCTCACACATGGAAACTATGGAAAGTAGGCTTCCTACTCTGGAGGAGTGGACTGAACTGTTATTTTTCTACTGTGTATGGAGAAGTTGCAGTGGTTGACACACATCCAGGATGAAGACACAGCTCTTGTGCTGATGTTGGCAGTAGCATTAGCAATAGCTACTCGTAGCGCTTGCAATTTATTGAGGACATGCTGCATGCTAGATGATGCATGAGTGCACGTCTATCTTAAAACACTCAAGGGAATGACAAATGAGAAACTGACCCAGAATGTTTGCAGGGCATGGTCAAAATGAGAGACGTGTGTTCAAGTCCAGGTTTGAAAGTTCATGCTTTACAGCCATGAAAGTAGAGACTTAGCAGGCAACATGAAAGTTTTAAATCAGGTGACTACTGTATGATGCAGCCATTGGCTATTGTCCAGGCATAATTAATAGATCCCCTTTCATGTTCAAAGGCTTCCCAGTTTGGGTAAGAAACTTCATAATCTATCTCTGAGTATGGCTTAAAAAGAATATAAGGGGCTGATGAAATGGTTCACTGGATAAAGGCAATTGTAGTCAAGCCTGAGGATCGATTTGATCCCCAGAATCCTCATGACCAAAGGGGAAAACTGATTCCTTCAGGTTGCCTACTGACTTCCCCTTGCACACTGTGGTGCGAGTGTGCATTCCCCAAATGCATACAAAACAAACAAGTAAACAAATGTAAACATTCAAGCATAAGACCTTCTGGAAATGCTGTTTACAGTCCTTTTCCCTGGCATGGAGGGTTTTAAAATGACCCCAGTTGGGCGCAGTGTGGAGTATTTGGGAAAGCGGGTTGCTTTATCAATGACTCTCTTTTAATTAGTGGTGTTGACCATCTTGCTGTGTCTTACCCTCTGTTTATGATTTTCTCTCTGGAAATCTTTTGTCCCTTTCCCATCTATCCTTTGAGTTGGCATGTCATCTGTATAGGAGTTCTCTGTTGATCAGATCAGGTGACGTCCAACACATTGCCTCTCCCGGTTTACTTTAGCTTTAGTTTCTGATGCCTCTTTAAAATTCAGCTGGCTCACTCACTACGATGTCTAAGCCATCGCAAATGGCATTTTCACCAAAAGAAAAGCAGAAGCATGTTAAGAGCTCATTAACTTATTTTCTTCCTCCCCTTCCTGCTTAATCTTGCTGCTTCTTGTCAGCCACTTCCTTACTACAACCATAGTATAGTGGTGTCCAGGGAGCCTTCTCGATGCAGTGCCTGAACCATGCTACTGCAGGTTTTACGTGGGGTAGGCCAGCTCGTAAGTATATTGCTTCAAGCCCACCTCGTATGCCTTCACTCCTACTGCTCTTAAGGGAAACTCTTTCCCTGCTTCTATTATTTGAAGGGTCTTTCAGGAAGAGCCAAGGAAATGATTTTACAAGAACAATCTGCTAGGATACACAAATGCTTGAAAGACACACACAATAAGGAAGCCAACTTCCACTTTTGTTGGTTTTAAATGTATGGCTTTGATTCATGGATCAAAATTGCTCATTTATTATTTTATCTATACAGCTCTGGGCAATTTTGACAGTTAAAATTTAGTTTTATTGACCAGTACAGCCACTGTGCCCACAAGGGGACTGCTGTGAGCAGCCTACTGCACTCAAGAAGCGATGATTTTTGATTCCGTGACTGCATCAGATCAGGAATCGTAACCGATACAACAATACGTTCCAAATCTCAGTGCCCAAGGCAAGAGTTCTGCTGTAAAACACAATCACCCTTTAAGGAGAGGAAAAGAGAGTCTTGGCTGGATGTTTGCAAGCACAGTTTAATGCAGCTGGGGGAAGCCATGAATATATCTGTCCATCAAGCTTTGAAGCAGCCTAAGGAGACCAATTTTGGAAATACCTGGTCCTCCAGACTAAAGGTTGGCAAGGATGCTCACAGGGCAATTGGATGTTGGTTACAGAGATAATGACCTAAAATACCTACCATTTTGATGTTAGAAAACTTACTAGTGTTTAGACTAAACAACCTTCCAGTTTTGTGTCAATGACAACAAAACCTCTAACTGAAACATTTCCAGGGGACAATTTCTGCTTCCTGCCCCACCCCATCCATTCCAACACACACAGAAAGACAAACCAGGCCAGTTTAATTTAGGCCTGTTCGACGACCAAATTGGCCACCTAGGCAATGTTAATTTAGTCTTTTACTCTAAATCTCCCACAATATGCAAACAAACCTCCAAAGGGTAGCAGATCAATACAATGTCTGATTGGATTAACTGCATTTTTTTTAATTCATCAAGACAACTCCAGCCTGAAATAAACAGGCAAGGAAATAAATAAGCACACTCACTTGTGAGTATTTTCCATGTCTTCTTTTCGTCATCGTAATACTGAACCAGATTGCTGGGGAGCCGGTCCGGTCCAGGAGGCAATCCTCCAACCAACAGCAGCATTTTCTTGTTAGAGCGAATTCTTCACCCAAAACAAAAGAAGAGATGAATAACCACATTACTGTAGAGCCTTTTAGGTGGCAATGGAATCATAACCATCAAAGGAATGTTCCTTGCTTGTGCTTTTCTGTTTCATTTTTCCTTCTTCTCCCACTCATATCTCAACAATTCTTTTTGAACCAAGCAGAAAAATGATCAGAAGAGCTTCATCTCCCTATACTCATGGAATAATAAGCTTCCTTTATGCAATTTGTCAGAGGTTCATTCTAGAATGACCTTTCCCTTATATTAGCCCTTTAAATCATCACTCTTTACAGCTGAGTACACATGAAATGCTCTAGAGTTGTACTCAGGCTAAGCATTAAAGTTGCATGTCAAAAAATGTATTAGTCAAAATCATTATTATAAGCCATTCTCCACTCAAAGAACCTTGAAAAAATTAAGGTTATGCAGAGAGTTTGGGAGTCTACCCTTTAATCACCTAGGGAACTTCAAATACCAGTTTCGTACAATTAGCACGGGGCTAACTGGAGTGTGTGAACCCGTCTGAGCGTGCACTTGTGTTTTGTTTGTTTAATTTAGCTTAGACTTCTGCCTCCCTCCCATCCCCCCACTTCAGCTCTCCCTCCCCTCTGCTCTCCCCCTGTGCTCCACTGGTAATACAGCAGCACCAATTGGTAAAAATGAGACTGTGATGTCGTTGCGAGCCTCCCCAGAGTGGAGCCCTGCCAATGCTTGCCACTGATCCAGCGGCATGAACCTGCTCAACTGTGCAAAGTCAGTCTAATTCCCTCCCTCTGTTTTTCTACCTTCTCCCCCAGGGGGCAGCCACTGAAAGGAGTGACTACCCACCCATCAAGAGCTGGCAATTCGCTGCTATTAACCGTGACTGTGATTCCCAGTCTGCCTAGCAGTTCCTGGGAACAGGCCTGCAACGTCTCATATGCAGTAAAAGCTATAAGATGCACCCTGGCCGGCCCACATGACCTGATGGATGTACAGTCCTCAGGAACAGTAATGGATTGAACACACTTGCCACTGAAGCAGGGAGAGAAAGCCCAGACCCCCACAAGGGGCCTGCTGATTTAGCACTCACTTTACATATAATTGAACTTTTCATTTACCTGAAAGACTCAAGGTGGATGGCTGTTAAAGAAATGGGACAACCATGATTGAAGAGGAAAGTCAACAGATACACGAGAGTTCCTCTTAAATCTAATCGCAATCCATGGCATGACTCAGAATTTGTGACACCTGGGAAATAGGCCCTGTGGAGAATCTTTGTGTGTTGGTTAGGAACCTAATACTCAGAGAGCTAACTTAATACTGTTAATGACATTTCCATATGAAGGAAGGGAACAAGAGAATTCCTCTAATGAAACTCTGGTGCCTTTGGAAGCATTGAGTGCATTGAGTGTGTCTCAGTAGGAATAATACCTTTTGAGGAACTATACTACTAGCCTTCGATAGAGGGAGCTGTACCAATAGATACATGAGCCAGAGGATTAGCAACTTGAAACACTCCATTTTTCCATCCCTTGGATATAGTTGAACAAAATGAAAACACAGTTATTTCTTCAAAGCGAACACACATTCGAACTGTACCCTGACATCTTCTAGACTACTAGTTGGCACATACTAACAGAAGACAGTAACTACGATGACCATGTGTTGAGAATTTCAGTCATCAGTGACTTGTGAGACAAATGAATGACTGCATCAAACTTTCTTCTCTTTTCTTTGGAAATAACACACAGGTAGTTCCTGTGACATGTAATTTTGTAAATGCATGGCCACAGAAATGATAGATGGATCCTTTTATCTTCTTTAAGTTGCTGTTTGAGGCTCACATGACCAAGCATTCTATCTGTGTGAGAGAAGTCATGATGAAAGCAGTTTGGTGTATGTAAATCCGTGAAGGTAGCCTGGTCAATGGATGTCACAATTCTGTGGCTGTCCTAACATCATATGTATACAGGCTGCCAAAGTCCAGATTGGACAAGTTTACATATAACTGACATGGAAGAAAGGGCTCTGGGAATTAGAGTTTCCAAAAAAAAAGTAAGGTTAAATGTTTGTCTATCTATTATCTATCTATATACATATATACATACATACATACATACATACATACATACATACATACATACATGCATACCCCAAGACAGGGAGTGTTTCTTGACTGTCCTGAAACTCACTTTGAAGACCAGGTTAGCCTGAAACTCACGGAAGTTTGCCTGGGATTAAAGGCACTTACCACCGTACTTGAGTTAAATATTTGTTTTAAAGTACTGCTTTAATGTATGTCTAATAGATGGCTAAATGAGTTCATGCTTGGCTCGTGGATATTGTTAGAGCCATCTTATTCCCCGGAAAGGCCAGTTTCCCTAGACCTATCTTGCTATTGTTTTTCCACTGCAGTGTTGCTTTTGGTCCTTAATTAGGGATGAGAAGAGGACTGGGACTCTTTGTGGCATCTACTCAAAATGTCCACATGTTCTCTAAGAACTGGACTTTCTTTCACAAGGGGCCTTGAACACTTGGCACATGGTCAAAAGCTGCAACCTTGTCAACAATGACACAACTGAAGAGCTAGCTAGCCAGTGACACTGAAAGGCTCTACCGAAGTGAGACGGATCCCCAACCCATCCAAGTCTCCATGGGAAGTGCAGTGGAGAATGACACAGGGGAAAAGGGAATACCCATTTCCTTCATTGATTATGCATTTTCCACCAGAGGGCAGGACTTATATTTGTCCTCTGGAGTTGCCTTACATGACAAAGACATCTTTCAAACATTTTGTCCTATTGTGTTTATATGGTATTCATTCAATTCATTTCTAATGCTTGCAACTCAGTTGTCCTACCTAGTATCAATAATTTTTAATCCTAAATAATACTTAAAACACTGCTTTGTCAACTTTTATGGCATACTTGAGAGGAATTATCTGTAGGAAACCCAACACTCTGTATGATGAATATATACAATATATACACCTTGTTAACTGCAAAAGTAAAATTAGAGGAATCTGGTGAGCTGAAAGAAGTTTCAATGGTTTTTTATGAATAATTCTAGCAGAGCTTTCAAGCTCAAATTTAGATAAGGCAAAGCCTACAAATGTCTTACTGCAAGAATTAGAACTCCTTATTTGGGTAGGTAAGCTGGTACATGTTTCAGAAGCCCTTTAGAATGGTTTTCATTAACACACTCAGTTTATAGCTTTTACTATTTAAACATTTCTTTCATTACTCCCCTTAATGTCACCAGGACCAAAGTACAGTATGTAAGAGATAAGAAATGAGAGCAAGGTAAACAAAACGCTTGAGCGGGTCGTGTCAGTAGTATTTGGACGCCTTTGATTCTTGTATCCAAAAATATAAGGCGGGGAAGGTGATGGAAGCTGAAGGTGTCCTTCATTCCGACTCAGTGACCACCAACATTTACCGTGGGTCATATCCGGGTGTGTGCGCGTGCGCTCTACAGCATCCCTACTCTGGTTTAGGGGATGAATGATTGAAAGACGACATAAAGCCTCCTGTTGTAAACAGATTTTTCATCATACTGGTGTTCTATGTGTGGTAAAGTCTCATTTATTCATATCTCAGTGATTTGGAACTCCCATAATTGGGAAACAGGCCAGATAAAGTGATCTGTTCCAGGATACACAGGGAAAAGTTCCTATTCCTGAGATTTCAGGAAGAATTTTAATCAGTGAAAAAATTCAGCAGGATTATAGGCGTTTGCACAAAATTCATTGTATAGATACTATATAATTTCCATGTTTGTAAAACAAAGAATTCTGCAGTGTTGCACAAATGATTAAATCATGAAACTAGAAGAAAACATTGAGGCTACAGAGTTTAGTGAGCCCCAAGTTTGACAGGTTCCCAGGATGACCTGAGCAGCTTAAACATTTTAGCTTCATAGTCTAGATTCTCAGTTTCTAATTCTTAGAGACCTGACTCTATGGATGAAGGGTTTTTGTTTTGTTGTTCAGTAATATGGGGCTGCAGAGACTGCTTAGCAGTTACAAGCACTTGCTACTCTTGCAAAGTTGCAAAGGACTCAGGTTCGGTTCCCAGCACTTACATTTTTCCCTGCAATTGTGTTCTAGGGGACTCAATGCCTTTTTATAGCCTCACAGGGCATCTGGTAAGCATGTCATGCACATACACATACACATACACACACATACACACACACACACATATACATACAGGCAAACTTTCATACACATAACATTACAAAATCAAAACAGTAGTGCTTCTCAGTTGTGGATGATTGAATGTGAATGACCTTAATAGGCTCCTATAGTATATTTGAATGCTTGGTCCTGTTTGGAAAGTGTTAGCAGGTGTGGGCTTGCTGAAGGAGTTGTGTCATTGGGGGTAGGCTTTGAAGGTTTCAAAAACCCAAACTGTTTCATTTGGTTCTTGCTGCCTGGTCCTTGGCGTCTCAGTATGTAAACTCTCAGCTACTGCTCCAGCCCATGCCTGCCTGTCTGCTGTCACCTTCCCCATCATGATGATCATGAGCTCATGCTCTGAAATTGTCAGCATGCCCCAATACACTCTATCCTTTTATATGTTGCCTTGGTCATGGTGTCTCTTCCCAGCAATAGAAAAGTATCTAAGACATCAGCCTCTGTGAAGATCTTAACAGCTACATATCCAGACTCAGGGCTACTGACTTGGTTTGGCTCTCAACATGATGCAGGAATGTATTTTTTAAACAATTATTTATCTCTATTTCATGTGTGTGATATTTTGCCTGGGTGTATGCATGTGCATCACATGGGCTCCTGGTGTCTGCAGAGGCCAGAAGAGAGTGTCAGATTCACAGCAACTGTCACTACAGTTATTGGCAGTTGCATGTTGTGGAAGCTGTGCTACATTTCTTTATGCTGTGGGACATTTGTTAATTATGCAAAGATGTGTTGCATTCTTTTATGTTACATTTGTTTAACTCTGTGAAACTGTGTTACGTTGCCTGTATGAAACACCTGATTGGTCTAATAAAGAGCTTAATGGCCAATAGCTAGGCAGAAGAGGGATAGGTGGAGCCAGCAGGCAGAGAGAATGAATAGGAGGAGAAATCTGGGAAGAGGGGATCCAGGAGGAGCTAAAGGAGAAGAGGAGGATTCCAGTGGCCAGCCACCCAACTAAACAGCAAACCACGGAGTAGGAAGTAAAGAAAGGTATATAGAAAGGTAAAAGCCCAGAGGCAAAAGATAAACTAGATAATTTAAGAAAAGATGGCTAGAAACAAGCTAAAGCTGGCCATTCATAAGTAAGAATAAGACTCCTATGTGATTATTTGGGAGCTTGGTGACAGACCTCCCTGCGCCCCCACCCCCAAGAGTAAAGTGTGAAGATAAATAATAATAAAACCAAGTCTAACAGGCATTCGTGGCAGCATGTCTTTAACTCCAGCACTTCTTCTACTCGAGAGGTGGAGACAGGTGAATCTCTGTGAGTTTGAGGCCAGCCTGGTCTACAGAGTGAGTTCCAGGACAGACTCCAAAGCTACAGAGAAACCCTGTCTCAAAAACACCAACCAACCAAACAAGCAAACAAATAAAAAAACAAACAAAAAAAAAACCACACATAAAAACCAACCACAGTGTGAGCTGTCCCATGTGGGTGCTGGTAATCAATCCTTGGTCCTTTGCAAGAAAAGTAAGCTCTCTTAACTGCTGAGCCATCTCTCCAACCCTTATTTTTTTTTTACAAGTGATCTTTCTTAGCTATTTAGAAATGTATGATGAAACAGACCTTACTTTTCAATCCCCTGTCTTGTTGTAAGTAGTGGGAGTGTTAATTTCACAAACTCCCTATAGTAAGTTAAATAACCCTCATAGATCTCCTAGAGTACAATTTCTTTTAAAAAATTATTGGAAACAGTAAAAGGCTCTTGAATCCACAATGACAAAAAATTAATTCAAAATAAGTCTCGTGAAGAATCGCTGGTGTTTGGGGTAGTGCTTGCCCATGTTGCACCGAATGACTTCACCGCATCTCTTATTCTGAACATAGCACACGTGCACTTCTTGTTATGAACATAGGACACGTGCACTCTGTCCTGTGTATGTTGTCGTGCCACACAGATTACTGGATATTAAGAATGCAACATTTTCCTCTACATACAAATTTTTATACTTTTATAGAAACATTATGGCTTAATTATGGAAAACAGAGGTTTCCTCATTGGTATACCTACAGATTGTACTGTGTTAGGATATTGGATGTAGAAAATTTCTGTTAGAGTTGCTGGCTTGAGTTTCATGAATAAAAATGAATTTTGGCTTGGGCAAAATTTTCAACAACTTATGAAATGGACCCAAACTTACCTCTGCTGTTTGTACTAAATATTTATTTATGTAGGCTTTTAAAAACAGGGTCTCTCTACATAGCCCTATCTGTCCTGAAACTCACTCTGTAGGCCAGGCTCTGGCCTCAAATTCACTAAATCTGCCTGCCTCTGCCCCCACACCCCACCCCCCACACTCCACCCTCCCAGCCCCCACTCCAGAGTGTGTTTTGTGTCAGTGTTATAATCAACATAAGCCTTAACTTTGTGTCATTTGCATATCTGACCTCTCTGTCCCTGAACTCTCCTGGAGGTCAGCGTCAAGCTTCCAATGTGAGGCCTCACCTTCTACCTAATTTTAGTCAGGGTCTCAGGCCTCTGTGTTGTTCAAGAGGGAAAGAATTTGTGACTTTTTCCCATGAACTTCAAATTTCCCTGGTCTTGACCAGGCCAACTGGTGGATGAGTGTTGTTTTATTAAAGCACCTGTAACCATGGCATTGATGTATGGGAGGACCTGGTAGGAGCTCTCAAAACTCACAGATATGAGAATGCAAGAATGCGTGTCTGAGTTAGTTCAGGCTGTGTAACAAAATTACCTTAGGATGAACAACAGACTTTCATGTTTCCATTTGGAGACTGAGAATATGGACATGTCTGCAGATATGGCCAACCTTTTGTTTATTCTTCAAGAGGTTAGGGTTAGGAATTAGGGGTGGGAGGAAAGCATTCTTTTTCCTGTCTCCTATTTAGAGTCCACTAATTACATCACACACACACTCACACTCACACTCACACACACACACACACACACACACACACACCCTTGTGACTCCACTCACAGACCCCACACCCCAAAACAGTTATGATAGGAGATAAAGTTTCACATAGGAATTTTGAAGGTACAGAGACACAAATCCATTTCCACAAGCCATGAAATTGGATGAGATTTGTAGTGATCTAACCAGACCTGGGAAGCCTCTTAGCTGACATCTAGATTATATACAAAATTGTTCGTGTAGTTCCCATAGTGATCGATTGATAAGTGATGGCTATTATTATTATGCAAAATTTTCCTTACAACAACACCTGGAATTCTGGAGTTTTATATTGCCTAGAAGGCTTTCATATAGTATATATTACACTATTTAGAAATAGCCAGAATAGTTAATAATCCTGAAGCAACCTTAACAAAAATGTGAAACCAGTGGGCTTCTGACACTGACGCCAATCGAGATATCATTCATATATTCAGTCTCTCCACTTCCTTAGCAGGCAGTCCTCTCTGTAATGGTAGCTCATGAACCCCAGCTAAGTCACCAATTTTTAATTTGCCCATGGGTCTTCTACTCACTTGCTGTATTCTATGGGTTTTAAAAATTACATTCATTTATTTATTTTGTATGTGAATGTGTGGGGATGCCTGTGGGATGGTGTGCACATGTAGGAACCTGTTCTCTCCTTCCACCACTGAGGGGTCCAACTCAGGTCATCCAACTTGACAGCGGATACTGTTACCCCCTGAGCTGTCACACCAGTGCCTTTTCCTTCCAGTGAGCTGCCACCAACCTGCCTCTGTTGAAGCAGTTTTCTTAGCAAGTCAGAGCAGGGTTCCTGTTTCCTGCCCTCCCAACCCCATGTATCCATAGTTTGTCAATGAATCTTATCACTATTAACTTCTATTAGTGATAGATTACTTAGACTCTCTTCTTTTAAAATTGCGTGCGTGTGTGTGTGTGTGTGTGTGTGTGTGTGTGTGTGTGTGTGTGTGTGTGTGACATAGCATGTGTCTGAAGCTTAGAGGGCAGTCTGTGCATCAGTATGGATGCCAGGATTATCAACAATGCCGCTGTGCCGGGGTTTTCATGGGTGTTTAGGATTAGAACACAAATCCTCACTTGAACTAAGGGTGCCTTACCCACCAGGTGTTGTCCCAACCTCAATCCTCTTCAAAACAATCACAGATGATTTTATCACCTGCCATCTATGAGGTGAATATTTTCCTTTGGATTATGATATCTATGTTTTCTCTTTTCCTATTCTATAGGCAAATGCCTTCCTTGAAATCCATTTTAGATGCAAGAGACTTTGTGAGTCAAGATGTGAAGAAACAAAAAACCAGACGTGAAAAGGTAACTTCAAATGGAAATCACTTAGCCTGTAGGGGAAACAGGCAGAGGAAGACCCTGAGTCCTTGCACAGGGGGAGACTTCAAAAGTCAGCTAACTTTCAAGAAACATAATGCTGGGATGGGACTCAGCACTCCCCAAAGAGGAGCTGCTAGCCTTTCCTTAAAAATTTCCAGAGAAGTTAACTCCCCTGAGAATTGGTTCCAGGTGATTCGCTGTTGTATTTAGGTTTCTTTATCATAGCTGTTCTTGGTAATTACACAGCAGCTTTCATGGGAAGAGCCTTTAAATAGAGCTGATAATGTCTCTCTAAGGTAGGTAAACACAGTGTCATTATCCCCATTTAACAGACCAAAGAATAGAGTAAGGGGTGTGAGCACCTTTTCTAGTATCTCTGGGTGGTTTGATTTTCTCCATCTCACTCTGCCTTGTCCCCAGGGCTTTCTCCCAATTCTCTCCTGTGACTCTGAGGTGACTGTGGTGTCTTAGCCTCTCACCCACTCTGCTTTAGAGTCACCCTTTCCTGTCACCCTGAGTTAGGCTGTACCGTGCCTGGAGAAGCATCAGTCCTGTGCATGATCTAGACTTCTTAGGATGTAAGGATGTGTGAGAGCTGGTTGATCCCAACATCACGTCAATGCAGGCTGAGAAAATGGCCAGTTACATTCAAAAGCAAAAGAATGCAGTACACAGAAGGCGTTCAATAAATGGCTTTTTGTTGTTGTTTTTCGAGACAGGGTTTCTCTGTGGCTTTGGAGCCTGTCCTGGAATTAGCTCTGTAGACCAGGCTGGTCTCGAACTCACAGAGATCCGTTTGCCTCTGCCTCCCAAGTGCTGGGATTAAAGGCTTGCGCCACCACTGCCCCGTAGTGTTCAATAAATGAAGCACACAGAATGTGTTCAATAAGTGCTGTTGTGCGGATGAAGCTACACTGTGATAGATACAAAAATGAATGGGGCAAACAGAAGTCCCTTGTGCTGTTTAAGTCAGAAACACATGAGATTATGTCTTTGGCTTTTCACCTGGTTAGTATCAAGTGCGTAGAAAGCAAGGGAGGGGCCAACAGGCAAATGACAAAAGGGACATCAGGGTGATTTGTAGAAGAAGGAACAGTTTGTGTGTGAAATGCCCTTCAAAGGCCTTTGCTAGGAGTTGTTGGGACGTCTTGGCATCTTCAAGAGGTGGGGCCTACCAGGAGGTTTTAGGTCATTGTAGGTAGATGTGTCCTGATCGGGAACATAAGGCACTGGTTTCTTCTTGTTTCATTAGGCAAGCCGTTGCTTTGGACATGTGTTCCTGGTTACGATGGATGGGCAGCTCCCAGCAGAAAACAACAAGCCTATGGATGGCTGAAGCCTACTGGAACCTCCAATAAAGCCTTTCTTGCTTTTAAGTTGACCATCTCAGCAGCAAACTAACAGTCACATTTCCTGATTCCTGAGTCCACCCCAGTACCCTTCTTATGAACCGCTCTAAACTGTTCCTAACTTTATTCCTACTACAGAAGGAGAAAAAAAGGCCGTTTTTTGTCATGGCCACTCTTTGCTGGGTTTTGTTTGTTGAGCATTTGCCCTTCTCCCCAATGTTCTTTTGTGTTTAGGTGAGATTTTGTTGGTGGTAGTTATGTTTTTTAACATTCAAAATATAGCTCAGGCTAGCTTCACACTCATTATTTAGACATGAATAGCTTTGACTCCCTGATCATCGTTCCTCTGGGTACTAGATGACAGGTGTGGGCCACTATCCCTATACTTTCTCTTGTTTACTTTGTCTCACAGAATGAGCACTACTGAAGACATTGCAAGACTGGGTGAACTTCAGTTATCGCTGTCATACGGGACACACATTTATATGCAGAATATTTATATTGTATATATGTAATACAGTATTTATTAAAAGTTGTTCATTTAAACAATACTTTAAAACAATCCTCCTAGCCTGCCATCATGTTTCCCGGTGCAGGTTAGAACTTTTAGAAATATCTAAGGGAGGGGCCTCTCATCCATACTATAATGATATAGGGTAGGACCCAAAGTCATTTTGACATTGTTGCTTTTCCTGGGTGATCTTGGTATGCAGTCAGTAATTAAGAAGCATTATTTTGAGCATTTGTGTTTATAAGATCATGGGCTTTGATGTCAAACAACATCAATACATAATGTTAAAAAGTTTCTCGGGGCTGGAGAGGTGGCTCAGAGGTTAAGAGCACTGGCTGTTCTTCCAGGGGTCCTGAGTTCAATTCCCGGCAACCACGTGGTGGCTCACAACCATCTACAATTCAGCCTGGTGCCCTCTTCTGGCATGTAGGTAGAACACTGTATATGTAATAAATAAATAAAATATTTAAAAAAAAAAGGTTTCTCACATACCGCCCAGAAGTATAGAAGCCAGAACGTTAAAACCTAGAACTCTGAGACCTGACTGATGTTCCCACTCTCCACTTCCAACAGGTACAATCATAAGAACACCACTAACTATCTTTACTTCCAACAGATATTATCACAAGAACACCACTATCTTTAGGGTTTTGTTGATTGTTTTTTGAGACAGGGTCTCATGTAGCCCAGGCTGGCCTCATAGTTCCTGTAGAGCTGAGGATGAATTTGACCTGATCCTCCTACCTCCACAACCCTACTGCTGGGATTATGGTTTGTACTATCCTGCCCGGTTTTATGCAGTACTGGTGATTGAGCCCAGTGCTGTGTGTCTGCAAGGGAAGCACTCTATTAACTGAGGCACAACGTCTGTTCTTGTTTTTTTGTTTGTTTTTGTTTTTGTTTTTTGAGATAGGGTCTCGCAATGATACTGCCTCAGCTGCCCTCCAAAAGCTGGGACTACAGTTGTGCCTGGTTTAGATCAGCCCCTCATTGGCTATAGCTTTGCATAGCTGACCATCCTCCTGTGTGCCTTGACTTCACTTGGGGCCCGCTTAGCTCACAGGCATTGTCCCCATTGTCCCTGACACACACTCACCTCAGAAGGACTGTGTCCTTCAACACACACATGGGGGTGTTTTGCCTCTGCCTTCCCCACTTCCTATTTGCACACCAAGTCCACACACTGGCTGATGACGGTGAAGGCCTTTGAGATGGGAAAGGCTTAAGGCCAGAGTCTGTGGATGTGCAGTCCCTGCCCCTGTCTTAAATCATAACCCTCAAGGTCAGGAAGCCTCCACCTGGACACAGCCTCACATCCCAGCAAACTTCCAGCAAACAGCTTTCACAAGAAAACCTTTATACCCTCCTCCCCATTTTCCCAGAAAAAATCCTTGTTTTATTTTTACATCTTATTAAATATTGATTGATTGAATTTTAAGTGTGTGTGTGTGTCTGTGTGTGTGTGTGTGTGTGTGTGTGTGTATGTGTGTGGGTGTGGGTGTACGTGCGCCGGCGCACACGTGCTCCTGACAGTGGAGACTGGAAGACAACCTTGGGTGTCACTCTGAGGACCACGGTTCACCGCCTGTTTCTCCTTGGCTTGAAGCCTCAGGGAGCTCCCTGTCTCTACCTCCTCAGTGCTGGGATTGCAAGCATGCCACCCAATAGAGCCTTCTTATGTGGGTGGGCTCTGGATCTGGGGATCAAGCTCAGGTCCACATGTTTGCCAGGCAAGCTTTTTCAGACTGAACCATCCTCTAGGCCCTTTGTGAACCCCAGCAGTTGGTCACCCCCTTTGCTCGGTTAACTAAATCTCCCTAATTCCAGTATCCCGTGCTTAGTCCAGAGTATCAACTGCAACAAAAATAACATTTCATTAATCCTTCCCACATCCCCGGGAGGAAGCTACATGGCAAGTATTAGCTCTCTGCCCAATCCTCCCATTTCCAAGGCAAGGTATCAATACTCACTGGCACACAACTTGCTACTAGCATTTCGATACCTATGCAAAAGAAGAAAGGTCTGCTTGTCTGAGTGAAGAGCTTACAGACAAAAGGAGGCGGACATGTCTCTCACCCTAGCAAGTCACTCCTAAGTAATGCCTGGATTTAAAACGCAGACAGTTCAGTGGTTAGACTCTGTGTCCTCCCAGTAAATGTTGCTACTGAGACTTCCCTTTTGCTCTCTCCCTCCCATCTGGCTGGCTTTCAAGAGAAACATGAGTGACTTTCTGGACCTGAAAAAAATGTGGTACCTCATGCACACAAAAAGGTGCAGAAAGACACAAGATCATGGACTAATAAGGAGAAGTCGAGTTCAGGACTGAGCATATCCCATTAATACAATGTCTCTGGGAGTCTGAGTCAAAGTCAAGGCTTTAACACAATGGTGGAATCTCACTGTGTGATCTGGAACCCAATATCCTCCATGACTCCAGAGAGACACTCCTCATGGGAGAACTCTGAAGCCTGGAGCCAGCCTCCTGCCAAAGCAGGCTCTTTCCAGTTGGAGAGTCACTGCTGGAGTGGCCACACAGGGAGATGCAAGAAAAGTTAGTAACTGGCTATGAAGACTCCAGGCTTCCCCTGGAACTCCCAGCAAGGCAGAGATGTCTGTTTACAAGAAAAGGAGTTGAGCTGATACTGTCTAAGGAGGCCCAGGGTGTGTTGCAGGGCGTTGAGGAGATGATCCTGTGAAACCATCCTAGGGTTAAAGTAAAGGAAGCTGATGTTCTTTTCTGAGGAAGATCTGTCACCAGGGAGTGAGCAGAGAGAGAGGGTGGGTGTGCTGCAGACACAATGAGGTGCAGCTTGTGGGATCCAGCTCAGGGACACCCTGCTGTTGTGAGTGAAATAGGAATCTCCTATCTTCCTCTTTTCCTTTCGGTCCCCATAGGGGGCCTGTTCTGTAGATTCTTTGATGTTTCACCAACCACAGAAGGGTGGTGGTGCCAAAGAGAACCCTAGCTGGAAGACTCTGATGCCTAGGAGACCTTCCCATGGGCCCCTCTGGAAGGACATCCACAAGGGCCTCTGAGTGCCTCTCAGTCCACTGTAATAACCTCTTCAGCCATCACACCTCTGCTGACAAAGTTTATTACATATCCTAAAACTGAATTGTGGACACTCTGCTGTGAGGCTTGAATTATTCCCCAAGTGCTTCAGGGCAGCAGGTACCCAAATTTCATCACGAGGCAGTAAATTCCCTAAGGACTAATAATTTCAACGTTTTTCCTAAGGCTTATTCCGCCTTTCTCATGTTAATAAGCCAGAAGTTTAAGATACAAATTCCATACAGGATTTTCCCACACTTCTTTCAATAAACTACTATTGTTGCTTTCTGTCTTCTACAGATAGATGGAAAACAGAAACAAATTATTTCAGCCCTGTGGTTTTTCAGTGTAATTTAGTCTACTGTTGGCAAAAATCTCCTGAGGTTTTTACTGAAGGTCCCCATTCTAGGTGGCAATCTGTTTAGACACTGGGGTGGGATTGGAGAAGATATATTTTATTATGGAAATTTTGAGGTTGATTTTTAAGAGGATGTCTGGTGTTTTCTGGGGTGGACGAAGGGGGCTTGCATTTTCCCCCATTTCTAGTGTTGCATTGTTGGAGGTGACAGGAGGCTTATGGGGACTGTTACTGAGCTGGGTTACTCTCCTGTTTTCTAATTCTGGGTCTTCGTTTTGGTGTCTGTGATGAATTGAATTGTGTCTCCTCCAAATTCAGACATCCAAATACTCAACCCAAATATGACTCACCCATCTGTCTTTAAAGAAGCATCTGGTTGAATGACTTCTGAAGGGAAAACCCTGATCTAAGAGAACTAGTTTTCCAATAAGAAAAAGGAGATGGGACTTCATAAACACAGAGGAAAGACCACATAAGGGATGGAGGAGACCTTCCAATTAGGGAGAGGCTCACCCCAAACTAGTCATTGTGGTACTTGGTTCTGAACATGCAGCTTCCGGTCGACCAGTCTGGGATGCTAAGTTATGACAGACTAAATGGGCTAATACAATGCTTTCTGGGAGAACTGCCCCATCCACACAAAGGGCTGGCAAGGAGTTCCTTCCGTGACTGAGTTCCATCCTCAGTTTTGGTAGCAGACATCTGAGAAGGGCACTCATGATGAAATATGTATGACTGCCTAGAGAAAAGTTCTTGATTTCACATATAATCACTCCTTCTTATGGCCCTGTGTCATGTCACCCGCACTGTGTAGGGAGCACCAAGAATGCAGAGGCATGGTCCTTATTACTTCTTTGGTGTACTGAAGCTGTACATGTGTGGTGAGTCTCCATGGCAATGTTGAGATGAAGGGGAGAGGAAATCTGGGGGAACAGATAAAGCTTCTATGGTAGAATTTCAGTACCTATAAAACTATACACAGGAATTTCTTTGAGCTTTCAGAAATTTTAAGTGATTCCTAAACTCTAACTGTGACTGAAATTTACTTTAAAAAATAATAAAATCAAAGCATTCTCTAGAAAAATTATTTCTAGAATATTCTTTCTAGGACACTATAGGTTTCTGGCCCTTGGACTATAGTTTGACTGCAAAATAAAAATTATTATTATTATCTCATACATTGCATCCTGACTGCAGTTTTCCCTCTCTCTACTCCTTCCAGTTCCTCTCCTCTTCCTCAGATCCATTCCTCCTCTGTTTCTCTTTAGAGAAGAGCAGGCCTCCTACGGATACCAACTGAACACAACATAACAAGTTACAGTAAGACTAGACACAAACCCTCATATCAAGCCTGGGCAAGGCAACCCAGTGGGAGGAAAAGGTTCCCAAGAGAAGGCGAAGAGTCAGAAACACCTTCACTCCCACTGTTAGGAATCTCACAAAAACACCAAGCTAACAACCATAACATATTTGCAGAGGACCTAGTACAGACTCATGCACTCTCTATAACTGCCACTTCAGTCTCTGTGAGCCCCTATGAGCAGGGCTCCTTTCTGCATAGGGGACTCTTCTTCCTAGAAATCCAGTATCATTAGTCTAGCTCCTACTCCCTCTGCTTGCCATTCCCTACATCTGGAGAAACCCCAATCCTGAATTTCTTGGAATGCATTAAAAGTGGCATTTAAATGTTTTAGTTTTGTAGCATTTGCTTTCTCTCTTCCTCTGTTTTCAATCTGAGAAGCCTTGTGTGTCGGTTAAGACTTTTAGAGATTCTAGGAGTTCTATCAGGAATTGGGCAACATCTACAACATGTGTCCAGGGTAGATGATGTTCTCTACAGGCTGAACAAAAAGCTAAGCCAACTCCTCAAATCAGTCACAAAGCCACAACAATAATAAAACCTGACTTATTTACAGGTTATTTCCTTCCTCAGCATATAGTAGGTAATACATTTAAAAAACTATGACATCACTTACTTTAATTAATGCTCTATTTCCTTGAATGTCCAGATAAAGAAATTCCTATTTAAATTGTAACCCTCCCAACATCCCAAATTCAGAAATATGAAAGTAGCTTGCAGTGCTTTTATTTTTTATTATTTTATCTATCTATCACCTATCAATCTATCTATCTACCCATCTGTTTATTTATTCATTTATTTTGAGGCAGGGTTTCATATAGCCCAGAATTGTCTTGAAAATTTTATTTTTGTAGGTGGCAGAGAATGACCTTGAACTTCTGATCTTCCTGCCTCCACTTCCCAAGTTCTGGGAGGACAAGTGTGTGGGACCACGCCTGGTTTATGTGGCTCTGGGGGCCAAACCCATGCATAGTGGGCAACTACTCTCCAAACTCTTCTGATGTAAGAGTGCATATTTTAACAGAAAGAAAAATTATTTGCTCATAATAATTCATCATCTGTCTAGAAATATTAGCATTAAACCTCCAAAATGCCTTGCTCCAATGTGTTCACAGACTCCCGCCACAGTGGCACAACAGGACCTCAGGTAGGAAGAGCAGTGAAAGTCATTTCTTTTAAAAATCTACAGATTCTTTTTGCCTGAGGAAATCTGCAGAGACTGTACCAAAGAGGAAGCTGTCAAGCTATGCTGATAGTGAATTTAGTTTTTCCAGCTCAGCGTCTGCCTTGGCGGACTGGATGATGGGGAAGCCCTCAGCAGTAGTGTCAGCCACCACTTCTAGTGCTTTGCTCTTCCCTGCTGGTATGCACAGGAATGCTTCTGTGTCTCCACTGAACTCAGAAAATCTGGGCTTAATTTTGTTTTCTTTTGGCATTGCTTCTTCTCAACCTGGAGTGATTCATATAAGTCTCAGTGGTCAAAGAACTGCACTTCATTTCTCTAGAATAATGATCATACAAATATTGTTGGAATGAATACTTGTGTGTCTTTAAGGGCATTTAAGTAAATGATTACTGTGATATCTATTTATTTATGTTTTAAATAATCTATTTTTCAATTAAATACTTTCTTGGCTAAGCCTAGACTAGCAACACTTGAGAAATACAATGGCTGAATCAACAAAGCCAAAGAGTCACACAAAGATGACAACAAACAATACCGGCATCAATTACGAACAATACCGACATCAATTGTGAACAATACCGGCATCAATTACGAACAATACCGACATCAATTACGAACAATACCGGCATCAATTACGAACAATACCGACATCAATTACGAACAATACCGGCATCAATTACGAACAATACCGACATCAATTACGAACAATACCGGCATCAATTACGAACAATACCGACATCAATTACAAACAATACCGACATCAATTGTGAACAATACCGGCATCAATTGTGAACAATACCGACATCAATTGTGAACAATACCGGCATCAATTACGAACAATACCGGCATCAATTACGAACAATACCGACATCAATTACGAACAATACCGACATCAATTACAAACAATACCGACATCAATTGTGAACAATACCGGCATCAATTGTGAACAATACCGACATCAATTACGAACAATACCGGCATCAATTACGAACAATACCGACATCAATTACGAACAATACCGACATCAATTATGAACAATACCGGCATCAATTACGAACAATACCGACATCAATTACGAACAATACCGACATCAATTACGAACAATACCGACATCAATTGTGAACAATACCGACATCAATTATGAACAATACCGACATCAATTACGAACAATACCGACATCAATTACGAACAATACCGACATCAATTACGAACAATACCGGCATCAATTACGAACAATACCGACATCAATTACGAACAATACCGGCATCAATTGTGAACAATACCGGCATCAATTACGAACAATACCGACATCAATTATGAACAATACCGGCATCAATTGTGAACAATACCGGCATCAATTACGAACAATACCGACATCAATTACGAACAATACCGGCATCAATTGTGAACAATACCGGCATCAATTACGAACAATACCGACATCAATTACGAACAATACCGACATCAATTGTGAACAATACCGACATCAATTACGAACAATACCGACATCAATTACGAACAATACCGACATCAATTATGAACAATACCGACATCAATTACGAACAATACCGACATCAATTACGAACAATACCGACATCAATTATGAACAATACCGACATCAATTACGAACAATACCGACATCAATTATGAACAATACCGACATCAATTATGAACAATACCGACATCAATTATGAACAATACCGACATCAATTATGAACAATACCGACATCAATTATGAACAATACCGACATCAATTGTGAACAATACCGACATCAATTACGAACAATACCGACATCAATTATGAACAATACCGACATCAATTATGAACAATTTTTTGTGGTCACATCGAACACCAATTATTTTTAGTAGTAGTCATCTGGGCCAAAGAGGAATACACAGGACAACTTCCACAATATTTCTACATGAGTTTTCTTTTCAACTTTTGTCAGAAACTGTCCCCAAATCCTGCAGAAAGCTCCCTTAGTTGTTACTCGGGAGCTGGAAGAAGCCTTCTTAAAAGACAAATAACACAGCAAAAAAAAAAATGACCAAAGGGTTTGGATAGACATTTCTCAAGAATAATATGTGAGCAATATGCAAATAAAAGGGAGTTTAGTATGTCAGCCAGTAAGGAAATACCAACCACCCACCATGAGTCAGCATTTTACACTCACTGGGGCATCCATAACAAAAGAAACAAGTGTGGCTGAGGTTGTGGAACCTCATACACTGCCTACCACATGCCAAATGGCCCTCCAAAGACTCAGCCTGGTTTAGGCCAGCTGAGTCGCTCTATGCCACAGCAGCAAATCTACACATGGCAGAATAAAAACATGGGTTTAGGACCTAGAGAGATGGTGCAGTGGTTAAGATCACTTGCTGTTCTTTCTGAGGACTCAGGCTCCTCCACACAGCAGCTCAAAGTCATCTATTAACTCCGTGTGCGCGGGACTCAGTGCCTCTTCTGACAGTCACAGCCTCCTACACGCCACGTGGTGCTCATGCATACACATAAAGTAAACCAACACTAGAAACAAAGCAAGCCAACAACATAGCTCTATCAAATGTGTAGACAGGTGCAGATAGCAGAAGGCAGAAACTGCCCAAGTAGCCATCAACAGTCCTAAAGGAAAACCTGGTATATTCATACAACAGATCACTGCTCAGCTATAAGTATGTTACTTTCTATGTAACAATGTATGTGTGCTATGCCACATTTTAAAAAGCCAATCAAAGAAGACTACTTATTTTTTGATTTTTCGTATGTGAAATGTCAGAACTGGCAAATCCATGGAAACAAAAGTTAGATTGGTGGTTACCCGCTCTAAGTATCACAGTCAGATTTTACAGATGATGGTCACACAGTATCTGAATGCTCATAGTACTGCGGGTGAGAGGAGACGTAGCGGTGAGGAATGAAGACGGACTGCAAACAGGTATGGGATTCTTTGAGAAGGAGTAAGAGAGAACAACTAAAATGTCCTGGAGTTATTTGTGGCGATGACTTCTAACACAATACACCCATTAAATGATATACTTCTGAATAGGCAGATTACACAGTAAGCTACAGCTTAATAAACCCGTTATGTATGAAGCTACCATGGTTCCTCCAGCTGTTCTGACTGCTGACATAGATCAAGAGGACAGAACTGACTGTGGGGTGAGTCGGGACACTGCTGGCAACTCAAAGGTGGATAAAATGAGCATAATGTAATGCTCCGCAGAGGCATCTTGCTGTCGGCATGGTGATGGGAGTGAGGCTATGGTACCTACACTAGACGGATTTTGTGTCCTACCTAAAAGTGAAAAGAAACACAAGTAAGGAAATAATATGCACATATGGAGCCACTTTCACAAGATCAAGCACACCGACTTCTTGCCAAGATGCCTACGTTGTGCATTCAGAGCCCAAACACTCAGAATCGAAACAAGGTGGCTAGTATTATGTGCTTTTTGTAGGTGGGGGATCTGAAAATAGGTTATGTAAATTACCCAAGGTAGAGAAAGCTTACTTGAGACTAAGGTGGGATTTGAACCCACACCTGTCTGACTTTTAGGTCTCACAGAGTATGCAACAAAACTGTTGAGGACATTTACATTATAAACTTGACCTTTCGTGTGTCTCCTGTGTCATCCCCGTTTCTCCCTTTTGTCATTTTGGAACGGATGCTTGAGAAAGCCTTAAAAGAGGGAGATTACAGAAATTGCCACTGACAGTGATGGTACAGTTGCTATAGTAACCAATCCACCAAATTGGTCTGTGTTACTAGGCACACACTTCTGCCTCTGCAATACTCTGGTGCTGACTAAGATGCTTCACGGCCCCAGAAAAGCCCTGTGAAAGCATAGGAAATAGAAGGAGCTGAGGGTCAACCGTGTGTGTGCAGCGTGAGTGTTCCTTCCAAAGTTTCCCCTCCAGACTCCCCTTGTTTTATCTATTCTCTTGCAGCTCTTTCCTTTTACACATTATGTTTGGGGTACTTGGTTTTAAAGGATGTTGAACATCAGGCCTAAACTACAGTCTGTTTCTTTGTTCTAAGCGGGATTTTACAAATAGGGCTATTTTCTTTCGGGCAACAAATTGACCCTCTCAACCCAATAATTCTCTGACTCCATTCCAGATTAAGAGTGGACCAGCATGTCATTTCCAAAACATAAACAAAGCAAGCATCCATTTGATTTTCTTAAAAATTCACAGAAGTTACTACGCAGAAACCAGAAGCCAACAAACAACACTAGTTGGGGGCCCAGGCAGACACATTCATACATCCACCCGTCCATATTTTTCTGCAACGTTTGTGTGTTTTCAAGGACTCCTTTTCGGAGACTGATGCTTTCTGTCTTCCTCCCCATCTCCGTTTCACTGGCCTTGCCTGTCTTCAGAGGCACCTGAAGGGGCATAAGGCAGGGAAGTGAAACCGACTGTAATTCTTCAGTTCACTTCGCTGCAGCCTCCAGTGAGCCAGGCTCCAGACGGTGGCCCAGCTGAGCTCTGAGAGGCTCACAGTCCTAGTACAGGTGCAATTTAGCAGCCCTGCTCACAGGCACCCGGAGGAGAGGAGCCAGGCATGAGGATGTGGGGGAGTCTGCAGCAGAAGTGTGGGAGACTAAAAGACAACTCTTTCCGATGAAACTGAAACTCTTCTCTTAGAAGGCTACTTCCTATTCCCCTCTGGTGGATCGAAGACAGTTCCTAAAGCCACCAGGGATTCTAATCCTCTCATCTGTCCTGGGTTTCACCCTTGGGTCTCTTCTACTTCCTTTTCCTGGTCTTAAAATCTCATGCCGTACATGAAATTACAAATATCTCCCAGAGTCGTCTAGATGGGCAATTGTGTATTCAGCAACAAAAAGGGTTCTTGTGGTTTTAAAAATTACGAGTACATTTTGAGTAGCAGTTTGTGTATA
Source organism: Mesocricetus auratus (assembly GCF_017639785.1). Lineage (NCBI taxonomy): Eukaryota > Metazoa > Chordata > Mammalia > Rodentia > Cricetidae > Mesocricetus > Mesocricetus auratus. Next base: position 51,766,889 of record NW_024429198.1, read on the forward strand.
CGTCTTATTTTCCTTCCTTCGTTTCTTTTTCTTTTTTCCCCCTTTTTCTTCTTTATCTGTTGCTGCTCTGTATTTTTATCAACCAGTTGCTCTAAACCAGAATGCTGGGAAATCAAACGACATTACAAGCCCATTTTACAGACGCAGAGCTCTGCTGAAGGAGAGCAAAGGCAGTCATCTAGCTCTATGAATTCAAAAGCCTCTGCGGCATTTGCATAGTTGTTTGCCTGTGTTCACAGTCCAACTAAAAAGCACACTGACTTTCCACTGTGCAGCGTGCCTCTGTGATGTGGCCTCTCCTACCCAGGGACTGCATCTTTGTCTGCAATGAGACAATCTCTTCTGCAGTCCCTAGACGCATGTATTCTTTCTTGGTGCCTGGAAGGTTCCCAATGCTTTCCTGCCTGCTGTACCCAGTTGCATACTCCCAGCTTCCCCATACCTGTTATGTTACCATGGATAGCTCCTCATTCAAGGCTCATCTTCAGCCTTCTCTCTAGAGAGGAAGTCTTTGGCCCTCTATTCCATGATGTCCTCATAAGAAGGTTGCTATGTGCTTATCTAGCAGCCGGCTGATTAACACTTGCGCCCCCTACCTCGCTCCCCAACACCTCTTTCTCTTTTTTTCCTTCTACTGTAAGCTACAAAAGTTGAGGACTGTGTCCATCTTGTCCATCTCTGTACCTTGGACCTCAGCATGAAGTTGGGCCCCTGCATGTGTCCACTGCAAATGTACAGATGCTCCGCAGCACACCTTTTTGTTACCGACAGGCTGCTGTACCTCACCCAAAATTCCCTTTGTGGGTAAGATCCACTCATGCATGTAGATTTAGAGAAACCACCCAAGGTAGTGAATGTCACCTTGCTTTTCAGCTCAAAGGATGCTGGGAATTGAGACAGTTTTGCATAAAATCCACTTATTTTTTCATCTTCCATATTTGACAAAGCTTCCTGCCACCTTTGATCCCTGACACTTCTAAAATGACTGCATTATGAAGCATAAGAATAGAGGTTAACTTTTTCAGACAGCTTATCTTAGTCACTTCATCTTTTAATGACATAACACTTAGTAGACAGCTAAAATTATTGAACTGAATCAAATCATAGAGGATAAGATAGCATGGTAGACTTTTCTTCGTAAACATCTTTTTTGTTGTTTTAAGGAATAACAGTTCTTTGCTTTGCAATGGATTCTGTTGATAACTTTAAGGTATGTAAGGTTGAGTGTGCGCAGACTCAAATGTTTCTTGAGTTGTATGTACTAACCTAATACCAAATCCTTGATCTCCAGAGTTTCCTTGCCCACCTTCCTGCATTATTGGTTCTCATTTCTTCCTTCTTTGCACAGTTTGTCCCTTAATGACTTCTCCAATTCCCTGTGTTTTGTTGTGTTTTCCTTGCTACCTTTTTTTAACCTTTTCCTGTGACTTCTCTCCATTTCCCCTCTCCTGTTAACTTTCTACCTATCTGCTTTCCTTCCAATACTGCAAACCATTTTAACCCATTTCCATTCACATTATTTACGAACAGATTAAAAACCTTCTGACAGTTACAGCAACCCCCCCCATATATTCTGTCTGTCATATATAGTAAAACTCACAGTTCTTCCTCCAACTCATTTTGTGTCAAAATACCACTGCTTTATCTTCCTTCCTTCCTTTCTTTCTTCTTTCCTTTCTTCCTTTTATCTATTTTTGGTTTTTTCCAGACAAGGTTTTTCTGTGTATCTTTGGAGCCTGTCCTGGAACTCACTCTGTAGACCAGGCTGGCCTTTAACTTACAGAGACCCACCTGTCTCTGCCTCACAAGTGCTGGGATTAAAGGCGTGTGCCACCAACACCCAGCTTTATTTTTCTTTTTTAAAAAAGAGATTAACAGGGGTGTCGGTGGCGCACGCCTTTAATCTCCCAGCACTCGGGAGGCAGAGGCAGGCAGATCTCTGTGAGTTTGAGACCAGCCTGGTCTACAAGAGCTAGTCCCAGGACAACGTCCAAAGCCACAGAGAAAGCCTGTCTTGAAAAACAAAAACAAAACCCAACAACGACAACAACAACAAAAAATCTGTGAGCTAAAAAGAGATTAACACTAGAAATTTAAGCATCATGAAATATCTTGGAAGTTAATGTAAAGGACATAGGAAAGGAATGTTTCTTGAAATTCTAGAATGATGGAAGACATAAACAGTTATGCCAAAGCAGTTAATACAATGATTTTTCTGAAGCAAAATATAAACAGAAATCATTTCCAAAGATGCTAATCTCGTTTTACATAATTAAACCATGCAGACGTTTTTATAGTTCTAGCTTGATGTACCTGTCGTATACATCTCCTTGAAATATCATAAATATCATTTACATGAATGGAATTCTGCCTGCTCCCCTCTGCAAACAAAGCTGACACCTAATGCTCTAGTTTGAAGCAGTCCTGAGAAAGTGATTTTTGGTTCAATCTTGAGCTATGTAATTTTGTTGTATTTTATTTCTTTCTGTTTGTTTTTTGAGACAGAACCCAGGGTTTCTCTGTGTAACTCTGGCTGTCCTGGAACTTGCTATGTAGACCTTGAACTCAAAGAGATCTGCCTGCATCTGCCTCCTAAGTGCTGGGATTAAAGAAATGTGCTACCACTGCCAGGGATTTGCTATATTTTCATTATTATTTTTCATACTTAGACTGAAAGTTCTCACATGTGTTTGAAATGCACTGGCTTATCTACTTTCTCATTCTAGAATCTCAGAACTAATAGTTAAAATGTGGTAGATTAGTAGGCTGGAATTCTAGTTTCTTAATGTATTTTCTTGCTTTTCCCTCAACTGGAAAGCTGCAAGGGTTAGAAGTTTGCAAGCTTCAGTCACTGTTGTGGCATGATGAAGTCAATGTGTAGAAGGTAGAGATTAGCATTTGATTTTAGCCATGTTGACAATACACATTCACAGTGACTGTTTATTCTCCCCATACTGAATATTCACAAATCAATACTGTTCAGATGATTGGTACATCATACTTCCATTTCCCAGTCTCTGAAAAGACTGAAAGGGTTCTTCATATATGACCAACAGAAGTACTATGTGAAGTTCCTAGTAGGTGTTCAATTAGTGGTAGTTACTATACTCAAAACAACGGGCGAGCTGGGGATGGAGTGGAGGAGGGATAGAGAGAGACAGAGAGAGGGAGGAAAGAAGGGAGTGTTCACCTTTCCAGGTTCTGGATCTCATATGCTTGAAAAAGATAAAAAACCTTATTCACTCATTTTTTTGGATTGCTCATACTATTGATATCTAGGATTGCTACTGGGTTCTTTTATTTTATTTTATTTTCCAGTTTAAATTTAGATAAGACACAAGGTTGCTTCACAAGTCAGTTCCAGGTCCCTCTCCCTTTCCCTCCCCTCCTCCCGTGCCCTACCCCCAACCCCCCCCCATTATCCCCTCATTCCCCCAGGGAGGGTGAGGCCCTCCATGGGGGTCTCCATAGTCTGTCATTTCATCCAGGGCGGGGCCTAGACCCTTCCCCAAGAGTTCAGGGTGAGAGTGCACCTCACATTGTTCTATGGGAGTCCAAAGTCCGTGTGTATACTTGGGATGGGTACTGATCTGCTGCCCAAGGCTCAATAGATTACCTAGGCCTCCTCACTGACACCCAGATTCAGGGGGTCTTGATCAGTCCCATGCTGGATTCCCAGGCTGATGCCTGGGATTCAAGAGTTAACCTTTGTCAGGTCAGCTGTTTCTGGGGGTTAAACCAGCCCAGACTTAATCCCTTTGATCATCAGTCCTCCCTCTCTGTTACTGGCTTTCTTGAGTTCAGCTCAGGACTTAACCAAGGGAGTCTGCCTCTTCTAACCTGGCATGATAGAATCAGTCATGAAATCTTTCTAAATGGAAGGCAGAGGACTAATGGGGAATCTTTCCATTAGAATAAGGTCATTTATTTGTTTGGTTTGCTTTGTTTTGTGTTGTTGAGACAGGTTATGGTCCTGGTCAGCCTGGTACTGTCTACTCTCTCAGACTGGCCTAGAATGTATTGCAATCCTCCTGCTTCAGCCTCCTGAATGTTAGGATCACAGGAGGGTGTCACTGTCTCTGCTAGTTTGTGTCTGTTTTGTTCACCGATACATCTGCAGTGCCCATAACAGAGGTTGACAAACCATGGTCTAATGAATGAAGCGAGCCTGCTTTCTAGTTGTTTGAAGCTCAAAAACTGAGAATAGTTTGCATGTCTTTAAGTACTTGAAAATAATGACATGAGAATTAATGGAAACTCTTTATCTACAAAGGCAGTTTTACTGCAGCATACCTGTGCTTAGCCACTGATCACTGTCTATGCCACCTTGTACTGTGAGAGTAGGATTATTGCAATGGAGGGCTTGTACCACACAGCCAAAAATGTATTCTTTTGCTTTTCATAGAAAAAGAGTTTCTGACAATAGGAACAATACTTCTCTTTGAGGTGTGTGTGTGTGTGTGTGTGTGTGTGTGTGTGTGTGTATACATCTGTGTGTTTTGTGCATGTGTACATATTTGAGTGTTTGTGCCCATATATGTACATGTGTGCATTGTGTACACATACATGTGCAGGCCAGGGGCCAGTGTCAGGTGTCTTCCGTAGTTGCTTTTTGTTAAAACAGCAACTCACCAATTCAGGTAGCCTGGCTGTGCAGCAAAAACAGCTTCTCTCTCTGTCTCTGTCTCTCTCTGTCTCTGTCTCTCTCTCTTTGTCTCTCTCTCTCTCTGTCTCTGTCTCTGTCTCTCTCTGTCTCTGTCTCTCTCTCTTTGTCTCTCTCTCTCTCCCTCTCTCTCTGTCTCTGTCTCTGTCTCTCTCTCTTTGTCTCTCTCTGTCTCTCTCTCTCTGTCTCTCTCTCTCTGTCTCTCTCTCTGACTTTCTGGGGTTAGGATTATGAACACTTACTGCCACATTCAGCTTTTATGTGGTTGCTGGTGATCAAACTTAGATACTTGAGTGTGTGCTGCAAGCCACCTCCCAGGTCCTTCCTAAGTATTTTTAAAGTCGGATGCATTGATGTTTGACCTTTCCAGAAATGAAAGCTTTCAGTCTAGATGTGAGCCCAAGGTCAGTCACAGAATAGCAGCCTGGGTTATAGTAAGAAGTGCACAGTATATGGAAGAAGACCTGACTCACTGCGCAAGGCTGGTCACCAGCCTTAACGTCTTTGGGCATCAGCGACTTCACCTATAAAATCAGGCTAATGATGAGAATATAAAAACTAATGTTTGTAAAGTGTTTAGAACAGCACACGGTATAAGTAGCTACAGGTATTTATTTGAGATGAGGTATTTCTGTGTAGCTCAAGTTGGCTGCTAACTCACCATCCTCCTGCCTCTGCCTCCTAAGTCTTTGTGATTATAGGCAGGATCCACCACACTTAAGCACGGCTACACAATTTTAACTGTCATTTTCTGTTAAGAAATTTCAGATACTTAATACATTAGCCAAGCAAATGAGTGAATCTCAGTATGCTTGTACATAGGAAGAAATCTAAGCATGAAATAAAATTTGAAAATGTCCGTTTTTGTCAGCAAGTCATCTATGTGTAGAAAACAGTTCAGTATGTACTCTAATTGGCTTTGGTTTGTAGGAGAGAACTGTTGGCCTCCCATACCTGTGATATAATTTTGTAATCAATGGCCCTGTTTCAGATAATAAACAAATTGTATTGTAAATGGTTGAGTAACTTCTGATATAAAATCTAACTACCTAACGACTTCTAATCTGGGGTATCAAATTGGCATAAAGGGAAACAATGATTTAGAGAATGCAGCTTTGTTGCTTTGCTGAGGCTGTCACTCCATTCTAGCTTAGGAAGAGAGCCAATAAAGCCACTGTCCTGCAGTCAGCTTGCAGGCCTCAAGGCCAGAAACTACACTTGTGAATTAGCAAATGCCACTGCTTTTCAGCATTGCAAGACATTTGGGGAATTAGATACTGAGGACTCTTAGTGTCTAAATATATTCTAACACTAACTAATGCATAATCTTTAGGTAGACTATGCTAAGTGGAAAGCAAAAGCCTCATTCAGTTGCTTTCTGTCTTTTATGTAGTATAATTGCTTGAAGATACACTTCAGTATAGGGCTTATATGGACAATGTATTAACTGCATCATTATTTCCATGAATGTTTAACACTCCAGGTGCTTTCTGTGTCGTGGCCATAGTAACTATATATGTGACCCACCTCCCTTCTTATTTCATAATCTTAGTTTGTTCCACTGTCAGTAAGCATAACACTTATTTAGCTTAGATTGTGGAAGCTGCAATGAAAATATAGACAAAAGTTAACTACTCCAGTCCGATCTGAGATCATTACTAAATTGTGCACTAAAATAAAAAAAATAAAAAGATAAAACCTTTTGGTTACTTAAGCTAATTTAGACTGATGCCTTCAGTATTGTAAGTGGACATGTCACTGAGTTTATTCTCCACCATACATCTTTAACTAGCTACTATTTCAGGCTAATTTCACCCCATGGAATGCTGGCACCTTAGAAGACTTCAGTAGTGACTTCCCCAGCAACTTTCCCAGAGCTTAATTCATACTTTTCTTCAAAGGAAGAGAGATATTCTCATCTCTAAAGAACCTGAAGAAAACAGCTAAGAAATCAGACTTCAACATGTTTAATGTGTATCCAAGTCCTGTCACCTTCAAAAATTAAAAGAAAAAACCCTGATAAAAATAAGAAAGATGTATATCTTGTGGCAAGGTTCGATATTTTGATATATGTATATAAGTACAAAGATTAAGTTAAGCTATATCTGGCTACCTCTCATTTTTTATGAGAAGGTTAAGGTCTCTAACCTAATAATGTATTATTATTGTCTGTACTCATTATGCCATGCAATAAACCACTAGGACTTGTTCCTCTTGTCTAAATTTCATATCCTTTGTCAAGTCTTGCCATTTTAAGTTACTAATTACTTAAAGATTGTAATGCAAGCTTCTTGTTTAATTTATTGAGCTAATGTTTACTTTACTAAAACAGAATATGAACCTGAGTTCAAATGACATACTCAGAAAAAATGAGTAACTAGAGAAAAAATATATAATTGATTCCATTTTGTCTATAAAGTCTTCCTTGGCTGCTTGTTTTTCCAGATAAAACAAATTCAGAATTACTTAGTCATCTTTAAAGTCATGTTTCATTTTATTATACTAAAATCTTTACTTTCTACAGACACAATATATATTTTAAACATGTGAATTCTTTCACCTACTCTATTTTCTGTATTTCATATTCATTATGATCAACTGGTCAATTTTAATTCCCCTTTTCTCTCTTTAAATTTGTAGCATGTTTTCATATTTGGCATAGAAATTACAGGCAGAGGAAAAGTAATAAATAGAAAGCTCTTACATTCAGTTGTCTTTAATAAAAGTGATGTGATCTCAAAAACAATACAGTGACATATCTAACCTCCTGCTGACCTCCGAGCAAAGCTGGGAAATAGTATTCTATCATACTGGCAGATGGCAGAGATCATTTAATACTAAAGGGTTTTAACATAAAACACTTTTGTCTACATTCAAGTTAAATTTTTTGATTCTGTGAATTAAAATTAGAATCATGTGATTGGTCCCTAAAATGGAAAATCCTACAGTTACTTATAATGGAATGGAGTTGAAATTATATTCCTGGGATTGCCAATAGGTTTGGTGAACTATTTTCTTTTCTATACCTTCTTCCTCTTTTAAGAGAAAATACAGTTTTTCCCCGGCTGCAGAAGTATCAGATTCCTGCAGCATCTGTGACACTTGTAAGCATTCAGTGGCCAGACACCACTACATAGCCTTCAAATGATGTGGCCCAGTGAAGCTGGGAAGTGTTGTTACGGAGACAGGCAGCTTGGTATCTCAGCCATCCACCAGGACAGAGCCAGCAGGCCCCAGCTGGTGTGCTGACTCCAGACTAAGGTGGGATTTTGACTAAGGTTTTGCATCTTGGAAGTGAACTCCCCTGACATTGAATCCTAGGACATAGTTACATATAACAGTATATTGAGCATGCCAGAAATTATTTACTAGTTCTAATGTACAAAGCTTATCTGCCAGAATAACTCTTTTGACAAGTTTAATCTTGAATTTATTATCCCCTTTGGGTTTTTGATTTACCCTAAATTATATATATATGCATATATGTATATATTATACATGATATATATTAATATAAAGGCAGTGTCAAGAGTTTAACTATATAGTCTGAATTCTTGACCATGTAGGATATGTGCCAAATGAATATAGTTATAGGTCATTCAGATATGAAAAAATCTAACACAGTGGACTGTTACTCACCAATACCCTTTGACATGGAAACATTTTCCCATCACAGTGAGCTTGCCATTTTGATCTTTAGACATAAGAAACATACCTAAGATAACACATTTCCTATTTTGTTACGACTTGGACTCATGTGCTCATTGTTGAATTACAAGGGGTTTGTATTGCTGCTTCTGGTATACACATCTTTTGATACCAAGATACACAGACTCATCTCTCACAGCTACTCAAAAAGTCAATCTACAGGATTTGTTACAAGTTCAGGATTTCTCCTTCCTCCAGTTGACCTTTACTTAACGGTAAATGTTATCTTCCTTTAAATTTCTGCTACCTTAAACTGGCAGAAACATCATGAAAAAAATCTGAACATCTACTCTCCTAAGGCTGCCTGGCATGCTCCCCATGCCCCAGACATCTGTCTACATGGGACTATGCCTTGGCAGATTTTCAAGTCACATTCTTTTGCCATGTACCACTTGGAGGTTTACTCTGGTCTCATTGGCCTGGCATCTGAAACCCAGATGCTTAATCATGGAAAGCAGGGGATACCGGGCCTCTTCTCCAAAACCAGAAAGGAGCCCATTGCCAGGGCTCATTTAGAAGGGTTTTAAATTGGAGTCAATCAAACATGATTGTCAGTTTCTGGAGTCTTTTCATCAGTGGTACTTTGCAAAAGCATCGGGTACTTTGGACCCGAAAGGCTGTTTGCATCATGAACAGACACTTTCTAAATGGCAACAGCAGATAACACCAACAGTTCCCTAACTTCCCTGTGACTCCTGCTAGGCACATAGACCAGTGCCTCTCAACACCCAACTGGCAAGTCTCTCTTCTTGGGTACAAGAGTTAGCAGGCAAGGTTCATCCCACCTCCCTGAAATGGTTAAGCTTTGCTCTCCTTTTTAAAAGTGGAAACGATGGGCTTGATGCAGGATAGAAAAGTTTGCTTGGTCACACACAGCATGCCACTAACAACAGAAATAGACAAAGCCTTTTGGGAGTTGCAGTCTACCAAGAGAGCAGACCTCACTCACGGAACAGAACCAAAACAAACAGTAAAAACTTGAGTGTATGACCGAAAGATTACCAAGTTCTCTTGCTGGCACTGTCTGGGAGTCCCTCCTGACCCAAAGCGGAAAAGAGAAAGGCTGTCACCACAGGCTCCCTCTCCTTGAACAAGCCCACCTTGAGGTGCAGAATGAGATCTGACTGACAGATGTGTCCAGAGATGCTCTCCTACACTGCCCAGGCCTTTGGGCCCCACCTACTTGCTCAGTTTCAGCCCTAGTCTGCAATCTTCAGTGTTTCCTGCCCTGAAGATTTGGGAACCTGGGCATTCAAGCGCTCAAGGATGCTGTCAGGCCAGGTCCCCTTGTCCCTTCTGACACTCTGAAATCAACTTTCCCTACACCAACTCAATTGTTTGAGATGGTTTTTCAGTGTGCAGGAGCCTCCCGCCCAGCCCACTCAGTTCTCCCCTCCTTCCTGCCCCCTCCCCTCCCTCCGGCCTCTCCAGCTCCCCTCCATCCATCCTACCCCCGCCTTCCTCTTTGTTGTCTCCTACCTGCTGGCCAGGCTCTGCCTGCAGTGCTGCCTGAAGGGCATCAGGTGGTAATTCATGGCGTCCAGCAGCAGCTTCTGGCAGACCGGGTCGGTGCGCATGAAATCCACGGACTGGACCCGCTCCACCAGCTCCGGGGCGGGGATGAGCGCGAAGCGGAGGCGCTTCATGAGGTCGGGCGCGTACTGCATGCGGGTCTCACGGTCGTGCTCCAGCCACAGCACGGACATCTGGAAAAGTGCCAGCTCCGACTCCACGGGGGGCGGCAGCGAGTCCAGCAGGGCGCGCATCTCCTCGAAGTTAAGCAGCAGCACATCCTCCACCAGGTACTTGTTGGCCAGCTTCTTGGTCTCCTCCAGGCCGTGCAGTGCGGCGATCTTGCACACCTGCTTGTAGTTCTGCACCGAGATCTGGTCGTTGAGGAACTGAACGCAGAGCTTGGTGACCTGAGGGATGTGCAGGATCTTGCTGACCGACAGCACCTCCTCCACGGTGTCCAGGGAGAGGGTCACGTTGGCTGTGTAGAGGTATTCGAGCACTAGGCGCAGCCCGATGGACGAGCAGCCCTGCAGCACTAGGTTGTTGATGGCTCGGGGACTGGTCAGCAGCTTGTCGTCGGGGGAGGAGGAAGGAGTCCCGGGCTCCTCCTGTGGTGGCTGCTGCTGCTGCTGTGCGGGCTGTTGCTGCGGCGGCTGCTGCTGCTGCTGGTCCTTGGGGGCCCCCAGGCCGTCCTGGCCGCCGACCCCTCCCCCGAGAGGGGGGGTGGCTGGAGAAGAGTGATCGGAAGTACTGAGAGCAGGAGGCCAGCACGGCCTTGTGGCAGTGGAACTGTTGGCCCTGGGCCGTCAGGGTCACGTCGCAAAATAGCTGCTTCCTCCACAGCAGGTTGAGGCCGTGCAGCAGGTTGTCACTGTGGCTGGGGTCGAAGGTGGAGGTCCTGTCCCCGGATCTGGACATGGCGAGCTGACTCCGCGCACCTGGCTTTAAACCCTCCTCCAACCTGGCAGACAGGGGTGGGGGATGGGAGGGGAGCAGGGTGGTACAGGGGGGGTGGGGTGTGGCCGGGGTGGGGAAGGGTGTGGAGGGGAGAGAGGAACAGCAGTCAAGGCCCCCCGCTTTGCTCCCTCTCTGTGCGCTCCGGACCTGACCCTAAGAGGAAGGTGTGGAGGCGCGGGATCCCGAGCGCCTCCTGAAGGGTCCTCGTCTGGGGTCGGGACGCCGGTTCTGCTCCCTGATACCTCTTACACACTTCGCCCCTCACTTTCCTAAAAGCACCCAGGCTCCTCTCCTGGCAGCGACAGCGGTGACAGCGGCGGCGGCAAAAGTGGAGGCTGAGGCCGTGACACCTCGTGGGCTCTTGTCCATGCCCGGCTGGATGAAGGGAAAAGCCGGGAGTGGGGAGTCAGGGGGTGCCCCGAGCTCAGAAGCGACCGACAGTGGCGGTTCCAGGTCAACTGGCGCTGGAAGCTTTGCTTTTCTTAGTTGGCCCAGTTTGGGGGTGGAGTGGGAAAAGGCGGGTAAGACAGGCGTGCGGGTGGGCGATTCTTAGCTCTCTAAAAGCTGGGGACCCCTTCGATTATCCGCGCTGCCCCGAAAAAGTCCTAGGCTCACAGTCTGAGGGAGGAGATAAAGCCCTTTCTTCTCCCGGGGAAGTGCAGCGGAGCGCGATGGGGACCCGCTCAGTGGACTCGGCAGAGGCGGGAGCTGTCCTTATCAATTCTAGCTCATTTCCCTCACCCCGGCCCTGCCTGCTTCCCCGCTTCGCAAACTGTTGGTTTCCCTCGTCGCCACCCCGTTTTGCTAATTTTCCAGAGACGCCTTTAAACCTGGCCAGGGACTCCTTCCACCCCAACCACCCACCCACACCTGACCCCAGTCTCCCTGCACCTTCGCTATTTCAGAGCACGGAAGTTCAGACATCTAGTTCCCCTTCCAGCGCGGGGCGGCACCGAAGATGACCCGGGGCAAGTTGGGGTGCCTGGCTGGATTTAGAGCAGGAGACTAGAGGCCAGGAGGGGTTGGTGTAGAACCATCTCCCTCTCGAGTACCGGGAGCAGCCGCTTTAACTGGAGGAACTATGAGAAGTTCAAGTTAGAAGGCAGGTGTTTGGGGGAGGGGTGATGGACGTGGAGTGGGGGTGGGGTGGGGGCGCGGTCCGGTGAGAGGGTCCCTGCTCCGCACCCAGAAGGATTTTGGGTAGGCACAGCATTCCCGAGACCCCCGGGGTTCAGCTCCAGAGGTCCCCCTCTCGGGCACCCCCACCCCCCCAGCCCTGGAAGTACTTCTGTAAAAAGTCTGAGCCGCCCGCTTCTAGGTGGTAAGAGGCCGGGGAGGGGGGAGGCCAGGTGAAATCCACACGCGGAGTCCTTAATCTGTAATTGCACCTTTCAGGGCCGAGCAGGAAGGGACCCTCTGCCCGCGTCCCACGGCGCGCCCGCCGGGACCGCCGCCGCCGCCGCCGCCGCCCGGCTCCGAGGGACCCGCCGGACCTGCCCCTTCCGCTGCGGCTCACTCTGCCTTGCCCGGCTCCGCTTCTGGATCGCCGGCTTCTCATTCCTGCCACACTGGGCTCCTCTCCACTCACTTTCCCATCCTGTTCCAGGTGGACCCCGACCTCCCTCCCTCGGCAACACCCCCTCCCCCAAAGCTCAAGCTTGCAGGGAAACATTTGAGTCCTCCCTGGAAGTGGCCCCGGTCCTACCTCTCTCTAGCTCTCCCCGCTTCGTTGTCTCGCCACCCCCCCCATCTTTTCCCAGCCTTTTCCCTTCTTGTTCTCCCCCTTTGCTCCCACCCCCGTCTGCTTATTTCTTGCAATGGGAGTTTTATTCTTTATAAGCGTTTGCCACAACCCCCCCTTAAGTCTCCCCCCACCCCACAACAACCCGAAAGACAAGGAAAATACAGGCAAGGTAGACCCAAGGCCAGAAACTTACCTGCTGTCAGCCAGCTGCAAAGTCAGGGCTCACTTAAGCTCCCCCCAAAATCAATTGTCCTTCCTTTTTAAAGGTTTGCTCTCTCCTTGGGAGGGGAACACACCTTCTGGCTCCCAACTCCAGGCAGTCACTCTGTACAATTTATTTTGTCGTACATCATTTGATCACCATGAATTAGCAACAGCAAGAAAATATAGGAGAGGGAGAAAAGAGAGAAAGAGAGAGGGAGAGAGAGAGGAGAGAGAGAGAGGGAGAGAGAGAGGGAGCAGAGCTTTCTGCAAGAGAAGAAGAAGAAAAAATGTACGTGTGACAAATTATGCTACCAAGAAACAACACATCATTATCCTTGGGCCTGGGGCTCAGTGAGTCGTAACGAGAGTAATAGGAAATCCACGGTTGGGGAGAGAAATGGTCGTGCTTGGCCAGTAGAGAGAGACCATACAGGGGGATGGATGCTGGAGAGACTCGCAAAATTATGGCTCAAGGCTATTGTAAAAATTGTCGAGCGTAAATGACTGCGATTTCAAACATCTTTGGAAGAAAGAAGGGGAAAAAGCGAGCCCCCCCCCTCCCTCCCTCTCCCTCTCTCTCCCTCTCTCTTCTCTTCTCTCTATAAAGAACCGTCAAGTTTTAGTGCGCATTGCTAATTAGTCAATTTCTCTCTGCCTTCACAGGCTGGCGACTTCGCTGCTGAGCTGAAACTGCTAATTTCTGTGACCAGCTTTTTTCTTAGCTGTGATCTGGATGAATGAGTAGCTGTCTCACAGAGATGACAAAAATAAACTCTAATCCCCCCCAAAATTTCCACTACATCTTTCTCATGCATAGATTTATGATCTTCAAGCGCTCTGTGCAATATGCAAACTTTTTTTTGTGTCTGTGTATATGCTGTTGTTTGCAGCTTCCACAGCATCGGTATGCTGGGTTTTCCCTCCCTCCCACCCTCCCCCAGCCCCCACACACTCTCAAATGCAGACGCTGTCTGATCTCAAAGTCTGCTAGGATGCCACTTTAGCCTGTCTTGGTATCTAGGGTGTGGGACTGACTTGGAAGACACCAGTCCTTGCCTAGGAGAGCTGAGGACACACACCAGGCATGGGGAAAGTGGGGCTGGGAGAACAGAGGACAGGCCTTTGATTTTTCTCTCTGTGCTATTCAAGCTTTATGATCCTGTCGGAAAACATATTTTTCTCTTATTATTTTTGTCTGGTTAAACAACCTCTTTTGAAGTTCTCTGTCAGAAGCCACGTTTTTTTTATTAAAATATTAACATATTGTCAGATTTGTATTTCAATTAAGAGTTGTTGGTTTGCAGGAGCAAGTATTAACTGTTAGGGGACCCAGCTGCAATTTCACAAGTGTAACCTTTCAACTCCCGAGTTCACTTGATAAATAAAGGCCATCCCATAGGGCTCACACTGTGACCCTGCTTAGCATTCAGAATGAACCTCAGCCTGCTTCCAGGACTGTAGCTGCATCCGGAACACATGAGCATTTGAGTAGAGGATATGTTCTCCAGACTTATCGGTGTATGGTACCCTCATTTAAGTTGTCAATGGGAGTTGGAGGTGTCCAAGAAACACACACACACACACACACACACACACACACACACACACACACACTGGGGGAGGGGCGACAGAAAGAGAAAGCTATGCCCTTGAATAAAATGAATATAAAAGAAAGATGGATATGAATTAAATTGAGTATCTTTGTCAATAATTGTAGACTATGATTCACTCTAATGTGCCCTGGTTAATAAACTTATTAAAATATATCACCCAAGCACTGTCTTTTTTACACCCCACCCCTTTGATTGGTGAGAGATGGAAAGACACCTGCTTAAGTGGGCACAGGGGGAGGCTGCAAGTTTTGAGGCTTAGACATAGGGAATTTCCCAGCTAGAATGATAACCTTGACACGCATGTGGGGTGTTTACTCAAATAAACGAAGGGGAATGAACCAAAGCCCTTACAAAGGCCCTCTGCTCTCCAGCACCCTAGGTTACCTGAGAGTAAGACTGCTTTGTCCAGATCCAGCTGAGGTCCTGCATTCTCCTCTCACGCTTAACAACAAAACAGAATGTACAGCAAGACAAAAGACAGATTCTTTCTGTTGTTGTCATTGCTCTTTGGGACCAAGGACAGAAAGAAAACAGATTCAAGTTATCTGGTCTTACTAGTTCCAAAATGTTCTCCATTTTGGAACTTCCTTTATGTGGGTCTTGCTAAGGAAGACCACAGGACTGCGACACAGTGCTTTTCAGGGGTCCTACGTCATTATGAGTTAAAGGTATTAAACATGTGAGTGTTCACCAAATTCTCATGCATGCAGAGTGCGTGTTCAGCTAATGTTTCCTGTTGGTATTTTATGGACTTCCAGAAGATACTCGGAACTTAACCCAACAATGGATAATGATGGATCACTTAAATTACAGCCGTCTTCCCCTTCCCAATGCATCAAAGGAATTAAAGTATATTTTGTAGGCATCAAATTCCGTTTTGAATTTCTTAATTCTTTCTGCTACTACTCTAAATATATATATGTCACTTATATATATATATATATATCACTAATTATGAGTGTTAGAGTCTTTGTGCTTCCCAACAGCATAAAAAGCACATTTTAAGAATCTATCTGGCCGGGCGTTGGTGGTGCACGCCTTTAATCCCAGCACTCGGGAGGCAGAGGCAGGCGGATCTCTGTGAGTTCGAGGCCAGGCTGGACCGAGAGCCTCCGAAACAGAGAAACCCTGTCTCGTAAAACCAAAAAAAAAAAAAAAAGAATCTATCTGTATCTGTGATTTTGTTTATCTAACATCTAACTGAAGGAGGGAGAAAGCAGTGTTGGGACATCTCATGGTGAAGCAGGTGTTGAGATGAAGTACTTGGCACATTTTCTCCTGCATCTTAAAGTTACTGAATTTGATGACGTTTAAACTTTCAGAGGGAAAATAATAACTACAGCTCCTCTATAAGCAACCAAGAATGTCAAAACCCCCAAAAAGCTCTCCTCGTACTCTGCACAAATGAACATGTATATTATGTAAACCTCATACCTCTAATGTCTTGCATAGACTTTACTGCAATGGTTTCTGGGCCTGCAAATGCAATAACACTATTTACAATAAATCCTGTTATGAAAGATTCAATTTACAGCAATCAGATGGTAGCTACTAAGCGATTGTAAGTATTTGAATTTTATCCTCCTTCACTGTTCAACATACAGAAATTGCATCTGTGTGTTTGATCTGTCCTGCTGAGCCCTATCAGCGCTTGCAACTCTGCCACTATTGTTTTTAAAATGGCAGGAAGGACGTGACTCTTCAAGAGCACTCAGCAGGGTAGATTTTGCATGGCAGAAGAGGAGCAAGGATTGTCTTCAGAAAAACAACCACAATAACAACAGATGCGCAATCATGTAGTCATCTAATCTAAGCAGTCTTCACACATTGGCAGAATTATCGAAACTATTCATCAGAGATTCTGCATTACATTATGTACAGTGGAAAGATCCTGAAATAACTACCACTGACCTCTTCAGGGAGCTGTCATCAGCTCTGAGCACTCTGGTTAGCAGAGAGCCAGGCTTATGGGCGCTCCAGTTGCCCACAGTCATCTTGTGGGATTGGATGCTCTAGGGGTAGGTATAAAGCAATTCTGCCTGTGTTTGGGTGCCTAGTATAAGGGGGATGCTGTGCTGAAACCATCCTCCTGCCTCTTGACTTTTCTAATGACCATCAAGTTGTATAAACAGCAGTGCCTGGCCTCCTCTGTGTTTCTTTCAGCAATGATTACTGATTCATGAGAGTTGATCCTTGACATTGCTGCCATGTGGAATGTATGCAAAAAATGGGGAAATGGTGTTCCACAGTACAGGCAGAAGACAGTTCAGTAAAGAAAGGGCCACACAGCTCCCACAAAACGAGAGACGGGAAAAACTAAACACAATTCATAACTTCCTAGGTTTTTACATTTTTAATTCTTGCTTAGACATGCTGTGAGATAATATCGCAAGGTCACCGGCAGCAAAGGGCTCCTGAGATATAGTAAAGTCTATGGCGCTGTTAGTTAGCATTTCCCCCAAAGCCAAAGGTTTACTGTTGCACCAAGGACTTGACAAGGCCCTAGATATCCTAGTTCCAAGTCTGTATGCAGTTCTAGCACCTTCTGGGGATATTGCTCACTGCTAGTTGCTCTATAAACACTCTGGACTCATGGGTAAAGCACTTATGGTTAGGTTTTGTTCTTAGAAGAGGATTTGAGTCCTACATGTAGAACTCTCAACTAGGTCTTTTGAAGACAACTTCAAGCAGTGAGAACCAGTATTGCGTATTGAGTTTGTGATCTGTGTGGAGGACACTGTTATAAATCCTTCAGATGGTTTATTTCCTTAATCCTTTTGCTAATCCTGAGTTAGGTAGATTGCAAAAGCATCCCTGCCTCCATGAGGACTGGATCTATTTCAATGAATGGGAGCTGCCTTTGTTATTTGCTTAGACCAATTGAATGTGCCAGACATGACTTTGTGCTGAGTCTAGGCCTTAAGAGCCGTCATATGCCTTTAACTCTCCCTAGTTCAAGCCTTTAGCTCTAAGAGCTGCCATGTGAAAAAGTCCAGGCTAGCTTGGTCAGAAGGTGAGACCCTACATGGGCCAAACTTTCTCCAGCTTACCCAGTAACTGAACACAGATGCACAAAAGAGCCAGGGAAAAACAACAGACTTAGGATGACCTGGAATGTTTATCCATATAACACTCAGCTAAATACAGCCATGTTGTTTCAAGTCATTACTCTTTGGGATGATTTGTTCATAGTGAGATCAGCTGATAAGGGCAGATATTGCTATCTTATTAATGATGATAATACAAAATGGAGAAAGCAGATAGGAATTCCAGAACCTTCTACTTTCAAAGACAGACTTGAGGTAATAGCCAATACATCCTGATTTGATAGGTTAGCCAGTCTGTTACATTGAACACTGCCTCCCATGAACATTCATTATTTGTTTTCTTTTTGTCTATCGTCCATCAAGTATATATCAAGGATTTATTACATACCAAATAACACACCAAATAATGGAGATAGAATAGTGAATAAAATTGATTCTTTTTCTCAGAGGGCTAACATTCTAGTAGAGGAAACAGGGAAATGAGACATAGTAAATGAATAACTAAAATTAATAATTAATGTACATGTAGGAAGCAGTTAGAAATGACAGTCCCTAACTTCTTAGTGCTATCTGTGTATTTTTGCTATTATTATTATTTGTTAGTTACTTATTTAGGAAAATCTATTTTGCCATTACAACTAAACTACAATATTCAAAAAAGAGCCCCATGATTAGCAAAAATCTCCCATAGTTCATAGCTCTGTATTGTATGCAAAATAGTTATCCAATGAGCACGTTACTGGATTATTAAAAGCAAGCTTTCAAATTTGTCAGAAAGAGATAGGATGTGTTTAACTCTTTACAGATAGACAGATTGTTTAGGGCATCTGACTAGAGTGGCATTAGTAAAACTCTTGATCTGTTGTCTTACATTTCAAAAGTCTATTATCTGACAAAACTTTTGCTTGCAGTACATGCAGAGATGCTTGATGCAACCTTCAAAAATGCTTCAGTCACCCAGCAAACACTCTGAGATTTTAGGGACTAGTTATTTCTAAGACATGACTCAGTGCTTCGTTGTGAGGAGGTTTTGGGGGGAGGAATCCCCAGTTTGAGCCTTGGGTCTGACCCTTTGCATTGTATAACTTAGACTTAGGCACCCCAGGAAGATGGTTGCTACAGTCCCTGCCTCATAGGATTTTATGTCGTTGGACTTTTGCAAGGATGTGTTATACAGAACAGACACTGCTTAGAGAGTGTCATATGGGTGATTGCTAAATAAGTAGACAACAAAACAAACAACAACAGCAAAAATCCCAAAGAACTACAACAAAAACCAGGCATGGTTAGGGGATTCTGTCTTAGTTTTCCTCTTATTTCTTCTCTGCCTTGTGTTTAACAATTACTAGGTAGAGGATAGAATGCATCTGTTTTTTTCCTTGGGTAGCAATAATTTATGATTCTATTCCAAGGGTGACTGATCCCTTTAACAAAAGTATCACTCTTGTCTGACTTTGCTCTTCAATATTATAAGTTTTACATGCTTATTATATGTTTAAAACCATCATTCCTATACCTCCGACAACATCAACAGCTCATATTTGTCTTAGGTAATTAAGTTTCTTAAAAATTAAGGATATTTATTATGTATGTTGGGATGCTGAGCCTATTCCTGACTCTGAATTATCTATTCATCTTTATGCCAGTGACCGTGGTGAGAGAGGATGTGATGCCTTCTAACTTTTGACTCTCATGTTACTTGTGACTCTACACGTGTTATTTTCTGTTCCAGGTCTTGTCTCAGTTTCCCTGACCGTGGGGCTACATAGAGCATTCCCTTCATCTAACTACTCCTCTTGCACTGAACTGAACATAAGTGGAAAACAAAACAAAAATAGAAACAGTTCCCAAAGGTCAGTGGGGAACTTTTCTAGTAAAATAAGCTGAGAGTTTAGGCTGAGAGAGAGGGAAAAGTGTATTCCTTCTCTTCTGAAAGTAGCATGGAGGCTGGGGGTGGGGTGGGGAGGCAGAAGGTTCACCCAGTAGTCACCACTTCAGAATTAGGTCATACATAGATGGCAGATCTAAAATGTGGGAGTGTCCTGAGTGTAGCAACAGAAGTCATGTATTTTCCAAATTCGTTTTACATATATCAAAAGTTTTCAAAGATTGTAGAATATTTTACTGTTAAGTATGCCAAATTCTGAATGCTCATTAAAAAGCAGGGAATGTTCCCCTCATAACCAGGACAACATATTTTTATCATAAAGAATTATTACCCAAAGTTGCAAATTATTCTAATCAACTTCTCCACCCTCAAATTTTTCTTTTTATTTGTGACAATATTTTCCCTCCCTTACTTATTCTTAAAAAATGAAGACGTGTATCTCTCTGTCAGAATATCCACTAATAATTTTTTATAGTTCACGGAAAGTAATCATCTAAATTTTTTGGCAAAGTAGTTATGAGGCTAATAATAATCAAATATTGTGACGTTATAGATTAATCACTTTCACCAGATCCAAGGAGAACATGGGACATGCTCACATCTTAGATTCTTGTCTGTGCTCATAGCTTCTCTCATAGTGGTGTAAAGTCCTTCCACCTTCCATTTTCATAAAATCTGCTTTCCCTTGTCTTTTCACTATATCTTCCTCAGCTTTCTATTTCACCCACCCCCCTCTACTGTTGGTTTCCTAATGGTATATTCATAATACGTTAAGTTATTCAAGTCTATATCTAGTAGCGCCATGCTGTAGAAGTAGTATCTGAAAGCTTGTGTATATGTTAGCTATTAGTGGATTGAGTTAGTAAGGAATTAAGTTGAGCATCTCATTTGAATTTTTAAAAGGCAATCCATTAACTAAATGTTGCTTTAAAAAGAAAAACCTTAAAATCCCATAGTAACATTCTGTCATGGCTAATACAACATGGCCGATATGAGTTTGGTTGTTTTCATTTTGTCTTGGTAGTACATAGAGCTCAATTATAGAAATGAATGTGGTCATTAAGGATTGGTTTAAGTTAATTTCCTTGGTTTTCTAACAGTCAATTGAAACCGGATACTTCCTTGTCCCTCTCTGTCTTTTTTTCCTCTGCCCTTTGTTCCTCTCCTCCTTTTGCCTTTCATATAGATGGTATATCCTGAATTAGCACTGTTGGGGCTTGTTGACTCTCACATCATCAAGATAGGAAAGGGTAGGACAGGAGGCTGCCTGTTCTGACACAATTGTGTGTGGCTATTACAAAAGCCCTTGAAGAATATGGAGGTGTTTAAGACGCTTACCTGCCCCTGAAAATTTAAAATCTCATAGTCCACATGGGAAGAAATTATTTTCAAATACATCACGTTACTGATGAGAAGCTGAGAGAAATGTTCCAAACTATTAATAATAAAAATAAATGCACCAAAGTATTAATAATAAAAGTAGATGAATCATGTTTGAAGAAAAATAAACTTGTTTATGCTTTATTTTCTCATGGGAAATGGCATGACAAAGATTTTTTTAAATTAATTTATCTTTTACATTCCAATCCCAGGGCAAAGTTTTGAGTAATCAAAGAAAACACAGTCAAATTGAAAGAAGAGATTATTGTTGACCTGTTTCAGGTAGTTAGCTAGTTAACCTTATGCTATTTTCCTGGTTTTTGTGATGTTCGCTGTAAATCTTGCTTTTTTATATTTTTAATGTATTAAATAATGGAGAATATGTGTCAATGAGTCTATGCAACATTTACTTCTTTGAGAAGCCTACCAGGTCTCTAACAAGAATTCGTGGAAATAGATGGATTGTTTTGATGCATAAGGAAATAGGACTAAATATCAATTTTCTTTTGAACATTGTTCTTTTGAACCATGTTCTTTAAACATAGTTCAGGAGCATTCTTTTTGTTTTCCTCTCTTTTATAAATTTTAATTAGAAACAAGCTTATTTTACATGTCTATCCCAGTTCCTTCTCCCCTGCCCCCCACCAACTTCCTATCCATCCCCTTTCTGCTCCCCAGGGAGGGTGGGGTCTTCCATGGGGGATCTTCAAAGTCTGTCAAATCATCTGGGGGCAGGGCCTAGGCTCTTCCCTGTGTGTCTAGGATGAGGAAATATCCCTCTATGTGGAATGGGCTCCCAAAGTCCAATAGCACACTAGGGATGAATACTGATGCACTACTAGAGGCCCTATAGATTGCCCAGGCCTCCTAACTGACATCCACGTTGAGGGGGTCTGGATGGGCCCTATGCTGGATTCCCACTTATCAGTCTGGGTTCCTTGAGTTCCCCCTTGTTGAGGTCAGCTGTTTCTGTGGTTCTCTCCAGCCTGGTCTTGACCCCTTTTCTCATCACTCCAAGGAGCATTCTCTTAGGAAGTATGAATTTGCTTCTCTTGGAGTTGTACTTTCAAAGTTTTACTCTTCTTTGGAGAATTGCTTGTGTTCTTTTCATTTCTTTCTGTTTGCACATCTCCTTCCCTGTCTGGCATGGGAAATTTTGTGACTTGCAAGGGTCCAGCTTCCTAGTTGGAACCACTTGGGAAGTGAAGCTGTCACTGCTGGGATAGGAGAAATGGATTTGCTTTTCCAATTTGTTGATGCATAAAGATTCTTCAATGCATCCATTTGTCAAACATATTCAGTGTGTGTGTTGTATAACTCAGGTGATTATAGATTGAGTCTTAGAAAGAATGCTTTAACCTTTGCACACTGGAAGAGCATATGCTGTTATGAGACTTAATCACTGAGACCCATCATTCAGCATGGCTCAGAGATTCACAAAAACCCAGAAAGCCTTCCAATATGGGGATTCCTAAGCTGTCTTCCAAAATCCAGATTCATGATGGCAGCCAGTTACCCTCACTCCATATTGCTCTATTGAAGGCAATCTCCAGAGTGTGTGAGGGGATTTTGATTATAACATGAACCTTCTGATAAAAAGGAATTTATTATAATACATGGATGTATGCAAATATGCATATTTATGTGACTACTTTGTATGTATCCTCATATGCATACTATGTAGAATTAACAAGTACATGAAATTTGTAAAACTTTAGATGTACTTTACCCATCTTTGGTGGCTGACATCAGTTAAAGTATAATATTAGCACTGTGTAGCAGTTTTACTGAGGTAAACAAAATTGCATATCTCCTATGACCTGAGCACATTCTCCTATTTAAGCACAGGCACCCCTGCTTTCCAGAGTGTAGCAGCAGGTAGCAGATGCTGATACTAACACAAAGCACCTGCAGTGTGTTGTGGTAACCCCTAAACATTTCAAAGAGAGCAGCAACTATCCATAGAACCTGAATTCCTGTCCTGTGAGTGGGCAGAACACACTGTAGGCAAAAGGGCTTTGAACCTGACTCGTGTCAGGCAAGTAATCCCAACCTAATCTTGGCAGCAGAGCTGATTGAAGTGATTTGATAATCTTACACTCTGACAACTGTAGACAAAGCTCTTATCACAATAGCCTAGACAAAAACTAAGTGTTTTCAAGTACTTCTGCCTCTTGTATCTCCTTCCATGAACTCTGGTATTCTCTATTTCTGGTACCCTCTACAGGTTGGGTGGGGTAGGTACTCTCACTCCTCCATACTCTACTGGAAAGGAATGCACTTCCCCTCTGAAGGTTGAAGGGTAGTTTGAATAATTTCTGTAGTTATAGCTTACTGTAAGCCTCATACACTCGGCTGAAGAAATAAATTTACTATATGGAATCCCAGTCTTCTGAAAAATCTCTGAATCTCTGCAACCTACAGGCATGTACCAGCCAGGAGAGTACTAATTGACGTGGATCTAGTAAGCTACTTTTCCCGAAATACCTATAGTCTTTTCATATGAAATAGAAGAAGTTCATTAAAGCTATGGTTTGCCAGACAATTACTTTGTCAAATCTCAAGAAATTGCATAATAAATTGTGTACATGCATCAAATATGAATGGCAGAGGACCATAATAAGCCATGCATTTCCAGTCCACTTACTCCTTCATCCAAATAGTAGCTTTTGCTTTCCAGAAAAATTCTGTATCTTTTTGTAAAAATATGGCTATATATACAAATAATTGAAACACTTAATATGCACAGTAATAAGGAGATGCATGAATAACTTCATTATTAATGTCTATTGATTATTTACGTTTTTGAGTAGTCAAGTGGGTTTGCTAGGATTCTTATCATGTAAATCTATATGTGTGTTTGGTTTTACGTGTTTATTGGAGAATTTACAACCTACATCATGACCATTTTTGTTTCTTTTCACACTTATTTGGTATGTGCATAAGCCAGGTCAGCTTACAGAGGGGCTGGTGTTTACTTGATTTGATTACTATGTTACATTTCTGGGCTTATTTTCCCTTTGGAAAATTAAATGCACAAGGAAGCCTAGTAAATCTTTACTTAAAAATTCCAAACTTTAGATTGATTTCAGCCGTGAGTTTGTATTGATCTCAAAAGCTTTGCGTTCCTAACTAAAAACTAATCTTTATTTCACCCTTTAGTGACTGCAGCCATAAATATGCTCACTCCTACAAGAAGAGAGTGGATTAATGGTTATTGGAGATTGGGGCTTCCAACTGGGCCTGGGAACCCTAACCTTTGGAGGACAACATGAAGGCTTTTACCTCTTGTCAGCTATAATCCCTGGGTGCATTTCTGACATTTACCTGAGTGTTAAAGAGGAGGCAGAACAGGGGCTTGGAATAAAGCACCGGGGATTGCACTTGACTGCTAATCACTCACTGTTAGATTGACTGAGGTGCCTGACCCTGGCTGGTTCTAGCCAGGGGAGTCATAGAAGATTGCAGATCCGATCTGGAGCTCAGGTTAGCTCCTCCTGGGAAGCTTACTATTGCCTGCCTCCAAAGAAGAACTTAACTACATTCCTAAAATGCGTCTATCATTGATCCAACTTTTCTGCATACATGAAACAGCATTTGGGGAAGTGAGAGAATGACCATCTGCCAGATATAATTATGGAGAATAAAAGAGTTAAAGAGGAACTAAGATCTTGTGTGTTCATTTGTGTGTTCTTTGTTTTTAAACAGAGGATGGTCATCGATGTGCAAGAAAGCTGGCTAACAAACGGTAACAAAGTTGGAGAGCCTCCCAGACAGTGGTCCTTGGCAACCAAGCAGTGGTCCTTGACAACCCCTCAATCACAAGCATCACCTGCAGTGCTAAATTTGAGTCTCAGGTTGCCAGGCCTCAGAATTTACCCTTTCTGGGTAGCTCTTAGGTTCCACAAAAAGTGAGACTCTCAGGCACTGTGATGTTGTTGCGTGATGAGGGGAAACCCCTTCAACCACTTTCTATGGTGGAAGGTAAGAATCTTTTATTTCTTCTCTTTTTTAAAATTTAAACTAAAAACAATTTTGTTTCGCATGTCAATCCCAGTTCCCTCCCCCTTCCCTCCTCCCCTGCTCCCCACCGACCCCCATCCCATCCCCTTTCTGCTCCCTAGGGAGGGATCTTCAAAGTCTGTCATATCACTTGGAGCAGGATCTAGGCTCTCCTTCATGTGTCTAGGCTGAGAATATATCCCTCTATGTAAAATGGGCTGCCAAAGTCCACTCGTACACTAGGGATAGACACTAAATCTTACCTTCTTTGCATCTCTTGGCATCTAATATTGTCTTCCTTTTATTAACAGAAGTTAAATTTTCACTTGGGTTCCTTGCTGAAAGTTGGTATTTCCCAAACTTCCCCACAGCTGAGTCCACAAAGAGCTTCTGTGGGAGACTTAGAAAGTCTCGTTAAGGTAGGACTAGGAACATACCCTTAGGCCCATTTTCCAGTGTGCTGCTATAATGTGCCTCTCATCAGCAGGACCCCAGCAGCAAAATCAAGATTACAAAGACAGGTTTGTGATGGTCAGTTGTGAAGCTGGAATGGATCTGGGCTCCTGATGAGTTCAGAAACCACTGCACTGGTTCTAGACTGCCCAGTTGGACCTCTTTTACCTAAAAAAATTTCTTTTTTTTTAAAGATTTATTTATTTACTATGTATACAGTATTCTGCCTGCATGCCAGAAGAGAGTGCCAGATCTCATTACAGATGGTTGTGAACCACCATGTGGTTTCTGGGAATTGAACTCAGGTCCCCTGGAAGAGTTGTCAGTGCTCTTAAACTCTGAGCCATCTCTCCAACCCCAAAAGTTTTATTTCTTATCCAGGATGATTTTTGTGTGTTGTAATCCGTAGCTGAAAAACATCTCCGACTGATCCAGAGCTCATATAGGATGTTGAGCTGTTTTAGATGACATTACCTTTCCTCGGGTGTTATTGACTCTGGTGGGTAAGAGGCGTGTGTGAACAACAGTATTGATTTGAAGTTTCTGTGGTTTTAGGAACAGAGTAACTTCTGGTATCACTTACAGTTTCAGAAAGAAATGTGTGCATCTGGCCATTAACTACAGACAGCAGATGTGATTGCATGGCTAGCTGGACAAAGGAATCTAGGAGGGCTGCAGCCCCAAGGACAGTTGTGAAGGCAAGGTTCTAGAGGATCTATTCTGGCAATTGATCATTTAGTGATGTCTTCCACGCACCATGAAGCTAACCTTTATCAGACTTAAACTTAGGACTATTACATATGGATGAATGTGCAGTGTCTTAAAGTTCTTCAAAGCTCTCCCAAAGCATCCTTTTTATCTTGTGGAAGGAGACTCTCTCTCTCTCTCTCTCTCTCTCTCTCTCTCTCTCTCTCTCTCTCTCTCTGTCTCTCTCTCTGTCTGTGTCTGTCTGTCTCTGTCTGTGTGCATGTATGCACATATGTGCCTGTGTGTATGTAGGTACATATGCACATATGCACATATGTGTACATGTGTGTGTGTGGAGACTAGAGGTCAATGCCAGGTGCTGTCCTCAATCGCCCTCCACGTTTTTTGAGACAGAGTCTCTCATTGAATCTGGAGCTCACTGATTTGGCTAGACTGTGAACACTGGGGGTCTGTTTGTCTCAGCCTCTGTAGTGCTGGGATTATAGACACCTATTATTGCATTGAGTTTTATACATGGCTTCCTGGGGGGAACTGAACTCAGGTGCTCATGTTTGTTCAGCAAACACCTTCAAACTTGGCTGTAGCCTCAGCTCTTGTGTTCCTTTTACTCCATTAGTTTTTTTTAATTTCTTCTTTATCTAAATCTGATGCTGTGAAATCATTTGTGCAGGGATGACATGCTGACACCTATCCTTGTGATAGTATGGGACGATGTGCAAATACAATGAGCTGATGGAGATCTTCTCTTTCCTTTCCTTGTGTTTGCTCCATTTTTGAAGCCATTTGTAGAGGCTTTTCTCTCTTGTCTTCTTTTCCTAACTCTGCTGCAGGTTCAACTACATGTACCTTCACTGCTACACAGTTCACTTGAATAAGGGATTCATTATGAAATTTGAAACTCAACATTTAGTTTGATATTTTGTTGTATTAGAATAGAGACAATCAAAGCGTCCTCCACACTGAACCATCAGCAATAATGTCATCCCTCAGTCTGTAGAAATGCAGATTCTTGGACCCTCTCCCACATCTACTGAATTAAAAAGCCCTGGAAGAGGTGGAGGAGAGAAGCATCTTACATTTTTTTTTTGGTTTTTTTTGTTTTTCGAGATAGGGTTTCTCTGTATTGTTTTTGGAGCCTGTCCTGTAACTCACTTTGTAGACCACGCTGGCTTCGAACTCACAGAGATCCGCCTGCGTCTGCCTCCTGAGTTCTGGGATTAAAGGCGTGCGCCACCACCGCCCGGCTGAGAAACATCTTACATCTTTAAAACAGGCTAGATAACTATGATGGTGGCTCATGTCTGAGAACCAGCGTTCTAGAGGGAGTCCAGCCATACCTTTACATTAGCACACTAAGAATGCTTAAAAGTTAATATTCCTTAATATACTCACCCAAGTGAAATACTAGAGAGATTTCCAGATGTTGGCAATTGAACATTTACTTACATTACTTTTATCTCATGCATCTTTAGTCTGTAGATAACTGGGTCAGCTACTATCGTGGCTCAGTCTTAGCATTAATAATGATACCTTTTTTCACTCTTCAAAGTGCTGACACATGACACTTGCTTTGATTATGCAATAGATTCAAATACTCCATCTCAGTGAATGCAAGTTAACTGCAGGAACTGAGCAACAGACACAAACATTTGTCAAATCGTGCTTTATTGTTTTCCTACTTCTATATCACTGCTTATCTTACATCAATAACTATAGTTGGCAAAAGAAATACTCAATAAATGAACACTTAAGTAGATGATATTTTAAATATGATTTGCTAATGATATGGGGGTAGAACCAATAGCAGTTTTAAGCCAAATTCATTTCCACTGAGAGGGGAGTTTCTAAAAAAGTTTCAACTTTCTAACTATAAATTTGGCATCAAGACATTTGACAAAGGTTAATACTGACTTACAGATACACTACAAGAATTGACTTGTCTTCATTTTAATAAAACACATGAACCCAGAGAGCTGTTGAGTCACCATTACAAGGCCCATATTCTTTCTATGTCACTATTAAATATCAACAGGAGAATAGATTCTTCCAAGAGTACAGCTATAGTATTTACAAATTTACTCAAAAGGTTCTTGAACACATTTTTATTATGTTTGCAGTACGAATCAGAATATTAGATTTCATTAGCTTACGGAATATAGCTTGAGTAGTAGTTTGAATAGAATATATTAAAATAAAAGTAAACACACTCGAGTTATGGGGAAAAATAAAACTAAGTATCTTTCAGTAGCCTAATCTGGTCCAGCACTCAGTTTATTGAGGGCATTAACCAAGTAGTTTTTCAGGGTTGTCACTCTAACCAAGTATTTCAGGGTTTGATGATACTTTCTTTTAGCTTTGAGACTCTTAAAAAAATAACATCAATCCTAAGACTCTTAATCTTTTCGTAAGCTTTCCAAAAACAGCAAATCGCAAACCACAGTGTTTTGAGGCAAACTTCTGATAAAGAATTTGGAGTATTTTCAATAAGAAGAATAAAAATTAAATTTCCAAGAGTGTGCTGTAGTGGAAAAGACTCAGACTTTGGAGTTAGGGAATGATTCTCGACTACCACCTTTGTGGTTTATTGCTACATGGCCAGATAATGTGTTCCCCTAGGTCTCAGTTTCCTCATCTGTAAGTGGGGAGAGATGATATTTACTACTTATTTTTGTTAACGTCAAACATAACTGTGTTGGTTCCCTAGCCCAGTGACTGACAAGGAAGTTTCCTAGAGATAAGAGTTACTATGATTATGAAAGGGAGTGAAAGTATATATAGAGTAATTTATAAATCACACAGAAGTATGTAAATACAGGATGATACATTAGTTTTTTTCCCCAAAACAAAGAAAACCAATTTATAGTTGAAGGCTCTTGTTAAAGCA
The DNA here is from genome assembly GCF_017639785.1 of Mesocricetus auratus. Taxonomy (NCBI): domain Eukaryota; kingdom Metazoa; phylum Chordata; class Mammalia; order Rodentia; family Cricetidae; genus Mesocricetus; species Mesocricetus auratus. Next base: position 51,795,655 of record NW_024429198.1, read on the forward strand.
TCTATTTAGGTAATTTAAATCAATCTGATCACGTGACTGTTTATTTCTACAGCAGAAGACACACAGGAGTTGAAATAATTCTCAGGTCTTCTACTAATCTGTATGTGAAAAGTCACATACAGGTTTCTGGTGATACAAAGACAAGTCCTTGACCTCTGGTGTACTAAGAGAACAGGAACTAGAAAGAGTATCTTGTGGATGTGTGTCTCTCAATAGAGGAGTGTAGCAATGTGTTTTTAAAGAGAAAAGTAAAGTCAGCAAAGCAAGTAACCCTATCTGTGGGTCTTAGATTTCTTCCCATTAACTTCTGGTGTTCTCCCTAAAATAGCAACAGTCATAATAAAATGAAGGCGAACTTTGTTTAGAAATTCAGCTTTTTGGAAGCCAACTCTTCCCTTATTATCTACTTCATTAAACCCACCCTGTTTCCTGTGATAAGATGAAGGAGACACAGTATTTGTCCTGGTATAGTTCAGCAATCCAACTTTGCTGGACACAAGAGGACAGATAAAAACTTAATTAACTACTGGCTAAGGACCTGAAACCAGGCAGGCACAGTAGCCAGCAGACAGAGCACTGTTACCTACTTTCCTAACAACATGTAGAGCATCCATACCTTGTTCATGGTAACACAGCTGATGCAGTGAGAAAATGCTTGACAATGAGTCAGACCTTTCGCTATAATATTGTGCTGTTAATGAATGTTCTTACAGAACTCTGGCTCTCAATGCAAAGTCTGCAGATACCTAGAAGTACTTGAAATCTTTTCAGGGATTAATGAGATCAAACTTATTTTTAAAACAGTATAAGGATTGTCTTAGCCTTTTCACTGGGTTTGCATTTGTATTGACTGTGGAAACGCAATGATGGTAAAATTGCTTGGGACATTTGTGTTGCTGCTGAGAGACTGCCAATGGAGTAGGACCTTGGTTTGGAGAGCGGAGTCCACACTGAAGTGCCTTGAGGGGACCTTAGACTTTTCTGGCCGACTCAGAGGAAGCTAGAGGGGCACACAGGAAGAATGAGGAGGGGCGTAAGGAGAAGAGCAGCCCTTTCATTAAGGGAAGGTGGATAAAGAAGCAGGTGATCATTCTCCATCTCCCTGTGGATCTCTGGAGTTTATTCCCTAATAGTTAACTGCTGAGTTTCATTTTTAATAAAACAATTTAAAAGTTTCAATAGACTTGATGGGAAAGCACATTCACTGAATAGTCATTTATCCTTTAGTGATTTGCTGTGTGTTTACAATATAAAGGAACGTCAGTTTCACTCTAGGAAGTTAAGTATTCATTATTCAGTTTATTAAATTTTAACCTTTAATGTACAACTTTTTAATCGTATGCGTGGAGAAATAAAAAAAGTTTTCTTGCATGCTAACATTTAACAGTTGTCTAGTTGAAAACTAACCCAAAAATATTTGTGCATTTGTTGGGGTTGCAAGCTAAACTAACCACTGAAAAGGTATTCAGAGTTGGCTACACAGTAGAATATTTTCTTCCATAAATGAACCTGCCACTTCAAGGATAACACTAACAGCTTTATTACCAATGATACCTAGAATCCCATTGAACTTCACAATGAATTTTATTTAAATATTTTCAAATAAGATTGAGGACATTATTAATGAGTTGATTTTTTTATGTTGTATAATGATGCAAGTTGGTATTTAGGACCTTTGCACAGATTAGTGAAGAACTCCCCCCCCCAAGTAATAGTATGGACTCATGCATGTTTGGTACATGTTCTATCACTGAATAATATCCCAGTCTTTTTAAAAACTGAATATCTGATTTTACAGACACAGACTCTCTCCCTCTCTCTCTGCCTCTCCACTCTCTTACGCGCACACACACACACACACACACACACACACACACACACACACACATCATATAATAGCAAAAGACACATGAAAAGCAAGACCAAGTATTAGCATAAGAGTATAAAGTGTTAATTAATCTATGATTTCACATTACACATAATGTGGATGTTGAAGAGCTGTATCCAAAAGATATCTAAAATTTACTGATGTGGCCATTTCTATGTATCTTTATGTACTCTTACTATAGCAACATACTAAAATGAGTGTATAATGAATGTTAAAATCCAGTCCAGTTACCATCAGATGAAAACAATGTCATGATTCTGATTAACTGCTTTGGGTAATGTAATTGCTTTTCATAGATGTGTAATTTAATTTAACATACAATAGGTCTATTGCCTTTAAATGAATTGATAAGTTATTTTAAAATATCTTCCTTCTGTTTCTAGTAATATCAGTAGACACAGAGTTAAATTACTCTGAAACAATCTTTGTTTCATTTCTTTTTAAGACAGAGTCTCACTGTATGACCCTGGCTGGTTTAGAGCTCACGGAGATCTGCCTTCCTGGGTGATGGGATTAAAGGTGTGTGCCACCACGCCCAGACTCTCAGCATTTTTTTTAATGTAACAGTTTCCTGAAGCAAAAGGATTGAAAAGCAGTAGTGTGGAGAACAAGAAAATGACAGTCGGTAACATTTTGATCTTCCTTTCATGTCTCATGTATATGTATGCCAGACTGACCTCTACATGGCACTATGCAGCAGGGGAGGGGATGTACAACCTCCTAGGTGCTGGGATACAGTGCATCACTGTACCTGGTTTGTATGCTGCTGGGGATTGAACCAGGGCTTCCTGTATTTTAGAGAAAACACCATCTAAATGTGAGCTGCATCCCCAGCTCACATTTAGATTTCCAAAACATCTCTCAACAGAATCTCAGCATGATGGACAAATGTCACCTGTGAGCCTGACAAGACCATGCTGCTCAGCAGGAACCCTCTGGTGGCGATGGAAAACACCAATGGGCTTCATGTGGGTTCCCAGGAAGTGACTCTCTTACGGGCAAGTGCCTCTGGTGAACTCCTCGGGCCATTTATTCTCTGAAGGCCAAAAGAGTTCTGCCACTGGAGCACGAGGTGCTTTGATTTTGCGATACCTCGGGATGTAAAAACTACCTCCAGGGATGATTATTTAAAAAAAAAACTTAGCATCAAGCAGCTTTAATATACTTTAATTTTAAAAACATTTATCAACATTGAACTTGCAGTTTCATTTCAGACATGTACGTGTGTGTGTGTGTGTGTGTGTGTGTGTGTGTGTGTGTGTGTACAGATGCCCACCTATATATGGTGTATAAAATATAATATCTGTCACAGGGTGGACTTTCTGACATCCAAAGCTTTGCAGGAGCTGTAGTCATGAGAGGCACTAATGACTACCGAAGCACATTTATTACACTTTTCCTTCAACTCTTTACTATCTTTTGTTTTGTTTTTCTTTTTCCTTTCCTGTGATGTTCTAGTTCAGTACCTTTATTGTAATTGACTCCCCCAGGCTCTGTCCACTTTTATTGAGCACCAGAATGTTAGCTAGTTAGCCAAAAGATGGTGCTGAACTTTGCATGGTTCACTGCACACCCATATTTAAAGGTACACATGCGTTGGGGGTATCTTGTACAGAGACAGGCATGGGTCAAAGAGCAGGGAAATCCTCTTTCCTCCAGAGTTTCCCCTTGTACCCAGGCCCTTCAGCTTAAGGCTGGACACTTGTGAGGATTCCAAATATCTACTAAGTGGTAACATGAAAAGTGGTACCTTGCTGTGCCGGGAAGAAATCCACGAACTGCTCTGTAGGGATCTGTAAAGCAGGGAGGCAGAAATTTCAAGGTGGCTCAGAGGTAGAGGCCCATCCTTTGGGGAAGGAAAGCCTGTCGGGTGTGAGGGTTAGAGACAGCTGTAGTACTTTCTTCGGGAGCCCCGGTGTTGAGATGGCAAGAGCATAGGCACCGGTGACAACCGGACTGAGGGTGAACCTCCGTTACCCTTCTTGCTTCCCAGCTGAGTGACTTGAGGCGATCTGTTTAATCTCAGTGAGCATCAGCCTCCTCACATAGCAAATGAGGACAATCATATCCACCTTACAGGGCTGAGTGGAGAGTCAATGACAGCAAGTGTGTGGACAGTAGGTGTCCAGTAAGTGTCTATTTTCCTTTTCTATTTGAAGTCTTCAGACATCTTGACATGTGTTATATTTTGAATGGGCAGATAGACTCCCTTTTATTTTTCCTTCAGGACACAATCCAACATTTTCTAACCTCTTCACTGCACCCTAATGAGCTTACCTGGTTTTAAATCTTTGTGTAATATTTAAAGCATGCCATCATCAAATACTTTCCCACAAAAGACACATTCAGAGGATAGAGTGTTCATTGTTTTCTTTTGGTCACCATGGTCAGTCTTGTCTTCCAGAAATTTCAAGAAGCTAGTGATGTGTGACCTTCCTCCTTCTTTCCCCTTTCTTTGTGTAAAGCTTGCCAGCAATCTTCGAACATGTTGTGATTTCCTAAACGTCACCAGTTCAGCTTTGGAAACAGTCGACAGTTAGCCAGTAGGCATATCAGTGTCTGATTTGTGTTTTTCAGAGGGTTCTCAGAGCATCTCACTGCAACTGTTTCATCTGCCTGTCTGCCTCTCCTGTTAGCCCTGTAGTCCTTGCTACAGAAGTGTCTCCTTTTGTTGTGGATTCTAATACAAAACCACGTCTAGCTGATTATTTTTTTTCTGGCATTTGTTGTTTGCTGGAGTAGTTAGCATGCAAAGCATCTTACAACATTTCTTATGTCTTTTTTTAAAAGAGGGACTAGAGAGATGACTGAGTAGTTAAGAGCACTTACTCCTATTGCAGAGGACCTGGGTTCATTTCTCAGCATGCATGCTGGGCAGTTCACAACTGTCTGAAACTCCAGCTCTATGGGACTCTACACTACCCTCCCTGGTCTCTACCCACATCTGGACAAATGTGGACACACACATGCACACATAAATGTAAAGTAAAATAAATATTTTTAGTAAAAGAAAAGCAGAAATATATACACAAAAACTAGTTTGACCAACAGCTTGCTGTTTGAAATGAGATGCTTTGGAAGGGAAAGAAGATTAATAAAAGAGAAAATAGAAAAAGAACTAGTTAAGACTGACGCAAAACAGAATGCATTCAGTGTTAATAAAGACCACACTGTTAACCTATCTTTCCAGTGTTGAAAACTGCTCAGCCAGGCTCTCTGATGGAGAAGAGTACAGTTAAGAGGGTTGAACTTGAGACAAATGTGAACAGACTAGGCCGTGACAAAACTAGCTGAAAGTCAACAACAAAAGTCCAGAGGAGAGAACTCTCATAGAAATATGAATAATCCCAAGGAAAGCAGACTGTTTCAGACATCAGGCATGTTGTAGCCCATATTCTTTGATGTGTGATGGTATCTGGGGTGATGTTGAAGAACGACAAGACACAGTTGAAAAGGGCAAGTCTTGGGAGTAGTGTGGGAAAGTCAACATCAGAATATATACATCGGTCTCAAAGATGAATAGGAAATGAGGAACGCCAAAATATCACTTACAATCTCTCCATTTGAATTGTAATCTTTCCATTGCTGGTAAACAAATCCAGATCTGTTACTTGGTGGTATTTAGGGTGTGTGTGTGTGTGTGTGTGTGTGTGTGTGTGTGTGTGTGTGTGTGTGTGTGTGACCTTTGGTGTCATTGTGCTTTGAGATAGGGTTTCTTCCTGGGACCTGGGCATCACTGACCAGGCTATCAGGCCCCAGGCATCCGCTTGTCTCTGGCTACCCAACTCTGAGGTTTTGAGCACATACCACCCAGAATTTTACTTGGTTCTGTGGCTGAACAAAGGTCCTCATGCCTCATACCAATACCTTATTGGTAAAAGTGAACATTTTACCAATAAGAACAAAGCCTTAGTTGTGTGTGGTTATGGTGAATGTCTGGTCACTGGTGTAGCCAGGCCTTTGGACTTCATTTGGCCACAGTATCTGCTTAGACTGCCTTTTACCCTGCTTAGATCTTCAGTGCATATAGCAGACATTCTCCTTAAGTCATCCCTATTCATTGTTTTCTTCCATACAGGTCACTGCTTCCTGTACCATGTTGAAAATTAGGTCCGACCAATGTAACTGGTGAATATATTGACTTATGGTCTTTCTCTGTTCTATTACCAAAATGTAATTAGTTCTTCTAAGTCGGAACATGTTATCAGCATTACTTGATTCTATGTTCCCAGGTCAAAATAAATTATTTCTGTTGACAAAACAAAGAGAAAAAAAAAAGAAAATTAAGCCTGGCACTTTTGAGGTGGGCTACACAGATGAGGTGGGAATGCTGTGTGTCAGACTTCACACTCGGGGCCTGCTTCATTTCAGCCCCGTGTGCTGTGTGCAAAATGAGCTACAAGAGACTACCTTCCACTTCACGCCATGGCTGCTGCATTTTGGCATTTCTTCTTCTCCAGGTGAATGAAAATGATGAGCCGACTCATTTCAGATCAGTTCTTTGGCCACCTGCGAAGGCCTGCAACAGACCTTCGTTAGCTGACCCTGGGCACACATGAGACACAGTCCCCTCCCAGCATCACTTTTCCAGTCCTGAAAAGCGTATTACGTTGGTATTGTTCAGGGAGCCACTCAAGCGGACACAGTGGAATTCTACCTGTCTCTCAGGGTAGGGTATCTTCTGAGCTGCTGCAAAGACTGTGAGGCACCCATAGCTCCTGCATGCAAAGAGCTCTTTGTCAGGAGACCAAGTTAAATGTAAACCCCGGTGAAAGCTTAGTAACTTCCTGTGCTTGTCTGAAGGCATGCACAGATCAACACCCTGTGCAAAACAGAGCTCAACAAATATATGCCTCTGTTTCAGTTTTTTTTTATAACTTTTGTTTACTTATTTTAAATGAGAGGAGAGATGCCCTGGAAACATATAGAAAGACAGGGAGCTGAAAACTTTACAGTGATCCCAGCCACAGAGTTTCATAAGTGATAGCATAAAGGTTGTTTTAAACATTAGTTGTAATTTCTACCCAGTGTCACAACCCAGTGAACCATTCAGACTGAACCGGTTCAGTGAACCGAACTGAACTAACAGATGGAATTCCACCCCTCCCATGCTTGAAAGGCTCTGTGAACAATGTAAGTCTTCAACTCCTCCTCAAAGCCCCCTACCTCACTCAGGCACACACCAGGGACTCTAAAGATACATATGCCCCCTTAGCTCTTTGGTGGTCAGGTGCCATTGTTCAGGCAGAGGAAGACCAGTCTGTCTTGAAGTGCTCAGAGCCAATTTGCCAAGTTCAGTGCTGTTTTTTTTTTTGTTACTTCCTAAATGCATATTAGAATCAAGAATGTTCATTGCTCTTTTCCTGTTGCCGTGAATTGTAATTCACTTTTATTTGCTGAGATACAGCTGAAAAGACTGTTGTAAAATTGCCTAAGCAACAGGGACACCTGTTATTCTCTCTAGATGTCTTTAGGTTATTATTTATTTTTTTCCTTCACAGAAGTCTCTATGACTGTCGGGCCCCAAGCCAATCATTTCCAGTCCTTTACAGGGTTCTGAAACCCAGAAAGCTCAGCGACAGTGCTTGTTTATAGAAGGCAACAGGTATTCACTATTCACCTGTTTATGGGCAGGATGAAGAGGATCAGGGACAAAAAGTCCCCTTGTTAACTGTCCCAGCCCTAGTCGATCAATTCACTTCTTCAGTAAATGGTGAGGCTGAATGAGCAGGCTCTGTGTTGAGCATTGTGCAGATTCAAGATGGAAAGAGGCACAGGTCTCTGTTAAGGAGATTCAAGTTAGGAGTGATTAGCCAGACACAGATAACTTAGACAGTGAATGGCATTCAAGTGGCTCAGTGTTCCCCTCTTCCTCTGTTGACCTATGACATGATCTGTGGACATGGAATCAACACATTACCATCTTCACTTTTTGCCTTTTTGTACATGTGAAAGGCTTCACACTGGTTTAGGGCCTTTGCGAAATCAGACCAATTCTTCAAAGCCTGGGAGACAATGAACCAGAGATAAAGCCAGGGAGCCAAAGACTGTGAGCTGTTGGTTCAGCACAAAAGGTCCTGGCAGGTGGATCTCTGATTAATTCCAGTGAGGTCTGTTAAAGCAGAGATTAGCAAGGGAGGGGCCCGGAATCCAGGGAGACAAGCAGCAGAGTCAGAGAGTGTGGGTAGGATTCTGGAACACAAGCTCACAGGGTACAAAAGAGGGTTCTTTTGTAACTTTGAGTCACAGGTTCAGGTCAGAACCTGCCCCCACACACACAGATACACACACACTCAGACTCATACATACAAACATACACATACACATACACATAGACATACATACAGAGACAGACACACAGACAGGCACACACACACAGACACAGACAGACAGACGCATACACACAACAACACACACCTAAAGATTAGGAGTTAATAAAGCTATCCGGGCATAGGATACAAGCAGAATGCATGAGTCTTACTCCTGTTGGTCCTGTGGCTCTCAGCTCTGGAGTAAGGCTGGAGACAAGGATTTCTCTGAGTACACAAGTAGACAGCTTGTGAGAGAATTGGACAGAGAATTGGGGGTTGGGGGGTGCACTAAAATGTAGTATTTGGAAGCAGTCTGCAAAACTTATATTTCTGAGTGTGTATATTACTACCTGTTTACTATCAGGCAGTAAGTACAATACCAGAGCCTTAAAACATGTGCTGATTAGAGTCTGAGTCTGTTATATGATTTCTTAGCTGTAATTGGATAAGGCACCTAACCCTCCAAAGACACATTTCTTAAAAAAATGAGGACCATACCTATTTCAAAGCACAAAATAGTCAACATTTTAAAATAACAAGAAATTCTTAGTTATAGAATAATTCTCATTCTCATTTTAAACCTGGGCTTTTGTGTTCAGTTAAGAGTTTTATCCCCAAACACCTTCTGTTTGAGATACAAAGAGTATCTCTTGTAATATTAACAGCTTGGTACCACATTGATGCATTATTCTTTTAGAACATATCACTCAATCTCTTTTGCTTGTTTTAGTTGTTAGACATGATTGGCTGCAATAACACAGACTCATGAGAAAATATATTTAAACATCCTATAGGCAATATCTCTAGGCTTACGTTCTGAGGAGTCTGTCCATGCAGTATCTGTGTTGAAGCAGCAGGAGACTGAATGTCTAGGGATAGACAAATCTAGGTCTTTGTTTATTTTGTTTAAAGCATGACTTGTGGTGAAATAAAAATGTTACACTGTGACTACCCCTCAAAACCACAAAAAAGTGCCTGGTTGAGTTGTTAGATTTCCTATATGGAAATCAAGTTAATAACACTTATTTTGGGTGTATTCAGGTTCAGGTTCAGTGAGAGTTCCCATCTCAAAAGACACAGGTAGAGATTTCATGAAAAAAGACACTCAACTTCAACCCCTGGCTTCCACATTCATACATACATACATACATACATACATACATACACACATACACGTGTGTTCATTTGTAAGCACACACATAGGACACAGCTACACTAACAAGTATATATGCCACATGCACACACATGCATGGGTACACACATGCACACATTAAATAGAATATAAACTACACACATACACATGACACAAATACAATACAACACACTACACAAAGAAACATAAAAATAGATACTCAACTATGAATTTGTTCTGAATATATTTTGATTAAGCTACTTTTTTAATTACTCCCAATATAGTTATAACTGAAGACTGGGACAGAAACTGATGGGTGTTAGTAGAGAAATAAAATCCATTTTCTTCCCTCCTCACATTAGTCTTCTACAACACTTTATTAAAAATGTGAAGACGTCATCAACTAAAGAGTAAAATTCCACTCTCTAGCGTAGACCTGAACCCATTGTGAACCTTGGAGAAATACCTTTGAGTGGTGTTTCCCCATCCCAGTCACCATGTCTGCATTCTGATGCTTCCTTCTCATTCTCCTTGCTTGACCTTCAGGTCTTCAGCTCCGTTTCTGAACCTAAACTCATCTGTTGCCTGTATGTTGGCATCATCTGGAGTGTAGAATCAACTGGGATACTGGGAGACAAAGGATTGTTCTAAACGGTACTGTCAATGTGTGCCTGGTTCCATGATGCAGGAAAATTCTTTCATGTATGTATTACACATGCCACCTTGGGAATTTAAACATAAGCGAGGGTGCGGGGAGGACTATGAATGCACAGACCTGGTCATGTGACATGAGCGTGTTCTCAGAGGTTGATGTAAAATGGATAATAGCTTCACTGGTTTAGATTCCTCAAGAACAGAGGGATGGAACCCCTGATGTTCACACTCAGGTTCTAGGTCACTCTGAGACTCCTAAGAAAGAAGCGACTCTGCTGTGTAGCAAAGCCACCCTGCACTCAACATGCGTTACAAGCTCATGGGCTTCACCTCTGTGCTGGGTTCTCTGGACGTCCCTTGATGACCCCTCATTTTCCTCCCAAGTTCGCGTGTCTCCCTCCCTTTGTGACACTTTTGCAGATCCATTTGTGCTGTCCCTGCATGAATTTGGCTGTGCATTTCTCTGTACTCCCATAGCAGTTAGTTATGAATCTTTCTCCTTCATCCATCCGTGAACCTCTTCACAGGAGGTTCTCTCTAATCTTATTCATCTTTGGAAGGCAGAGTAAGTTAGTGGTTAAGAATATGGACTCTTGGGTTGGAAGATTTGAGTAAAATCTCAGTGTATTTCACCTGTACAAGCTTAGGGGAGATTTTTAACCACTCTAAGCAATTGTTATCTCTGAGAAGTTACTCTGAGTGTTAAAAGAAAAATTTGCAAAAACAATCTGCATGTTGTAGATCTCCAATATTATAGCTATCTTAGTATTTTGTACATTCAGTGCCTATCTTATTGTTTTGTACATAGTCTCTGGTACCCAGCTGAGTCTCATAACAAGTTTTTCCCACCTCTCTGTTCTGCCTTTAAACTGCACAGCAAAACTACTGAAATTTGTATTTGGTAATTCAAAAGGTAGCTTAGAGACAGGTATCATCCAGAGGATAGAGGAAGATTACAAGTTTGAGGCCAGCCTGGATTCCACATATTAGAAAACAAAGGGATGGGGTGCGACTCAGCTGTAGAGTGCTTATCTATCCTTTATGCTTTGTAATGTCTTGGATTTGATACCTAGTGTTTAAAAAGTCTGCCAGTCTCTCTCTCTCTCTCTCTCTCTCTCTCTCTCTCTCTCTCTGTGTGTGTGTGTGTGTGTGTGTGTGTGTGTGCATGTCTGCAACTATAGAATAGAAGAAATCAGGGCAGATCTGTTCTGTGGAAGACAGTTGAAGGGAGATGAGGTCAGAAACACTAAAACTGAATTCATATTTAACACTGCCAGGAATTTAACAAGATAAGAGATTAAAGTTATACATGCTTAGTTCCAGCTTTTGGATGGCTCTTGGATCTCTGGCTGAACCCAAAAACATTCTCTCCCCACACCCTTCTTTGTGTGTGTGTGTGTGTGTGTGTGTGTGTGTGTGTGTGTATTCCATTCTTGTCCCCTCCTTTCCTTAGTTTCCCTATCTACAATGTCTTCTCTAGATGAAAAGCAAATAACACCACAGCAACAGTCGCCCATTTTTATAGTAACCCTTCTGCTTTTATGGCAGGGAAACTGAGATATAAGTGTGGAGACTTGATCAAGGTCACAGTCAGTGGCAGAACCGAATTAAAATTCATGTTCCCAGTGTCCTTTCCATGCCATTGCCTCACCTACTGACCCGTGCTGCTCTACCAAGGAACATTTCTGGGGAAGTGAACTTTCAGGTTTCAATAACACAGAACCTTGGCAAGGACTTTTGCTCAGTAACAGTCTCATCATCCACTGCAGTTCTTTTGGGCAAAAACTGATTGCCAACATATGTGTGTTGCACACACTCTCTCACACACAATACATAGGTTGCTATTGAAGACAACATTGTGTTTTCTATGTTGAACTCCAAAACACAATGTCTCTGGCAAATACAGAGGTAAAAGAAAATGGGAATAGAACAGATGTCTTCCTTATAGATGATATGTTGAATCCATTATCAGGGTCTATGACTCCGTGTTCACTGTTTTGGTTTCCGAGATGAATATAGTGCCTTCATGTAGTGCATAGTCAATCAATTTCATTAAATGAGTGAAGGAGTGGTGGAAAAGCTAGCTCCCCAAACCTGTCACAACATTCCTCAAACACTGAAATAATGTTTCCTTCCTACTTCTGGTTTTACTTTTAGCTGCATGCAATGAAACAGAATGAACAGATGCCAACCAGTTTTGAGCAAGATTTTATGAATCAAGGGACATTGTACTCCAAATGAGGTTCTGTATTGAGATGTACCCTTTGAAGCAAAGTCTTTCTCATGACTTTAGGAACTGGCAATAGAGTGCTCATGGAAAGGGGGTTTATAAGCTCTTAGGAAGGTGGAAAGGTGTGCAGAGGTATGTTGGAGAAGCCAACTAGGCTGCTGTGAGGAGGTGAGTTACTGCTGTATTCACTGCTATCTCTTGCCTCTTGTGGAGAGAGGACCTCTAAGGGACCAGAGAGAAATTTGCCATAAGAATAGAGGCCTGAACATGTACTATGTCCTGGCAAAGACTGTCCTGGGTGAGACGATGGTCCTCTAGCACAAAAGAAGCTGTATAGAATGGATCACCTGTGAAGCAATGGTGAAGGCTGGGGTGGGAATGGGCAGGGGGTGGGGATGGATGGGGGGAGTAGGCAGCTAAGGTAAGTACAAGGTAGAACTGTAGTTGGAAGAGACCAGGGGTACTCACGAAATGTAACCACTAATGGCACAGGAGGAGCAGATTAAGCTTCTTCCAGGTCGGGTAGCATGAAGCCAGCTTATGATAACATAAAACCATCAGAATTCCCCACATACCCCTCTGTCTCTTGTTTGCTCTGCTGCAACTTGGAAGTGTTCAGAAACCAGGCCTAGCAAGCAGAGCCAAAGGAGCAGGAGAGTGAGGGTGGACAAAGAAGAAAGACCCATCTGAAGGGGAAGAGTGGGTTTACTTCAATATGCATGCATGTATGCATGTATGTATGTATGTATGTATGTATGTATGTATGTATGTATTATGCATTATGTATGCGTGCGTGCATGCATGCATGTATTATTTGTGCTATCGGTAGGGTCTGCTTGAGACCATGGTATACAAAACAGTAAATGATGTGGGGAAGGAACTGTTGAAAGATGTTTTTAGTGGGAGATGAAACTTTCACTGCTGAGTATACTTCATATGAATGATGGAGGCCAGCATTGCATTGTGATTTTACCCAAAGCTTATAAAAAGGCAGATATGGGGTTCTGGTGAGTTCATAGTGTCAGCTAAGCACAAACAGAGCTCTCGCATTAAACTCTGGTGTCTTCCCAGTACCACCTCTTTCTGCTACCTGTGTGCTGGTACTTTAGATGCCATGAAACTCCAGGCTGTGCTTCCCTGGGTGCCTGGTTTGCCTAGGTCTACAAGAAAGTGGTTGAAAACCACAGGGATCCTTTGGACTTTGGATATCTGCATTCTCCCCATTAAACTCGGAGAAAAACACCATCTCACTGGGAACTGGCCCCAGTCTTTTCACTTTTTCTTTGAGATGGGCCTTCAGTCTCTCAGGCTGGCCTCAAATTTATGTAGCACAGAGAACTGAGAGTACAGGCATGTGCCACCATGACCAGTTTTTAAGCAGTACTTATGATCCAATGCAGGGTTTCATGTGTCTTAGGCAAGCATTCTATACCATCTGAGCTACAGCACCAGACCCCATGACTTTTCTTGTGTGGTCTGAATGTTAGAACTACAACTCCTGTGTGGACTGATGCTCTCTTGGTGGTGAGAAGTGTTTCCTACACTGTAGGTTATTTGCCCAATTGTCTGTTGGCTGGATTTTGTTTTTGCAAGGGCTCTCTCTAGGACATGTACACTTTTTCATCTTCTTTAGTGGTCACACTGGATACTAGCAGTTCACTTGGTGATGAATATCTTACTATTTTAGTGATAGGAGGAGGAAAATGGGAAGAGATAGCTAATGCTTGCACACTTTTAACCGTGGAAACATATAGGACAGAGGGAGTGGAAATTAATTTTTGGAGCCCCTGTCCTGTGCCATAAGGTATGTGGACACTTTGTCCTGATAGATACTGACAATAGTGGCTCCCCTAAAATAGACATTCATGTACCTTTGCATAGACAAGGCTCCGAGATAAAAGTGACCCCTTAGCAGAAGAAATGGAAGCCAAAATCTCCTCTGTAATTCCACGTAGATTCTTTTGAAACCACATTTTAAATACATCTTTAAAGTTTCTATCACAACTTTCCTTCATATTATTCTCTGGAGTCCAATTCCACATCAAATCAGATAGTATTTTTAAATAAGGAAATTGTTTTTTATTACTGCTGCTGCATTTCTATGAGGTGGCATTGACTTTTCTTATTAGAATTGAGTCTCAGGACGGAGAACATGGAATGTTCTCTCTCCATTACAGTTTATTCCAATCAAGTTAAAAAACAACCTCATTCCACATTTCCAATATTTTTATACTTCTATTACCATTCACAAATATTCTCAGAAGTGTGTTCCAATCTATGACGTTATAACTTTCCCCTAGGGGTTTATTAGCTTCCATGTTAACAATACTCATTTTACCTACTTTCATTTTCTTGGCCCGAGTCCAGAATAGCCTGTGGTCCTGTTGATGGTTCCACAGGCCGTGTGAGCAAATGCTTTCACAAGGCACTTGGAGATAACCAAATGTCTGATTCCGGTTCCATGATCTCTCACTCATTCTGGGGACTGAAACTGCACCACATTAACTTTTTTTTAAATGTATCTAAACACCTCCACTCTCCTCTCCTCCTGTTCACTACCTAGCTGTCTATCACAGCAAATACACACCTTCACATTAATAGTTGCTTATACGCATTTCATCAGTTTTAGAAAGAGGCAGAATTTTGCTGGGTAGCCCAGGCTGGAGTCAAACTCATGATACTCTTGCCTTGGCTTCCCAAGTGCCAAGGTTACCACTCTGCTTGGCTCTTTCTCTACCCCATCTCTGTCTCTAACTATCTGCACAAAGAATTTCAACTTGAGCTTATGCAGTAGTGAACATATCACATGATTGCCAGAATCGACTCTGTGTCCTCTACCATGAAGTGAGATCTGAAACAATTCTCCCTAATGACCTCAAAGCATCACAGTTAGGTCTCAAGTAGGAAAGTGATTCTGAGTACTGCATGGAGCTTGTCCCTTAAAGGAGCCTGTAGGCTGGCTGCCAAGACTTAAGCCTGAATCTTTAGGATGTGGAAACAGAAGGGGAAGACCACATAAAAGTAAGACCACAGGATGGAGGAATCATTGATGCCAGCGGCCATGTTGGTGATAACCACAGGAGTTAGGACAGTGTTAAAGATAGCATTGAGGTGGGGTAAACAGTGGCTTGTGTCAATGGTGTCTTTTCAAAGTCCTCAGTGTTGGACCTTGGCACATTGTTGTATATCTGGTCACTAGTGGTAGTGGTAACAGTCTCTCTGGTGTGCAGCAGTGAGACCCATAGGAACCTTTCCTTCACAAGTCACTGACAGTGCAAGAGAGTTGGATATCTTGGCAACTGAGGGAGTCCTGATTATGACTTCCAGAATTATTTGGAAAAAATACAAAGAAAAATAAACATTGTCCCAGAGCTTTTACTACAGGCATTTTGTCAGCTTCCTGTGACACTGCAGGGAAAGGACATTAAGAGAAACGTTGGCCACACGTTTAGCATCTTGCGTCCAGGTCTGACTCATTGCTCATGATAATGTAGTGAAGGGATAGATGGATGCCCTTCCCTTATAGGTTATGGAGGAAGGTAACTAGATACCTTATCTGTGGCCGAGGTCATGTAACTAGTGCATAATGGACTGTGATACAAAGCTAAAATGTCTGATTCCAGATGTCATGCTCATAACCATCATACAACACTGTGGAGTCTCAACTCTTTACCATCAACGGGCATCTTGGAGACTTTTTTTTTCAAGATCTGGGGAAATCTGTGTTCATTCTATTAAGAAAAAAAAAGCTGAGCAAGTTAGTTCAGTATAGAAAGGGAATATTAAATGATTTAATCAAAGAAGAAGCTTTGCTTTTAAGTGCTAAACTATTTTTATTGTGGGGCCAGAAAGACTGCTCAGTGGTTGCTCCAAAGCTACAGACAACCTTGTCTAGAAACAAAACAAAACAAGGCTTGCCTCACAAGTGAGAGTACTGGAGTTCAGGTCCTCAGAACCCATGTGAAAAACCAGGCATTGCAGAGTGCTCCTGTGATCCCAGAACTGGGGAAGGGGAGGCAGGGGATCCTGGAGCAAGCTGGCCAATGAAGTTAGCCATATCAGTTAACTCTGGGTTTTACCCAGAAACCTTGTGTCCCTCAACAAGGTAGAAGAGTGATGGAGGATAATTCCAGACATTAACCTTGCGTCTTTCCAGATCCTCTCAACTATGTGCATGCTCACCCACACATGTGTGTCCTACAAGTGTGCATAGACACAAAACATACTCCCCCACACACACTGAGAAAATCTTGGCTGTAGTCTAAGTCTCTTTCTTCCCAGAGTTTCGTATTTTAATCTTAGCCTTCCAATTACTTTGCATTCTTTTCTTGCAGTTTTCTTTCTATTCCAGTTTTGCTGCCTACCCCAGACTGTACTTTTTATTCATCATACCTGGACTATTACAGTGGTACCCCAGTGGGATACTCTGACCAGATACAATCAGTTTTCCATTTTGGTGATTGTATTGCAATGGACAAATGTCCTGAAATCATTAACCACCTGTAACCTGACTAAAGCAAGCATTGGCTTTAAGTACAGAGAAAACACAAAGTCTGGATGTTTTAGCCTGAATTTTAGTACTGTTCATGCACATACACAATTCTATGCCTTCCCCATGTGTCACTATCTCATAACACCCACTAAACACATTACTCTCCCACACAAATGATTCCCAGATAGCTTTGATACATTTCATCTACAAAACTGCTGAAAATTACATTGGTTTGCCAATATTTTGTTAAACTTCTAAGCCTGTAAATTCCTACCTGAGAGTTTGGGAAATGCTCTTATGTTAATGGAGAAAATGCCTTCCTCTGTTGGACTGAAGTGAGCCTGTTGGGGCAGAGGCCTTGGGACTGTGTTCTCGCCGATCTGATGTTGGCTCCCACTGAGTTTTTTTCTGTGGCACTGTGTTCTCTTCTTCATGGGTTTTGTTGCTTTCTGACAATGTGCTTAGCCTGCACTGAATTCCCAAAGCAATGGTTGGCTGACTCTACAAATTATTGTAAAATTAATCTTGTTTTGTTTGCTTATTTGTCTTCAATCTTGGCTTGAACTCTTGCTTTGATCAATGTGCTATGGTCTTAGTGCCTCAGAATGCTCGTTCCTGAGCACAGGTTACCATTCCACACGTCTGTGTGGTTTTCAGGGCACAGAGTACAGTGGCTTAGGCTGAAAGGACACAATGTCTGTGGATTTTACTTGAATTACTTGTATGCAAATAAACACCGCTAATTGCAAATGAAGCATGGATTTGTTGGAATTAATCATCAATAATTGGCTTTCCATCATTAGCTGGCAAGAATAATGTTTATCTAATAGACACACACACACACACACACCCTGGTTGTGATATGATCATAGTCTGTCTCTACTTTTATCATGTATTTTTTCCATTTTCAGATATTAAACTTTCCATAACCATAAGTTTGGAGAATTATTATTTTGCTTTTATTTGAGATATATATATATACATATATATACACACATATAACTACATAGATTACAGTTTAGTTTTTAACATAATTGTTTTGGAGGTTGTATCCTAGCAGGAGGTGGAGGCAGGAAAATGAGAAGTTGAAAGTCATCTTTTGCTACACAGAGGATTAGAGGCCAGCCTGGGCTACATGAGATCAGGTCTCAAAAACTATTATTTTTGTCTGCAACTATTTAGAACCTGAAGACTTTCACAGTAAGCACAGATGAAAGTGTTTCAGACTGCTGTCACTGAGTTTTAAGTTTCTCTAAGACAGGGTTTCTCAGTGTGACAGTCCTAGCTGTCCTGGTTCTTGCTCTGTAGACCAGGCTGGCCTGGGACTCACAGAAATCTGCCTGCCTCTGTCTCTTGAGTGCTGGGATTAAAGTAGTGTGCCACCATGTCAGACTGAGTTTTAATTCATGAAACAGGAACTGGGCGTTTGGAGGAGGCAGAAGACCCAGCTTTTATACTTGAACTGGGCCCTGCTACAGGGCAGCTAGGAGGAGTCATGCTACAGGAGGGGTCTTCCCAGCAGAGGGGAGGCATGGGAAAGCAGGCTGAAGCTGCACACTTGGGATCATAAGACTCAACTTTGCAAATATCATTGAGTGTTAACCCTGCCCGCTCATTGCAAACTCTTTCCAGCTTCCAGTCACTGTACATTTCCTTTATAAGGCCCAAGGAGGACTGAGACGACATCACCTGTTTCCATCTTCAGTAAAATAAGAGCTGTCATGTTATTTTAAAACCAGGGAATCTGCACCAGGAAGGACAGAGCTGTGACTCAGAAAATGGATTTAAGTTTTCTTTTAGGGTGTTCTCATTTGAAACATTCCCCTTCTTTACATTAAATAAATGAGTATTCTGCAGGGCATAGAGAAATAAACTTTTCTTACTTCCCACTCACCTTTAGTCCTATGAGTAGAGTGTGGACTTTTCTAGAAATGTGGCTTTAGAGGTGTGTGGCTTTTGTTCTTGCTACAGATTGTGAGAAGCCCCTTCTACCAGACTGGCCCTTCTGCCAAGCATAGGTATGAAGCTTGGAAGAGCTTTAAAACTCTTTAATAAGACACATTAATCCCATAATTGGAAGGTTAGGGCTAGGGCCAGATACCAAGGCTCTATGTACTTGACAAGCCACAAACTCAGGAAAATATAAGTGCACTGGGATTATGTTAGCCTTTTGTTCTTTACTACAGTTCCTTGATGGATTCATGCAGGAGAGAAGCTTGAGTGCCACCAAGATGCTGAGCAGAGGCCTGGTAATATTGTAAAGGTGGGGATATTAAGTATGGAGTTTAGTGCTATGGTGAAAGCTGTACTTTGAAAACACGGGAGGCTCAGAGAGGTGTAATTTCTGATCATCCCCTACCATGCTGACAAACCAAAATGACACTGTTAGTCAAGAATGTGGGGAGATGAGTAAACAACTTAAAATCCAGGGCTCGCTTGGGAGTTATACCAGACTTCACCCTAGACCCTCAAGTTTATGCTCTACCAGGAGAGGTGAATAAGATAGTCATCTTAGAAACCAAAAATCAGGTTCACCTCCTCTCCCTCAAGACCAGATGAGATAAACCACCAGATTCTGATTGTTTGCCAGAAATCAAAGTAAGTTATTTACGTCAGAGGATGGCATCACTAGAGATTTGCACTTCCACGAACAGCATCCGGTATTTAAAAACAGATAAGGGCTGGAAAGATGGCTCAGAGGTTAAGAGCACTGACTATTCTTCTAGGGGTCCTGAGTTCAATTCCCAGCAACCACATGGTGACTCACAGCCATCTGCAATTCAATCTGGTGCCCTCTTCTGGCCTGTAGGTAGAAAGAACACTGAACATTAAAAACATATAAGGAGGGTGCAGAACACCAAGAGAAAGTTCCAAGACTTTGGGAGCCAAGGTAACACAAGGCAGAGAGAGTCCAACAAACAGTTTAGAACAGGGAGTACAATAGCATTTGTTATAATGCTGTTTCTGGGCTAATGGAAAGGGACGGGGGCTTTGCTCACATCAGACGGAGTGAACTTCAAGGAAAAGGCAGTTGTGATGGGGCTAGGATTGGCTCTTCAGAAAGTTATGTCAGGCTAACACAGAAATGCGTCTGATAGTAAAGCCTCTGTGTAGAACTGATTCAACAATTCAAGGGAGAAACGGACAAATCTGTAATGCTGGTATATTCAACACAACATTTTTAGTAACAGAGGGTAAGAATAAAAACAAAATTTGAACTACGTAATTAAGTAATTTTATCTCAGCTAACCCATAAAGCATTGCTCAATGCAATTGTAGGTTATGCTTGCAGCTGTGGAATTACATTGACCAGTGCTGTATGATTCAGTCTTTCAAATGCATGCAGTGGATTTATCAAAATGGAGTATATGTTGTTGTGAAGCAAACGTCACCTAAATTGAAAAGATTTAAAACACAAGGAATGATGTTTTGTTTTGTTTTTACTAGAATTGTTTTGAACTTAAAATCAATAATGAAATAGGTAACAAAATCTAAATCTCCCTTTGTTTAGAAATTAAGTTCTCTTCCAAAATAAATAAATGAATCCTAAAAGTAAAAATTAAACACACGTTGCTTCAATGATAACAAAAAGTTATGTGTTAAAATCTTCAGCTTCTAGTTAAAGTGTTGCTTTTAGAAAAAAAACTTTACTCTTAAAAATATAGAATTAGGAAAGAAGAAATGTCATGAGTCTGTAAGCATTTCTAGATGGTAAAAAAAGCATGGCAAACAAAACACGAATAAAGACAAAGAATAAGGGCAAAGGACAGGACGAGCAAAGAAAGAAAAGTGTTTGTAGACTCCACAGTGCCAATGAGAGAGCAAGAGGGAGACTACAACCCAGACTACATGAAACAGTGTGTGTACCAGTCCACACTGATGAGACATTAAAATAAACTGTCGAACAAAGGGACTAAGCCAATAAGATGGAATCCTCACACACACTGTAGGAGATGCTTTCTGAGAGCTGCAAGTTACTGAACATGATCTAAGAAAAAATAGAAAAGCTAACCTGTTCTCCTAAAACTATTAAGTCTGCTTACATATTGTCATGGAGACGTGCCAGGGTAAGTTGGTGTACACATTCAGGTAATGTGTAAGACCATTTGTATTCAATTTAAAAAATAGTACCGTTTCACAAGTAGTTTTCACTACAACAATGAGACTAGTGTGTGTTGTTTGCATGAGTGGTATGTCTTTATGAGACAGACAAATAATTCTTATACACACATACACACTCACTCACAAACATACACTCACTCACACACACACACACACTTGCTGTATAACTTTATTTACAGACACAAAAGCAAATCTGGAGAAGGTTGACATTCAGAACTTCATTTTCTCTCTATTAGACATAAAAAAACAAGGAACCAAAACTTGACTGAATCTTGATAAACAAAAGTGGGGGAATTACAGACTCATCTTTTTCATGATTGCAGATGCATCAACCTTATGCAAGTGATCCTACACAATTTCTTTTATGCAATATAAACATCAGTCCAAACAAACCAGGTGTTATTTTTTTAGAGATCAGGGTAGGGACAGGGTGACCAAGAAGGCCTTTTTTTGTGGTAATATTTAATTTCTCAGTCTGAATCATGGATGTGGAAGTGTGTTCGTTGTGTAAATGTTCATTAAGCTTCACATTCATGACTTGCACACTAATTCTATATATGTGTATGAAAGTGCTTCTTTGCAAAAATATATGGACTGGCTGGACTGAGATAAAAGTTAATGCAAAAATAAGCAAAATACACTTTCAAATGCAAATCATGCATGTTCAAGCTATAAACTTTCTGATCTCTTTCTGTGTGTGCATGTGTGTATATATGGACATGTGTGTATATGTTCACTTATGTGCGGTAAACGTGATCCCAGAAGTCAACTTTAGGTGTCCTTCCTTAGGGTGCTGCTTACCTTGTTTTCCGAGACGTGGTTTCTCACTTGCCTAGAGTTTGTCCATTTTGCTAGGCTGGCCAGCCAAGGCACTCCAGGGTTCTACCAGCAATAAGATCAGCATAAAGACTCCTGGCCTTTTCTTAAAAATCATTGGTTCTGGAAAGTGAGTCAGGTTTTTGTGCTTAAGAAGCAAGCACTTAACCAACCAAGTCATTTTTCCAATCTTCCCAAATTTTTGACCTTAATTTTCCTGCCCAAGTAAAGAAAAAATGGGAACTAGTCTTCTCATACATCATTTGTCACAATTGGCACAAACAGATGTTTGTGTCTTACATTGTGAGTAGTATCTTTTTAAAAAACACAATAGATATGATAGTTGGATATTATTTGCCTCATGTTTCAGAGTCAGCAAGTGAACTTATTATTTAAGAGAATCTTTTATTTATAAATCAGCAGAATTCACAACAAATTTTTATGCTAGATGAGCATTCTATCCATTTAGCTTCAGCCAACAAAAGTGATCTTAAGGTTGGTTTTAGCTACCAATGGGATTGTATTTAATTTTTAAAAATGTTTGGCTGATTAAAATTTTCTCACTTTTAGAATTCTACTTCTAGAATAAACAGGAACTTTTTTGAGAAACCCTACTACAATGACTTATTACAGAGATGAAAATGGAGAGACAGAACTTGGGAGGAATCTTTTGTACCCTTAAAGAGCCCTCTGAGGGACTCCTGTCTCACTGTGACATACTGTTGTTTTAAACAAGTCCGGCTGGAGTTATTGCTGTGCTGGCACCTGTGGCAGTGAAGGACTGTCCCTGAGGATGAAATAGTGTTCCTATTCTGCCCTGCAGACAGAATTGTGCATGCCATGGGAACAGGGCAGAAAAGGAGCAATGGGAAGACACTGAGAACTGAGCAGTGGAGATTTTTGCAAATTCTCTACTTGATCATTACAGTTGCTTCATTTTAAGTCCTCCATTATAAGTACTGCAAAAAAGGTAGAACCTAATCGCATGAACTTAATGTTCTGAACACGTGGAAGAAAAGCAAAGGGCATTGAAGAACTTAGAGATCAAGAAACCCCAGTGCTCTGTGAGTATCCTGTTGCAGCATCCCTGGGCAGGGAGTGGAGCCCATGAGGTCCCTGGGACTTGGCATAGATGGAACTTCCCAGGGTACTGATTCATCTGGTCTGGGTGTCTCAGATCTTTCTGTTTGTGTCTCCTTATTAGCTGCCATGATGGTAACTTTATTTTAGTCATTCCTCGGGAGACAGTGGAACCACTGATGACTGATAAATTTAATTAATTAATTGTGATGCCAGCTATTGATGCCAGAGTCTTGAGCATGAGAGGCCCCCATTCTCTAAAAGGCAGCTTTTACAAGCTGCACATTGTAAACTTAATGAGATCTTGTTTAGGTCTGAGTATAAAAGAGCAGGTATAGAGCATGGAAAGAAATGATGATTGGATCCAAAATCCCATATTTCTGGGAAGTTCAGAGATTAAAAAGCTAAGTTAGAAGCATTTCAAAGTTTGGGGTCAGGGTATGTTGTAGGGAGCCTGGGCATGTCTTGTAGCTACTGTGAGAGGTTTCACAAGCTGACAATGTTCTCTGGAAAATAGACCTGAGAGTAAAAATAACCATTTCAAACTATCTGGGAACTACCATGAAGAAGCTTCGAGAATAGCAGCTGCCACCAACAGATAAAGGAAGCTGATAATAGATAACATGCAACATCAGGTGTTAGTAGTGACTTGTGTGGCTGGGAGTGTATCAGAGTAGTCAAACCCTGGCTGAGGACCTGGATTTACTCCGTGTGGCATAAAGAAAATGTCACTTCCATTCATAACACTGATAAGCTTTAGTCTCAGTAACAAATGTTTTGATCCGTTAAAAATACTTTATTACCGATTTTAGAATAAGATGCATGCACTTTGCTACAATTATACCTCCTGTTTAAGTAAATACTTCATTTGCCCACACACATGAACATATCCAGTAATATATTTTTTCTGAGCCATCCAAAACACCTGTTTTCTCTTTTCCAGAAACCAAATTTAGTTTTCACTTAGCTGTGTTAGCATATTTAGACATGTGTTTCCTCTTACTTTCCAATAGTATCTTTTGATACTTGCAAGTTGCTTCTATAGATCAGAATTTCTGTTAAGTGCCATTTAATAGAGAAACGTGGCGCCGATGGAACCTTTCCTCAGACAGATAGTCGTCTTACTTTGAATAGAACTTTGCAGTTTAGCCTGAGGGTTCAAGAAGACAAGCAAAATGATGTAGAACAGAAATATCTCCAAGCCCTTTGATTACTCATTTGCTTCAAATGTTTCTTACTACATGAGGAAATGACAAAGAGAAGAAAGAACTCCATTAATTGAAGCACAGAGATAGGGTAGGTGGAGAGTGAGTTTTTTGGGGGTATACTGAGCCTTCTTCATTAAGCATATAGAAAGCAGTTATTTCTTTATGAATGCTTGGCTACAACATCCTGACTCAGTCATCACTATTAACCATCTAACTAACGTTAGCTTTCTTATGCAGATGCTTTTCTGATTTTCTCAATGGTTTCTCTACAGTAAACGTGTGTGCCTCTTTGGGCAATCCACAGTGATGTTTTCCTTGGGAGACAATCCCTGCTCATAAATGATTCTCTTCTCCTTTCCTTTGTTCTTTCTTGTTTTTTTGAAACAGGTCCCATGTACCCCAGGTATGCTTCAAACTCCCAATGTAGCTGAGGATGACCTTGAACTCCGAATCATCTCTTGTCTCCACCTTCCACGTGCATCACCATGTTCAATCTATGTCTTGATAGGGATTGAACCCGGAGATTCATGCTTGCAAGGCAGGCCCTCCCCCACATGAGCTATATCTGTGATTCCCTTTCCTTACCAATTAAAAAGAAAACCTGCTTTTTAAGAAAATACAAGCTTCTGCATTATGGTCTCCCAGCTCTAACTAAGATCTGAGTCTGATACTCTGCAGCCAGGAGACTGTGCACCACTGTGTGGTAGAATTCATTACTGGAGCCAGGTGATGATTCAGAGAAGGATCAGAGGAAGCAGGGTTCATTCTTGCTGGATATTGTTGGAGTGCCGGAGTAGCATAATTGGGTCTATCAATTAGTCTTATCCACAGGGAGGTCAGGTTTGAGTCAGGTAGATAAAGAAGCAGCTGTCAATCAAATAACTCTGGGGTCTGGCTGGAAGTGGTGGCCCAGTCTTGGGTCTGCCTTTTGTTTCTTCCATGCTATAAAAGTTAAGCAGTAAAAAATGGCAGCTGTATATGGGGTAGAGGAAATGACACACATGGCAAGCTACTTAATTACACTCAGGTTAGAACTAACCAGCTATAAAAGTTTGTGTAGGGAAAGGGGAGGTTTGTTTGTAGATGGGCTGTAAGTGATAAACCCAGGCAGTGGTGATGCATGTCTTTAATCACAGGACTCTGGAGGCAGAGCCAGGCCGATCTCTATGATTCTGAGACCAGCCTGGTCTACAGAGTGAGTTCCAAGACAGCCAAAGCTACACAGAGAAAGCCTGTCTTGGGAAACAAAACAAAACAAAAAACCTTTAAAATTCTGTTAAGGGTCAGTGAGAGAAGTGGCCAGTGGGTAAAAGGGGTTGCGTTTGAACTCCCTGAATCCAAATAGAACAAGGTAAAATAGTCCGGGTGATTATGGTGAGATGGGGAGGAGTTGGAGAACCCACGGAAGCTCTAGTTCTAACTAATGTGGCCTATGCAGTGGAAAACAATACACCTTGCTTCAAGCAATGTCATTGGTTATCCTATGACTGCCATATACATGGCACGTGTGTATCCCCATTCCTCAGATCATACACACACGCACATCATGCATACATATGTGCATCATACATATACAGGAACATAATACACACACATTATGCTTATACACATACACATGTACATCCTATGTTCAGACACACACACACACACACACAATGTGGGATAGTGGTAGTGATCTGATATGTTAATTGTGATAATGATAGAGCTATGAAAAATGTTCTCTTAGCCGGGCAGTGGTGTTGCACGCCTTTAATCCCAGCACTTGGGAGGCACAGGCGGGGGAGAGGGGTGTCTCTGTGAGTTTGAGGCCAGCCTGGTCTACGGAGGGAATTCTAGGACAGCGAGGGCTACATGGAGAAATCCTATCTTGAAAAACCAAAACCAAACCAAAACCAAGTTCTTTTTTGAAGAACTTAATGATATTTGGAAGATAAAGATATAATATTGCTAATTTATTGAGGAATATTAAGCTACACAGGGCATTTATTTAGGGAGAAGTCACTTACATGAGAAGCAGAGAACCTATGGTCAGTGCTTCGCTGCTCTCAGAGACCAGACCGGAACCACAAGAGAGAGGAGTCTCTTTCCCCTCAGCTCTTTTGCTCCCCCCGCCCCCACCTTCCATTCCTGTGACCACGCCCATTTGGGCATGGATAGCGCTACAGGTCATAAGATCACTCCCTACACTAATTTATCTTCCAAACCAATCTACCAAGTGAATCAAACGCACAAATTGGCGCTTCTCACAACTTAGTTAAGGGGTGCTGCACGGTCATCGTACTCTTACACTCCGCAGCGCTTGCAGTCTTGTGAAGGGAAGCTAAGGAGCAAGAGTGAGAGAGAGCCTGGCTGCATCCACTTGACACCTATGTGAGGCAGAGAGAAGGATGGGGCAGGTACCATGCCCTGCGTTAGGGAAGTCCTCTATAGAGTGGCATTCTTTGTGTTGTGCTCACTTGCTGGCTGTCTCTCATCTGTTTGGGTAGAGACCATTTTTCAAATTTTACTCCTGGAGCTACTTGAGGGGATTTAGAAACCGTTGTGACATCATCTGAGTTTTGCCCATTGTGTTGCTGTTCAAACTGTGTGTTTGTGTGTGTGTGTGCCTGTATGTGTGTGTGTGTCTGTATGTGTGTATATCTGTGTGTGTGAGTATCTGTGTATGTCTCTGCGTGTGTGTCTCTCAGTGTCTGTATGTGTGTGTATCTGTGTGTATGTGTCCGTGTGTGTCTGCGTGTGTCTCTGTGTGTGTATGTATGTGTGTCTGCATGTGTGTTCTGTGTCTGTATGTGTATGTGTGTATATCTCTGTGTGTGTCTGCCTGTGTGTCTCTCTGTGTCTGTATGTGTCTGTGTGTGTGTGTCCATGTATGTGTCTGCGTGTGTCTCTCTGTGTCTGTATGTGTGTGTCTCTCTGTGTGTATCTGTGTGTGTGCATTACCAAGTGCATGGGAGTGTGAAAGCACATGTGAGCATGGGAGTGTGGAGGTCGGCACTCGATCTCAGGTGACTTTCCTCAGGAGTCCTCTGCCTTGTTTTGTGAGACAGGGTGCACTGCTATGACTAGGGTTTACTGATCAGGTCAGGCTGGCTGGCCTGTCAGCTTTAGAGGTCTTTCTCTAGCTGCCTCCTCAGCACTTGGTTTACAAGCTTCCTTTGGCCTGCAAACTACCAGCCACGACAATATAGGATTCCCTCTGGCCCTCAGCCTACTGAAACAATCCATTCAAATACGACGGGTTTTAGAATGTACGAGAACACCTTGTTTGTTGGGCAATTCTGTATCATGGTTCATCTTCTTCTAAGCGAGACAGCTTTGGAATGGCAGCTTGAGTGCTACCATGTTTGTAGCTCGAGTCTCTCTCTGCTTTGCCAGAGTTCAGTGTTGGAGACTGACAGCGTGGTTATAGGAGGCTGAGAGTAGCAAAGAAGAACCCTGTAACAGCGGGGTAGGGGAGGACCCAGCGGTGGGGAAAAAACTAGGATGACAGAGGAGTACCAGAGCGCTGGGGAGGAGAGGCAGAGATGGAGCAATTGAGGGGGAGCCAGAGACCATTGTTGAATTTAGGGTCAGAAAAATCTGTTGTCTAGATGAAGAATTAAATAGAGCAAAGACAATTGTTGCTCCAACTCCAGGTTTCACTCATAAAACAACGTGGGGTAGGTCTGCAGTTAGCGAGTGGAGGAAAGCTCATGTCTAATTGATCCTTTTGAACATTTACCTGTAATGATGGAATTAAACATGATCAGTGCAGCCCTCCTGCTGCAATGCTTGCAGCATGTGATGTGTGTGGGGGGTGTTTTGAGGGGTAGAGGTGGATCTTTTGGATGCTCTCACTAAAACGACTTTCAAATCTGTCATAACTGCCCCTGACTTCCATTGTGGACGGAGCACATTCCATCTGTCTGTCACCATTCCCATTTGGAGTCATGTGGATCTGAACTCTGTAAAAATGCTCCCCTCCCAAAAGCCTTTTCTCTCAGTGTATTTGTGTGAGCTTTCCCTACCAATCCCAGTTTAAAGTTCACCTCGCTGATATTACCACGGAGTGACTTGGAGATCAATCCAATTTAGGAATAGACGCCTCACTCTTGCTGGGAACAAAGCTGATTCCCATTCATCTTCCAGAATGCCAGATAGTACAACAGAATCTCACAGTGGCCTTGCCCACTCTGCAGTGCTCAAACAGTGTCTGTCAGAGACCCAGGGTTCAAACTATTGGAGGTTCAGATGACATCTGGCTTCCCGCTCCCCTGGAATACTGGCTGCAGTGCTTATCAGTGCGTTATTCATCAAAACTGATGATGCAAGCTACAACATGCTGTCTGCAGCTCAGTGCACGGGCAGAGAGGAGTTGGCAGGAGCACTTGGAGCTCTGTGAGCCGCATGTAATGGAGAGCCTGGGTGCTTGTTTGCTCCGTGTTGATGACTATTCCCTCTGGTACGCTTCTGTGTATTTTTGGGTTCACTGTACTACCAGCTGTGCAATCTTTCTCCCTGTGTTTCTCCTACCAGCTCTGAGGCAGGAACAGAAGGGAACAACCTTTCTGTGTGGCGGGTGTCACATCAAATAATTGAATGACCAAAAGCAGGGCAGCAGCAGCAGGCACAGGCAAACGAAACAGTTCCCATGATTTCCTAGTGTACTCGGTAATAAAAGCAAATGAGCTGCACTGAAATTCAGACTTTCTGATACTTGACTCAAATTAAACCACACCAACCCTCCCCTTTGCTTCATTTCAGATGACAGGAAAATCATGGGCTTGCCCCCCCTCCTATTTCCTCAGTTATGTGTGCGTGTGTCTGTACTACTCGTTATAAGCCCTGCTCCCTCTTAGTGGGGGACCTTACTTTAATCCCTCTGTTAGTGACAAATGTCAGCATTGTCAGTTGGAGTCTGAGATGTGTTGCCTCTATTCCCGTGATGATGATTATTAGGAATTGAACAAAATATTCTAGAATCAATACTGAAGTCCATCTTGTGCACCCGAGATACAGGAAATAAAAATAATTTTGACTTGCATGGTGGCCAGTTATCCATTTCCTGTTTTTGGAATTTAATTCTCATTGTTAATGGATAAAAGCTTCCATTTTTTAAGACATAGAAAACCAGACAACTAAGTGTTCAAGGAGAGCTAGATTTAAATGTAGACATTCATCTCAAACCAATAAACATTTTAGCAAGGATTTTAGAGAGATTTTTTATTATTTAACATTCCCTGTGATTTGGGGAGTGTAAGAGTCCATTCTGAGGCACCAGTGTATTGTATGTGAGGCTTGCCATCAGTAGATGACCTGAAGGCTGAGTGGCCAGTGTGTTACCCATTTATGTCCCATGGTAGGTTTAACAGCTGTGTCCATCATGTTTGCCAATAGCGTTGATTCTCTCAGGTCAAATTCAGAACCACAGCTGGGCTGACCTTAGTTGATCTGTGTCCCTGAACCTCTTAGAAGAGGAATATTCTCAGACTGAGTCAGTCTGGCTCTGGTGGCTCCCAGTTGACACTGATTTCATGGTGTCACAATGCTGACTTGAAGGAAGGATTTCAAAAACTTGTTTTGAATGGAGCACATGGAAGCACTCTCTGACTTCCAGCAAATTGCTCTTGCTGGCCTGTACCTGCCCCTACAAGCATGCAGACTGTGCACCATGATCTCAGCATCCCCATGAAGGATAAGACTGAAAGAGACCTTCGTGGGAATCTTATGGAGGCCCATGGTACACTGATCAATAGGGCTGTGCTTCTGCCATGGCTCTCAATGAATATGGTTCAGGTATAAATCCCGCCTCTAATATTTCCCAGATTCTAGGCTACCCATGAAGTTAGCTAAGTTCCCTGTTGTCAGTTTTACACTCATCAGACCAAACAGCTATCTTGGAAAAAAATAGCAGAAAAACAAATCCTGCCTCAATGAGATCATAGGATAGACTTAGTAGACTTCCTAGAGGAGACCTCACCTTCTCCGAGGAACAGATGGTAGGTGGGATGGGAGGGAAGTGGGGAGAGTGGGAGGAGAAGAGGAAGGGGAACCAGGATTGGAATGGAAAAAATGTTAAAGAAAGAAACAGAGGTGCGTCTTGTAAAGGATTAGTGGTCAAGAAAAAGTTGTTGCTGAACTAGCACATTGGGCTTCTGTAGGTTATTTCCATCCATGTTCTTCTTAATATAACAATATTATAATCTACTCTGTTAGATTATAAACAGGATTAAAATATGGCACACGCCTTTAACCCTAACACTTACAAAGCAGAGGCGGGTGGATCTTTATGAGTTTGAGCTAGCCTGATCTATAGATTGAGTTCCAGGACAGTCAGTGCTGTTACACAGAGAAATCCTGTCTCAAAACAAAACAAACCAAACCAAAAAACAGTGGTGCGCGTGCGTGTGTGCGTGTGCGTGTGTGTGTGTGTGTGTGTGTGTTTGTGTGTGTGTGTGTTTGTGTGTGTGTGTTTGACTTTGATCCCAAGGAGTATAGAATTGATTGCGTAGGGCTAGACCTGTGCACAGTTATCACGATGATGGCCTTGGGAATACCAGAATATAAGCACGAAGCACAGGGCTGTGAGGAGATCGTCTCTGATTCTTAGCTGAGATAGGGATGAAGGTTAGATGGAGGAAAGCTGCACAATCCTTGAAGCTAATTTTGCAGTGTAAGTCAAGGTTAACAAGGCCTGGAAATCTGGGTGAGGGTATTTGTGGAATATGCAGTGATCGCAGAGGTAGGGCACTACAGAATTGTTCGATGGTTTAGAGACTGGAAAATATTCTAGCTCATGCTGACAATTTATTTCATTATGATCCTTCATAGCACACCAAGAAGAGCCCAAGGTGGTGGTCAGATGGGCCTCTGACTGGACTCTGGTCCTGCCTCTATTTTTCTGGCTATGTGGCATGGAATTTAGTTTCTGTATTTGTATGTATTTGATAATACTCATCTATGTTTCATACTGTTCTGGGCATCAAGGGGGTAGAGTAGGCCTCTGATTTAGGATCTCTACCAGTGAGCATTTTCTAGGTGATGCCTTGTGAGGGATTTGTTCACCATGTTTTAGAGTATCCTGGCTAACATCTGTCCTGTACTTTGAGGCTCAGAAGAAACACACTCAAGCCCCCAATTCTCTTTCCCTGCTGTAAAGACTCCTTTAGGTTTTGTACTCTTCTGGTTTCTGAGGGATGGTTTTCTAGGCAAAATGAATAGTAAATGCAAAGACACCAAGGCAACAGCATTACTGACTTTCTTGAAGAGCAGTGAGGCCCAGAGACCAAGACAAGAAAGGTGGTGGCTTGAGATTTGGTCAGAGAGGGTCACCAGTGGTCATGGGACAGATTGGGTAAGCTTGTAGTTCAGGTCAAGGACTTCCTATTTATCCTGATGGAGGGAGGACACAAGTCTTTGGGGGTGTGTTTGTGAAGGTAGTCAGGTGATGGGTCTTACAATTTAAAGGGCTCATTTGGTGATCCCAAAGGGGACATCAAAGAGGTGAAAGAAAGCACTGATGGAGAAAACAGTTGAAAATTTGTAATCCAGGAGACAGAAGACATGTCTGGACTAGGGCTCTAATGGCTGATGTGTCTATGGATGCTGTAGGGAGAGATGTAATGATGTATGCGTGGACTGGATACAAAGGTCAAGTAGAAGAACCAGGAGTGAGTTGGGGGATGGTGTTGGCAGCACACACCTTTAATCCCAGCACTCAGGAGGCAGAGACAGGCAGATCTCTGTGAGTTGGAGACCAGCCTGGTCTACAGAGCGAATTCCATGAGACACTCCAAAGCTACAGAGAAACCCTGACTCAAAAAGAAAAAAAAGGAAGCAATGAGATATAGCTACCATTTCCCAAGATGGGCAGGAGTGAAGGAGAATCATGCTTAGGAGGGGAAGGCAGATGTGACTATGTTAAGTTCAAGGTGCTTTCCTGGCTAGTCATCATCAAATGAAAGTGAAGTGCAGATAGTTGGAGGTCTGATTTTATAATTCCAAGAATGGACTAGGTGCTCAAGACTAAATTTAGAAGAATATTATTCTTTACCGTTTAATAAAATCATTATGTGTGCAGCTCAAAACTGTACAAAATAACATGGATTTTAATTTTATTGAAAGAAAAACATTTGGGGCTGGTGAAATGGCTAAGTGGATAAAGGTGCTTGCTGTCAAGCCTAATGGCCTCAGCTCAGTCTCTGGGGTGAAACATGGTGGAAAGAGAGAACCAACTCCTGCAAGTTGTTCTCTGACCACCATATATGTTCTGTGGTACATACTCCTGCATGGACATACATGAGATAAATAAGTGTAAAAAGAAAAAAAAGAGGAAACGTTTTGTTTTGGGTTACTACTCTGCAGTGCTGAAGAGGCAGGGTTCTGGACACTGGGTCTGCTCCATGAACTGGTCTGTGTGTGGTTGTTCATTGGTGATGGGAGATGGTCAGCCACCATGAATGTGACATACAGTGACTTGGGGCCTGGAAAAGGGAAATAGAAATCAAAACTCCAGAACACACCCAGAATGAACAAAGCAAAACTCATCTTCCTTTATTTTGTGTTTTATATCACTGAGCAATTTGATTAAAACAAATCAGCAGGACAAGAAGTGAAGTCGCTTTTCTGTGGGGAGACGAAATCAATGAGAAGAATCAAGGTTGAGTAAACGTCCTGTGGATACTCAGGGGAGAGAATTCATTTTCTTGAATAAGAAGGGAATTTTTTTATATGTGGTAGTTTTCTAAAACAACTACTTTCCTTTTGTTCTTTAAAAGACATTGAGATAAGCATCCCTTTCAGTTCTCACTGGTCCTACACATGAGACGGCCTTTCAAGTTCTAATGGTAGGGTTGTGTTTTCGTTGTTGTTTTGTTTTCTTTTTGTTGTTGTTGTTTTGTTTGCTTATTTTAACTTGGTAAGATGTGGAAATGTACCACAAAGGAATGTCTCTATGAAAACAATTGAATAAGTCCTTTAGGAGGAACTTTACCCTAGTCTACAGCAAGTCACCTTGTGTGTACCCATCTCGACTCAGAGGCTAAGCATGGACTAGCTTGCTTAATAGGTGGGTGGGCAAGAGAGCTGAACCTAGTCCACTTTTGGCATTGTGGATGAGAATATCTTCTTGGTTCCACATGGCCACACTGGAAGGGGATTGCTCTGGATGGGTTCTGCCAACTTGACACAAACTTAGATACATCTGAGAATTGCCTCCATCAGGTTGACCTGTAGTCAGATCTGAAGGGGCATTTTCTTGATTAATGACTGATGTGGCAGGGCCCAGTGTATCATGAGCAGTACCGCCATTGGGTAGTTTGTTCTGACTCCAGTGTATAATACAGTAAACTTAGCAAGCCACGAGGAACAAGCCACTAAGCAACATTCCTCCATGACCTCCTTACCAGTTCTTGCCTCTAGGTTCCTACCTCGTGTTCCCGCCCCAGCTCTCTTCAAGGATGGACTGTGATGCGGATGTTTGAGGAAAAGAAACTTTTTCCTCACCAAGTTGCTTGTGGTCATGGTGATTGATCTCAGAAGTGGAAATCCTGTCTCAGACAGGGATCAATGCCTCCACAGTGTTAACCTGGGTGCTGCCACAGTCAGTGGGCCCTCTCTGATCTGTGGGGACCACAGAGGGGACAACATCTGGTTTTGGTGTTTTGGGGATCTGCTTGAGCTTGGGAGCAGACGTCAAACACTTGTAATGCAGTCCCCAACCTGAGACTGAGCAAAGCCATGGCACCGGGTCTTGCAGTGTCTGAATAGCGTTTTCTTTGTACTTTAGCTCCCGCCTATGCTCGCCAAGTCCTCACTGAAGCCGCATCACCTCTGAAGCTTTCCCTCCCAATCCTCCTTCCTCCTCCCACAACTTTCTGGATTTCAGGTCTATATCATGAGCTGGAGCCTTTCCATGACTGTTCTCACTCTATTTCCTCTTTATATTTTGTAGTGAGTCATCCTAATTCTCACCTTGCTCTTTCTAGTCTGTCTTGGCATCTGTATCCTAGAGGACTCGGCTATGAGATCTTCTTACAGAAGATCTCACTTCACCCTACCTCCAGGGAAGACACGGGAAGATACTGAGCTTCATTAGGTCCACTTTTATCCTTTCTATTTATATTTTTCCTTTTATACCAAAAACATATACATCATTTAAGAGAGAATTTTCTTCTGGTAGCAAGAACCAAACCAACCAAACAAACAAACAAAAAACTAAATTGGAGTAAAGCAGTTCCAATTGTTTTTTTTCTGTAGCTTTATGGTACAGAATAGGTTTCTACTGAATACAAGAAATTATTCTCTAATTGTATCAGATTTAGGTGGGGGTAGGGTGGGGAAGGCTGGCAGTGTGGACAAACTGGGGCAAAGTTAGGATAGATACATCCTAAGCAAATGTTTCCTCAAAAGAGAGCACTGAGGTCTTCAGAGTCCTGTTCACTGAGGCCCCATGAATAGCGGTCCTTAGTGTCCTCATGTGATTTCTGTACAAGAAAGCCTTATCAAGTCTTTTTAAAAACTATGTGTTATGTGTACAGGCTAGAGATTAACACTGAGCATTGGCCTCAGTTGCTCTCCCCCTTAATTTTTTGGAAAGAGTCCCCCAGTTTACCCGAAGCTCGTTAGTTCAGTTAAATTGACTGGCCAGCAAATCAGAGGTTTTCTGTCTCAACTCCTCAGTGCTGGGCTCACAGGCACATGCTGCTGTACCTAGAGTTGTACACGCATGGTAGAGACCCAAACTCCACTCCCCGTGTTTGCTTAGCAAGCACCTTACTGACTATAACACCTCCCCAGCACCTTAGGAAAGTCACATCACATTCATTTCTCTTTCTGACTTTACTGGGTAACAGAAAGCATGCTTGTGTTTGCGACTGGGAGCCCATGACACTGACGTATGAAGGGTATTCCGTGGAGCAGAGAGCCTGGCTCCCAGAGCATGGCTTCGTCCTACGGCTCAGTCATCACTCCATGTGAGACCCTAGACATGTCACACACTTTTCTAGGTATGTGACATGACAGACTGGAACATAAATCATTTTCTGAAAATAAAATATGAACAAAATCTTCCCAGATTCAAGCCCCTGTGTTTCTCCCATCCCTGCCCAAAGGGCCTTCAAAATAAAACCAAATGCTAAAAGATGCTCTGTTTTCAAAGATACAATTTTGTCCGTATCCCATTGCCTGCTTAGTGAGATGATGTCAGAGAATTTCAGGGGAATGGGGAGACTGACTTCCAAATCATCTGGAGTAATTAATTCCAGTGGCTGGAGTTAATTATGATGAGGCAATTCATAAAGTATACAGTAGAAAAAAAGCAGCAATTGATGGGACGTTGTCTGCGGTGGGATTTTTTTTTGAAGGCATTCTTCTGGCAGTGTGTCTCAAAGGGAAGCATATGTGTGCTTCAACAGCAGGAGACAGTTTGTGTGGGACTCATTAGGTACAGGTATGAATTATGTCCACATGGCCCTGTGTGTATTTTACCGATACGTTACATGCCTAATTGGTACATAACTTGGAAAAATTAATGGTGGTGGCAGGAACCTCAATGCTAATATGTTTTTGTATGTGTAAACTACAGAATATGCTGACAAAAGAAGTCCAGGAATGAAACAGTGTGATATTGTGAAATAATTTTAATATTAATATGAGAAATTATCAGTACTATATTGAGTATAAAATGTCAATTTGGAAAGCACTCCCAATTTTGTATTATAAAACAAAGAATTTGCAATAATGTGATAACAGACTATATTTGCGTTTTATGATTCTGATAATAAAGTGCTTAGGTTCCACATTCATGGTTTATGCTGTTATCAGAGCCCCCTGATATAATTAGATAGCCTTGCTTGAGATAATTACTTATATTTTCTTACTGCATAGCAGAAAATTCCCCTGGTTAAATATCCTTGGTATCCCAAGTCTGAGAGCCATAGCTGAGAAAGCCAGACATCCAGCTCATTGACAGTAGGAACCAGGCTTGTAAGCAATGACAGGTCCAATTCCTTGCATTTTTTACCACTGACACATTGATTTTACTATTGCAATTTCTTTTCATTTGTCCTTTTATCAGGCCCATGAGAGAGGTGGTATCCTCATTTTATGGGTGGGGAAGTTCACGCTGAGGGGTGAGGGTATGATGTGAATTCAAGTATTTATCATCTCACTCACCTCCACTCTACTCACTCTTGAAATCACAAGAGCAGTCTCAGTCTGAAGTATCTTTAACTTGGGATGCTTTATAGCTAGCTCTGTGTTTGGACACAGAGTACTGAAGTCTGCTTGGTACCTCAGAGATGCATATTCGCCAGATGATAACAGCCAAAGAGGGCATCCTTTCAGACAGGATGGAATGCAGTCTTTATTAAAATTTACTTTCATGTTTATGTATGTGTGTGCATGCACGTACACGATTGCACACATATTTGTACTCATGTGAGTGGAGGCCAGAGGTCCACATCAGGTGTTTTTTGCCATCAATTTCCAGCATATCTGTTGACACAAAGTCTCTCCATGAACATGTCATACATCAGTGTGGCTAAACCAGCTGGCCAATGAAATGTAACTATGTCCTGGCCTGTCCACCCTTAGTCCTGGGGTTCTACACCGCCAGAGTCAATGTGTAGCTTTTATGTGAGTGCAGCTTTCAGAAAATTCCTCATGATTGTGTGGCAGGAACTGACCAACCACACCACCTCCTCAGATTTTCCGTCCTACTTTTAAGCTGTGAAGACTTAATTTACATTGTGTTAGACTAAGATTAATTTACTACAGGTTAACTGAACTTGTCACTGGTATTTTTGATGCCATACCACATTGACTACAGGATGCTGCCAATGGCTTAGAAGTTGCCTTTGAGTAGGACAGGCAAAAATAAACTGCATAATGCATTTCCGTTTCCTTAGACAATTACTACATATGGAGGTTTTCTTACTAGTTATCTGTCGAAGCAACAAAGCCTACTGTTGAGGTAAGGCTTCAGGGCAGGAGGAGAAAGAAATTCTTTAGTGAAATAGCCTAAGAATGTCATTTCTTGTTTTATCCTTTACTGGCTTAGAGCCTAGATCTACAAATCTTAAATTTTGTTTGCAGCGAAATATTCTCACATATCTTTTGACATTCATATAAACATGCTTTCTAACATTATTAATAATTTGCCTAAAATGATACAGATGTATTTATAATTTGCAGTCTAAAAAGCCAAAGCAATTGATGAAAATAACATTTTGGAATATTTCAAACACTGTTACAGATATAAGCACTTAACGTTTGCTGCTGAATTTTTGTGACATTTCAGATAATACATTGTCAACTGAAATGTTACCATCACAATAAGCTTCCTCTAACTTTGCCCTAGAAAAGAAAATTAAAAGGCATTCCTGTCTTACTGGCAGCTCTCAATCATTATGAAGTAGACGTTTTGTGTATATTATTGACTTCCTGCTCCTAAACAACTTTTCATTAGGTATCACTGCCTCACATGTGCCCATAAGGAAGTGTGCTCATGGGAAGTTGTTTTCACGAACCACAGAACACTGTGTCCAGTATGCAGCTTGCCTTTGTAGCATTCTGTGCACCTGTGTGGTCGCACACATGCATGCCAGCCCGGAGGACAGGTCTCTGGAGTAGTTTTCCTGGATCATAGAGACCTCAGGAGTAGTCAGTGCTCAGGAATACTAATCATCCCTCTTTAAGAAATTCCTTTATGATTAGGGATAAGATCTCTTAAAACTGATGTGCATCTCGGTTTTTATGGGGTTGGTATTTCCACCCGTTTGCAGAGTTTTTTGGGTCTCTCCTCATCCCACCACACAGCGCATGACCAAGTTTTCAAGGGAGGAGGCATGACCTGGGACACTTGCCTGTTTTCTGTATAGAACTATAAAGATAACGATACCCTCTAGCAAATGAGGGAACCTGTGAGCTGTAAATGCCCGAGTCTTCAACTAATTCACACAAGTCCCTCCAAGGGAGGGACTTATTTTGCATTTGAACTCCACAACACCTTTCAAGACTGTTAAACTTAACACCAGCCTGAAAATCCCAGTCATGCTGGGGATCAGTTAACTGATCCTGGAGCCCCACTGGCTGTGTTTTAGAGCAGTTTGGCCATCTCTGCATTTGCACTAAATAAAAACACATGATTACACCTCGTGATGGGAAGCTTGTTGGTAATCACTTTTTTCCATTGCTCTCTGATCACTACTGGTCACAGAGTCATCTGGTTCTTTTTTCTTTTCTTTCTTATTCTTTCTTTTTTCAGTTCCAGTTTCAAATTTCAGTTACTATTTCTCTGCATAGTTGTTTTGTTTATATAAACTTCCTTTATTCTCACGTTAGGATTTAAATGGCCTGAATACCTCCCCCTTCCGTACCTCTAGCTAACTTCCTTGTATCCAAAATCAAAATTCATTCCTTCATTAGTTGATTACCTAATTACTCAACACTAGCTTTAATATTTAAAAATAATAATCTTTTATGGTAATGATTGATGGTCATTGTAATTGATTTATACAATTAGATAAGAGGTGAAGAGAAAATAAAAACTGTGGTAATACCTTGGGCTAGAAAGGACTATGTCCATGGCTTGGAATATAGTTATTTCCATTCATATTCTCATTCACAAATACTACAATAATAAATTCCAGTTGTAACTGTTTTGTGACATTTGCTTACAATTTAATGTGAATATTGTATAAAGTAGGGGTTTCTATACCAGATGCATAAAGTGAGAACATGCTCACTTCAAGATATGACTGACATTGGGAAAAGGGAAAAGAAATTTCTTTGGGCTTTACAAATATATTTCTAATTTTCTAGATATTGTTGTACCCAAATTCTGAACCCAAAAATCACCAAGAGGCCCATTTCAATGCAAAAGCAAAGAGTCTTTTATTGTAGACATTTAACGAGCTAACCCCATTAGCCTGGGCCCTTCACCCTGCCACCATGGCAAATGGCTGGAGAAAGACCCCAAGCAACCTTGAGGCAGGGATCTTAAAGGGCAGTGTAAGGGGAGTGTCTAGGGGTATGAAACAGTCTCAGGATTGGTGTGCTTCTAGGTTTGGGTGACCCGCCCTGTGCTGATTGGTCAACTAGTTGTTATGGCCCATAGGGCAGTTGCTATGTTCTGCACGTCACTGTTGTGCACTGTCCATAAAGCACACCCAGAGCCGTAAAGCACAGCCCCACTTCTGATTGGTTCCTTGCCATGAGAAGGGCATCTGATCTTAGTGCCCAGGACAGGAGCGGCAAGGTCATGCAAGCACATGTTAGCCTGTAATGGCTGCTAAAATGGGGGACTGGTCACTACAATATTATCTTCAATGTCACTGGCAATGGCTTCATAATTCCCTAGATATGGATATATATTTATGTATAAACTTTATTCATTAGGATCCCGACCACAAGGCTTGAGGTTATGGTCATGTTTCTGGCTATTTTAAGCAAACATACAACAAAGAATGGTGGTAAATCACTGGCAAACCTGTAATCATTTCTTCAGAGGAGATTTGTAGAGGATGATTTACTGGGCTAGAACTTACACAGGATATGCAAAACATGCACATTTCCCCAAAACGTCATCCAGCATAATGATATAAATTTCCTTTTAACGCAGGTTTAAAAATTTGTTGGTTCTCATTGAATACCAGAGAAAACTGAACTTAAAATGTTGTCTGGTCTGTGTGTGTGTGTGTGTGTGTGTGTGTGTGTGTGTGTGTGTGTGTGTGTGTTGTTGATTATTCATGTCATTTGCTCATCTCTGTGTTGAAATGTATGTTCCTTCTTTAAAATTAACCTGTGAGCCATCAAGGCAGCTCAGCAGATGAAGGTGTTTGCCTCAACTCTACCTGCTTGCCCTCCTCGGGCTCCACACATGAATGCTGTCCCTTTCAGATCATCTCTAGGCTCCAGGTTCCATTAAAGTCTGTCCAAATTCAGTCTGATCATACTTCTGAAAGTACCAGTTGCAAAATAAGAGGAAGCCTTTGCCACTCACAGACAAAGAGTGATGCAGTGTCTGTGCTGCCGTGTTAGCAGAAAGAACAATTCTTGACCATGACTTTATCTTCCATGCCTGAGATGTGGTAGGTACTTTGTTTTCACTGAAATGCATTAAAAGAAAAAAAGGCATATGAAGAGGTTGTATTACTTTAAAGTCCATCAAGATAATTTTTTGATTAATCTCTAATGTTAGTAATGATGAGAATGGAAGTTATGGAATGCTAGATAGTGTATAATTTGCTCATTTGATGTTAAGGTGAATCTGATGTTGTAGATGGAACTGTGTTGTAATTTTTGCATCATCTTGAACTACTTAATGGACAAAGATGAGCACAGCACTCGAAGTCAATTGGAAGAAGAAGACGACAGGAAAAATATTATTAATGAGTAGCTGGTGAGTGATAACTGCATCTGGAGTAAACATCAAGCACTTTTATATGTGTTTTATTATTTGATATTTCATTTTACTTTACTATTTTTTTAGGTTACAATTGAAACATCCAGTTTACAGATGAGGAAATTAGGACAAGAAGATCAGAGGGTGTATTTAGAAACACACAATCAGTGATTCAGAAGGAAGGTTAGAATCATGGACACTCAGCAATGTACCACTACTTCAGACATCTTTGTAACATAATAACTGCACCCTGGAACTCAGAAGAAGAAGCAGTGACTAGGGAACTGCAGAAACAGGGGAGGATTTTAGAGGAGAAAATGAGGCACATGTAGAAGATATTATTCATTACAGCACATCTCATGAAGTAATATTAAACAGGACAGAAACACTCTGGTATTAAGATGGTTAAACCCTGACCTCCACTAAGGAGAAAAAGTATACTTTTTGTTAAAAATTTGATACAAATAGTGACAACAGTCTCTCCAGCATGGGCCTGCTTTTGTGCTTTCTATTTTCTACTTTCAAGATGGTCCCTCTTCTTTCTTTTAACAAAATTAAGAGTTGAAAATGTTTTTTCTCTGTTGATTCTGAGAGTTTCCATCGGGAGGTAAGGCTCCAAGAGAAAGAAGAGGTAATAGGTGGGTCCATTGTGACATCACCTCAGAAGCACTGTCACTTTGTGAGTGCCGATGTCATCAACCAATAGTCAGTCCAGAATTTGTTTTTGCTGTTTGGAAATGGGAATGGAAATAGGACCTCCCTAATAAGTTGCTGAGACCGATGTCAGGTAATATGTTTAAAAGCTTTACAAGGAACACATGTGTGTAAATTCACCAAGATTATTATGAAGATTTGTCTGTCCCTAACCTTAGTTTTGATTCTCATAAGTTCAAGGTAACTGCAGTCAAAGATATTCAGGAAATATTAAATGGAAAGTTCCAAAAATAACACGTGATCTGAACTGCATGTCATTCTTGAGTAGAGATGTGAAATTTCATACCATCCAGGATATCCACATTGTATATGCTACCTACCAGTCAATCACTTAGTTGTCACTTTAGCTATCAAAATGACCACCAGATACCAGTGCGTGTATTTTATTCTACAGAGGGCCCCCTTTGGGAGTAGGAACTGTTTAGGGCAAAGGAAATCTCTAGAGCCCTTCTTTTCAGTGAAAGGGTGAAACTTGATCAGGCGCATGCATCGCTAGGAAAATGTAAAGTACACATAGGATTAGGGACTGTCTGTAGTTTCTGGCTTCCTCTGAAGGTTTAATAGCATATTCTCTACTGAAAACTGAGGACTGCTGAAGCCATGCCATTAGTATAATACCAATCATCTGCCTTATACATACACAAGATTTTGTTGAGTCAAAAGGTAATAGGTATGTCACAGAGGCCATGTTTTGTTGAAATGGTCATTTGCTGTCTAATCTTTACAAATCTTGTTTGCTTCAAGAGAAGCTTATCGTTTGAATTTGCTTTGGTATGAGTAGTAGCAGGATTCACTCTAGTGTCTTTGAGTAGGAGTGTAACTTACTCAGGACCACCTTAGCCTGCAGATCATTGCTGAAAACAGCTGGAGCTAACATCTGCTCCGTACTCATCTTCCAAAGTCATAACAAAAGGCAGCCTTATTTCATACCCACAGTATGAATTTCAGCCTGGGTATCAGAGAGTTGCCTGGGAAACCTAATGATGTTGGTGCCATAAGACAAAGGCCTCGTCCTTCATCTCTAATGGGAACTGGCAAGGGGAGGGACTAAACAGGGATCCAGTGTTTATTTGGCAGTTTTCCAGACAGCATGAATTTCATCCTTTCAGATTAATGCAATGTAGCCAATCAATGCTCTTTTAATGTGTCTCACCACTTTCAAATTACAGTGGGAGTAGATTCGAAATCGACCATTCAGATTTACAGTTCTTAGGGTAACAGAGTGCGTCTGCCATTCTAAAGGGACATTTTGGCTTTTTAAATCCCAGCTTGCTCAAGTGTCTTTTGCTCCTTTGTGCACTTGGCCATACTAATGCACTCCGCTAGCTACATGTCACGTGTCCCATGCCAGAGTTTCCTATATGATTTTAAATATATGCTTTGGAATCCTGTGGCGGGAAGAAATTATGCAAATATAAGTTTTTATTACTGTTTTCTTTTTATTATCTTTTTCTCCTCTGGTTTTTATTGCCTCCTGAAATATAGGTAAATATGGTGATCCCATGTGGAGACGGGGGTTCT
Source organism: Mesocricetus auratus (assembly GCF_017639785.1). Taxonomy (NCBI): domain Eukaryota; kingdom Metazoa; phylum Chordata; class Mammalia; order Rodentia; family Cricetidae; genus Mesocricetus; species Mesocricetus auratus. Next base: position 51,838,207 of record NW_024429198.1, read on the forward strand.
GTTCTAATGTCTGTTTTCATGCTTTGCATTCAATCCATGTTAATTTAATTATCCATGATTTCTTAGGCAAAGAGAGGAACGTAGGCTCCATGCTGTCTGCAACGACTCCAGTCACTCCTTTACTGCCCGTGACACCATGTGAGACCTGCAGATGCTCAGCAACCTCTTCCTGCACCAGCTCAAACTAGAAATGTTAACCATATGCAGCCCCAACCTGTTTGTCCTTAAGCAATGCCAAGCCATGCCGTGCTGCAGAGGGGCAGTGGGGGAGAGGCATGGGGCTTCTACTTGTGCCTGACTTACCTGGCGACAAAGCAGAGCAGGGAGCACAGGAATTTAGGGCAAGGAGAGTTGAACCAGGATCCTTCCTTCCAACTTTTCTCACTGAGCTTTCCTTGGAAATTCTATGCATATTTGTGGAACTGGTGACCTGACTCGTGAAAGATTAGCTACTGTTTTTCAGATTTGGAGTCCTGACATGCTTCACTGGGGTGGGTTTTGGATGCCTAAATATTCAGACAAAACCTACTAGTGACTGGTAAGAATGAAGGAATGTATTAGAAACAACTGAGGGGTTTAATTCATTTTCACTCGGATTTAATTGGAATGGCAATGTTTTTTGTAGAACAAAGTTTTTTTTTCCACCCATTTTTTTTAGTAGAGATCTTTTCAAAACTCTCTTTGTCTTGTTGAAATTTTTTAATCCTTTTACCTGAAAAAAATTAGAATTACACATGATAAATTTAAGTTACCCTGGAAAATAGTTGCGACAAAATAGAAAAAAAATTAGAAGGAAAACAAAATATTAGAAACTGAAGTTGTCATTTCCATGGCTGTTTTCCTTCAACTAAGCTTCTAAATGACATGTTCAATATTTCTGCATCCTTTATTTATCCATGTACTTAATAATTGTTTCTTCCTTGAATTATGAGACAATATAGTCACATGTGAAGGCATTTTGGAAAAGGAAGTGTGTTTTGCAGATGCAGCACGGTTAATTCCTTTTGTTGGTAGCCCTCTTAAGACCCTTCCCTTCGTATACTCTCCTTCTTGATGCAGTCGTGCTTGAGGGCCAGCAGCAGATCAGGGGAGACAGGTGAGGGAATCTTCCCAAACATCGGGAATCGGGAATTATACAAACATGAGAGCTAGTGAGCTAGTGATTCTGTACTGTAGGGAAAGAAATTGGACATTTTCTCCATAAATCCAATTTGTATTGGTGACCTGTTTTCAGTCATCCCATTTGTAGCTAGCTTTATGGATCGTGGCATATGAGTGTCAGCCTGAATCTAAATCGAGCAAACTTCTACTTGCGTCCAAAAAAACAACTATATTCATCTTTAGTGGTCAAAAAAGCAGGATCTACACACAGATGCAAAGTCAAAGCAGAAAGAGAAGAGGCAGTTCTGGGTGAAGAGGACAGGAATTGACAGAATAGAATATATAAGATAAACAGGGCATGGAGTTGGGTTTCCTCTCTCAGTACTGACACTTCTGCTCAGCAGCTTACAAACCTAGGCAAGTTACACAGAATTTCTAGAACAGGGCTCATACTCTGTGAAAGTCAGGTGATTTTAGATTCTCAGTCCCTAATGTTAAGAATAAATAAAGCAATATGCAGGCACACATTACTGCTGTTGCACTGTTCACACATCCAGTCTCCACATTCCAGAATATTAGGTCACAGCTAACGTCAATGAGGTAGCAATATAGCAAAAGGATCATGCATTGTGATGAAGAGAGATTGGTCCCAGAGATGCTGAGTCAGATTAGCATCTGGAAGCCAATTTGTATAATGCACCATATTCATAGGGAACAGAAAAAAACCACATGGTCAATTATCTCAGATGTAAGAGAAACCTTCTATAAAATCCAATCCTCCCTCAAGATAAAAATAGTAAACTATGGATAGGAAGGACTATGGTTAGTCTAACTAAAGATATCTAGGCAATGCTGGTGAGGAGATGAAGGAGGACTTTAATTCACAGAAAGACAGTTCATATTTATGAATTGAAATATTTAATACCGTTAGTGTGGCAAGACTCACATGAATTTATCTACACGTTTAAAACATTTTAAAAATAGACTCAGAAGAAAGCCTTAGAACCGCTTCTTTTAAAAATTAAATTGTGTGTGTGTGTGTGTGTGTGTGTGTGTGTGTGTGTGTGTGTGTGTGTGAACAGAATGGAATTAAGACTCCAGAAGGTCTGGGGATGCAGTGCAGTGTTGAAGCTTTTGCTTAGCTTGCAAGAGGTCCTGGATTTGATCCTCAGAATCACACACACATGAATGTGCTCCCACCATGTGTGTGCATGTGCACACACATACAACCACCAGCATCACCATCACTAACTACCACCACCACCACCACAACAATAATATAAAAGGGGAATTGTATTCATAATGAAGCCTTGTTATAAAATGATCAATGAGCACGTGAAAAGATCTTCAGGGACACTGTTCATTGCTGCCTCACTTTCATTAAAACAGTCAAAGAAGAAATAAAACTAAAACCAGATAACAACAGTAAGATGTAAAAAGACAAGGAGAGTGCTGGTGACGATGTGGAGAAATCTTGGCCCTTGGTACAATGCCTGCTCTGTCAAACACTGCAGCCGCTTGGGAAGAAAAAAATGTTTTGTATTTCCTCAAAAGTTTAAAGGTTGGAGTGTCCTTTCTGCTTCTTGGACTACACATTAGAGAAACGAGAACTGTGTCTACAACAGTAAATGGGTACATGGAAACTCAAAACAGGGAAAAGTTGAAGTAACTCAGCTGTCTGAAGCGTGTGAACAGAAAAGCAGAGCGGGATGTAAGTGCAGAAAGAAGTACCACCTGGCAGCAAAGTGAGCCAAGCACTGATTAGGGACAAGTGAGGGAGGTCAGCCACAGGAGACAAAACCTGCGAATTTTCCTTGTGTAGTTTCCCTCATTCTTCTCTCCCTCTCCCCCTTCTCCCTTTTGTCTTCTTTTGATGTTTTGAGACGGAATATACAGGCCAGGGTAGCCTGAACTCCCAACCTCCTAAGTGATGCTCTCTTTAAAGGTATTTCAATAAATTGAGTACAACAGGCAAACCCACTGATTGCCAGGCATAGATTCAGGGTTTTCTGAGGCTGAGGTGAAGAAAGGAGAGTCAGTGCTGATGGGTGTGGCCTTTCCTCTGAGGTGATAAAAGGCCCCAAAGGTAGAGAAAAGTTAGTGGATTCTGCTTTAAAAATCCACGAATTATACTCTTTGATTGGCCCAACTTTGTTTCACATGCATTCTTTTTTTAAAAGTTTTTTCTGATGCAAACAAAATTCTGGTAGTAGGTTTTTGCCTTTGTTCTTCTATTTTCTTTTTTCAGGAGTTTTCTTCAACGTACGGAGCACTTCAGAAATCTCCAGCGACTTCTCAATAGGAGTGTAATTTCCTCCAGTGAATTCATTCCCAGGGGCCAACACTGTGATTTAGCTTCTGAAATTTATCAAGGCAACTTGTCACTGTTATGACTTATCCTGCTTAATCACATATCAAAGGACACTTACAATTTGCCAGGAAAAAACAAAAACAAACCCCCCCAAAAAAACCAGCAAAACGGAAGAACAGCAATCTGTGGTCAGCCAGGAGGAAAAATATCTGGACTGCCTCTCTTTTGGTGGTAAGATCTTTATATGTCAAGCCTTGAATTTGAGTGTATATGGGCTTTGCTAACCAAGAGCAAGATGCGGGCCCATTGCCCCTGATGCTAGTGCTGTGTAATATGATGGTGGCTACTGTCAATGGAATTTTTCAGGAAGAAAACTTGAACAGTTCATTTTAGTTTATGAGCATTTATGTGGTAATGTGTGCTCCCAGAAGCCATAGGTCATGAAATGAAAATCCAATGCCAGGACTAGGCTACTTCCCCACAAGTTGTTCAGAGAAACCACTGAGTGCCCCCTCCCTGCCAAATAATACAGGCACTTGCCACAATGGTTGCTCACCAAAATCAGAGGTGAGATCCTAGTGCTGCATCCTCATGGAGTACTCTGATCTCAAGACAGAGAGCTCAAGCTGGGACTGAGATTGAAACTTCTCCTTGGTGGACATTGCATATGTAATACTGGAAGTTTTAAGGCATGCTGCTAGGAGGAACTGCCATCAACTCTACTACTCGGCTGTGGACCTTGTGTGAGACGCTACTGACTAGAAGGTCAAGATGTGCTTACCGATACAACAATGGTAGGTTAGCAGTGGAGACAGCCACCTGCTTTTGATTGAATTTAATGCCGGCTTCATAGTGGGAATCCGCATCCTGTATTGTAAGCCTAGTCAAAAGTCTAGGAAATGGAGGTCATAAGCTCTGGTAGAGAAACTACTACTGCTGTTTTGTTAAACAGACATGTTGCACCCATTAAATCACCTTCTGAATAATTATATTGATCCCCATATGTTAGTGCTGCCATCAACTTTCTTCAGAGAAGCTGCTTTTTACAGTGAGCAGTGGTGACTGCCAACTCACAACTGATCGATGTGTTGAAGACAAGAGACTCTTGAACTCTTAGCCATAAGTGGGGCATCTATACCACCACCGCCAAGGCTTAGGGCACATCGTGTAACAGAGAGCCGAAATGATTTAAGAGCAGGAGGGTAGAGTGGAGTGAAATTGAAGGCTGCCTTCGGAGTACGCTCACATTGCCTCTTGATCTCACAGCACTCTACAAGTTCTCCACAAAATCAGCCCTGCCAATACCCTGTCATGGCTGGTAGAAGGACCCATGAAGCCCTACCACTTCCTAGGGATGCATAGGCAGATAATGGTGCCTGGGGTGAGGGCCTTTGAGATTCAACCTTGACCTGAGTATCTATAGACTGCTAATGTCGGTGAGGGAAGTGCCATCATTGGTAAAGATTCTGTGCTATCACAAATAATCCCTCATCCAGGCTCCTATAAGAAACCCTAGTAAAACACAATGAGTCACCAGAAAAAATAAAGAAAAAAAAAGGTGAAAATGGTAAGGAGGATAGCTGAGATGAGGAAAGAGATGAGCAGGATAGTAAGGAATGAATATACTCAAAACACATCTACAAGGATGCCACAACAAATCCCAGTAGTTTGTGTAATTAATGAATGTCAATTAAACTCAGAGTTGACAGATTCTATCATGGTGCTTATTTCAGTATTTTTAACATAGCTTTTTAAGTGTAAGATAATTGATTTTTATGAAGCTTAAAAACTGAGTGAAGGGTTGGAGGGATGACTTAGAACTTGAGAGAATTTGCAGCCCTTCTGGAGGACTTAGATTTGGTTCCCAGCATCCAAATGGATGTTAACAATCACCTGAAGCTCCAGTTCCAGGGGACTCCATGCCCTCTTCTGACTCCTATGGGCAATACACACAGGCAAAACACTCATATACATAAAAATGCACACATAAAGATAAAAATAAATAAAAGCAACCCTTGACTGACATCCTTCTCCCACAGGGGAAAACCAAACCAAAGCAAACCAAAGCAAATATTGATTGCTCTACAAAATGAGCAGAAGGCTTCTTACAAAGTAAAGCATTTCCCTAATTCTGGGTGTGGTCATTTGAAAGAAAATGGCCCCCAAAGGGAGGGGAACTATTAGGAGGTGTTGGAGGAAGTGTGTTACTGTGGGGGTGGAGTTTGAGGCTTCTTTTCTCAAGTTTATCTCAGTGTGGCAGTCAATTGGCTTCCTGTTGCCTACAAGATGTAGCCTTCTCAGCCTCCGCACCATATCTGCCTGCATACTGCCATGCTCCCCTTCATGATCATAATGGACTGAATCTCTAAAAGCCACCGCAATTAAATGTTTTCTTTATAAGGGTTGCCGTGGTCATGGTGTCTCTTCACATCAATAAAAACCCTAACTAAGACAAGTTAGTACCAGGTACTGGGGTATTGTTGTGATAGGCCTGACCATGTTTTTGTTTGGAGTAATTCAGTCTTTGGTACTTTGGGTTAGGAAGCCAATGGAATGCTTTTAGTACTGCATAATGGGGCATACTGGTGGGAGAATGGAAAACAATGTTGCTGATAATGATTTGAAATGTTGCCAGCTGGTTGAAGAAGTTTCAGAGAATTTTAGTACACTGACTAGAAGTCTTCTTGTGATATTTTGGTAAAGAGAATGGGTGCCTTTTGCCCATGTCCAAAGAATCTGTCTGAGGCTAAAGTAAAGAGTTCCATTGGCAGAAGAAATCTCAAAACAGACTGGTATAGACGCTGTTGTGTGGTTATTAGTGGTAACTCTAATGAAGATTTATAATGAAAAGGAGCAAGTTGAGCAGGATAAATTAAAAATGCAAATTTTGTGGAGAAAAGAGTACCAGGGAGTAGAATGGAAATCAATCCTATATTTAAGGAGATGCATGGATTGAGAAACAGAATACACGGGATGGTAACCTCAGGGCAAGATCTCACCCAGCTAAATTTCCAATTTTTGAAAAGGAACTAAAGAAAAGATTAGTGCTGGGTGTGGTGGGGCACACTTTTAATCCTAGCAATGGGGAGGCGGAGGCAGGCAGATCTCTGAGTTTGAGGCCCATGTGGTCTACAGAGCACATTTCAGGACAGCCAAGCCGTGAAAGACAGAGGGCTGGTGAAGATGTAATTGAACAAGGTGGGCATGGTCTAGTTCCAGCAAGCAGCAGAACTTGACAGCTTCAGCCATGTGGTTGTGACTTTGGAGTTAAGGATAGAAGGACTTATGGAATAAAGCCACTGAGGCCAGGCAGGGGTGTCCCTGTCTAGTAGAGAAGCCATTGTGTGAACTGTGAAGCTGAACCCTGGATTGCCTTGGAGACCCCAACATGTTAAAGATGCCAGAGTTGTGGGATCTCTTCGAGAACAGCTTCTAGCAGAGAGGGAAACCTCCAAGAGAAAGGAATGTGTTGTACTCAATGAAGCTGACAGGAGTAGGGGACCTGAAGAGCATTTTGGCATTAGACATAAAGATTCAGAGTTTGGAGCTTGTCTGGCTGGCTTTCAATCATGTTTTGGTCTAGTATTTCCTCTCTCTGCTCCCTTTCCTGCATTTTGAAATGCAGTATATATCCTGTGACATTATATATGGGAAGTATATGAACTGCTTTTTAAATTTAATTTTACAGGGGATTATAGTTAAGAGACTTACTGCATGAATCTCAGAAGAAACTTTGGACTTTGAAACAAGTTTGGGACTGTTACAGATTATGGAGACTTTTGAAGTTGGACTGAATGCATTTTTGTGTTATGGTATGGTCACAAGCCTTTGGGGGCCAGGAAGTGGAGTGTGGTGGTTTGAAAGAAAATAGCCCCCATTGGGAGTAGCACTATTAGGAAGTGTGGCCTTGTTGGAGTAGACATGGTCATTTTGGAAGAAGTGTGTCACTGTGGGAATGGGGTTTGAGGTCTCTTTTCTCAAGCTTCACTCAGTGTTACAGTCAGTAGACTTCCTGTTGCCTGAAAGATGTAGAACTCTCAGCAATTTCAGTATCATATTTGCCTGCATGCCACCATGCTCCCAGGTATGATGATAATGGACTGATCCTCTAAAACGAGCCAACCCAGTTATATGTTTTCTTTATAAGAGTTGCCATCATCATGGTGTCTCTTCACAGCAATAACAACCCAAACTAAGACACTGGACTTTAGCTCTAATTCATTAACTGACCAATCAATATCTTCTATTGCCATCATTAAATAATTGCATGCTATTTTTATTATGTTTACTACCAGCAAATAATGTTTATGGATAACTGCCCCATCAGGCATTATTTCAATGGAAACCAAATCTAAGTGATATATTCTCAGATTTGTTATTTGTCAGTGAGGAAGTTATTAGACATAACCTTTGAAATTAAAACATCAAAATTATGGATACAAGTGAAAGATTATATGAATGTATTATTTCTTTTCTTCCCCTTCTGATCCATAACTGGCCATAGACAGAAAGAAAAGAGATAGATGCAGATGAGAGATTTTAAAAATATTTTGCAAAAGGCATTTGAGCTCATGAGCCTGGAGAACATTAAAATCTAAAGGTCTTGTAATGCTAAATAGTAGCTGAGTGAGTTGGTTTGTAACACAGAGCTCAGGACTTGGCATTATCAGGAGAGTCTGGGAAAGGATAGCAGCATAGTACTAAAAATTCTCCTTACTCATTAAAGTTAGCTTTTTTTTTTCAAGTGGAAGACTGTAAGGTTTTCTTTGACTAACCTGAAAGGATGTGGCCTGTAAGATGGCTCAGTAGCTGGCCCCAAGATAAGTAACCTGAGTTCAATCCCTAAGACCTACATGATAGAAAGAGAGAAATGACCCCTGAATGTTGTCTTTTGACCTCCCCATATACTGGTATGGTGCTGGAGTACTGCTCCTCATCTCATGCATTCATACATAAATAAATAAATGAATAAATAAATAAATAAGTGTAAGTAAATCAAACTGGGAGGGCAGCCCTCAGGATTCAAAGACAATGTCTGCTAATAAATGGTAACATCCAATAACATTTTATTCATCAATTGTTAAGAATATTTATATGAATATCAGCATAAAGACCACCTTGATGATGGTATAAAGATGCAGAAATTAAAAAAAAACTTAAACAGAATTCTGGGAAGAGAAGACGATACTTAAGAGCCAACCAACCCATCGATAAACACACCATCAAACCGACTACACTATAACCTGTGTTAGAAAAAACAAACAAACCCAAGCCCAAACACAGTCAACCAACTAATAATTTTATTAGACATAGAAGATCACAAAATAACTATAAGAGAAACAAAAAAAGAAGTTAAAGATAAAATCACACCCACACAATTTTAAAAAGAATGATAAGATAACATGGATGGGGTATTAAGAAAAGATACAGAAATAGATATATAGAATCATTCAAAAGAAAGAATAGCTTTGAAGAAAGCCAAATGGAGGACTTTGTTAAGTCAAATATTTGTTCATCATGAAGAACACAAAATTTTAGGTTCTAGATACTCAGTATAGTGGTGCAAGCAAAATGAATGCATCCGGAACCCTTAGGAAGGTCAAAGCCCTAAGGACAGAAAGCATTCAAATTCTTTGAATAAACATAATTTTTAAGGCAGAATACTCTGTTCAAGCCATCAGTAAAGACCTTGAATACGGAAAAAACCTCTTCTAGCTGTATCTCCCATGTTTATTTGTTAGTAAGATATGCATATGTATATATATGTATATACACTCACATATATGCATTTATATGCATGCTTTGACAGCATAAAGTGTTAAATGAAGTTCAAAGGTGTCACAGAGCTAAGACAAAAGCATGCATTTCACTGGCATGTGGGAAGGAAGTCCTGGATACTGTCTACACAATAGGTCTCAGGAGCCAGTCCTAGAATAAGAAGAAAAATTTGAGACTATGAACAAAAAAGGTTCAGAAAAATTTTTGGACATAGGGAGAAAGAATTACTATGAATATTAGTTAACTATGCCTAAGCAATAAAAAATAGAAATGACAGTTTAAATAAATGATGGCCTCAAAGAACCTTAGAAAATGTTATGACTTTCTGTTTCTAATCAACAACAATCAGCTACTCAAGTAAAATGAGTAAGTAATTGTAATATTCTAGAAAGGGGTGACTGCAGGACAGGAAATGTGAACCTAGTGATTATTTAGTACACAAGTAAATAGCAATGTAAATGCTGAATATTTTTATTTGACTAACTTTCATCTTAATTATATGAGAATGAGAAGAGTGATAGATAAAAGCATAATGGTCTGTGATGGGGAATGTCCTTCTGTATGCTGGGAATATATGTTTCTCTTATTGGTTGGTGGGTAAGTGCTGATTGGTCAGTAGCCAGGCAGGAAGTATAGGCAAGGCTACCAGACAAGGAATTCTGGGAAGAGGAAGACAAAGGGAGAGTCACTAGAGAGACACCATGCAGCCACTGGTAAGGTAGAATACCAGGACATTTTCGGTAAGCCAGGACAACATGGAAACACACAGATTAATGAGTCAATAATTAAGAGACGCCCGAGCCATTGGCCAAACATTTCATAAATAATATAAGCCCCTGTGTGTTCATTTGGGACTAAACAACTGCATGACCATGTGGAACAGAAACTTCATCGTTAGGTCTGAGCAAATTACTATATGGAGGTGAATTCCAAGATGCGGTCCAGGGAAACCATTGCTCTTAACAATGAGGACTAGAGAAGGGCAGGGCAAGGTCCTGCTACACTTCATAATAATTATCATAATGCCAATGGATTTTTGGATAAAGAAAACATTAAGGCTTGTATAAGTTTTTTAAAGATTCTATAGAAAAATTTGGAGGTTGGAAATGACTCTGAGAGTAGTATGTTTGCTGTGGACACAGGAGAACCTGGCTTGGAATTCTGGTACCCATGTTAAAATCAAACTAAGCAAAGTGAACCTGTGGTCTCAGTAGTGGGAAAACAGAAACAAGCAGATTACTAGGGTTTTCTGGCAGTCAAATGGTAAATTCCAGACTCAATGAGAAACATGTCTTTAAAAAGGAAAGTGGAGGGCCGGGCGGTGGTGGTGCATGCCTTTAATTCCAGCACTCAGGAGGCAGAGGTAAGCCAAAGCGGATCTCTGTGAGTTCGAGGCCAGGCTGGACTGACAGCCTCAAAAACAATACAGAGAAACCCTGTCTCATAAAACCAAAAAAAAAAAAAAAAAGGAAAGTGGAGAAGAAATTGAGAAAGACACCCCAATGGTGACCTTTGACCCTTACACACACTTGTAGGCATGTATATATGCCCCCTCCCATGGAAATTCAAATGTACACACACACACACACACACACACACACACACACACACACACACACAAGATAATTTCAAATTGCAAGGCAATGTAGAATTGTGAAAAGGGAACAGTACCATGCTATACTGCTTGTGTTTCAAGGTGGCTAGTCCTCTTACATGGTGTGTGAAGAACAATCTCAGACTGTGGACAATAGTCAAAAGTAAAAGATGTGCTTGAAGCACAGGGCTACAACAGTATAGGTCTTTTGAAGCCCTCAATCTATTCTTTATGTGCTGTAGGCAGCAACAAAAATACCGAACATAACCAAACAAAGCACTGAGACTCTGTAAATTCAGTAATTACAGGGATGACATAGCATCAACAGATAAAAGTTTGAAATAGTTTAGTGTTCTGCAACCTGCAGTCTTACTAACAAGCCAATTAGGTGCCAACCAAAACTGCTTCAGCTCCAGGAATACAAGTGGAGAATTATGTAAGAGATCACACAACAACATGGCACCGCACTTGAGTGCCTCCTGATCAACTTGTGCACCCATGGCTTTGCCTGCCCAGAGATTGCTAAGATTCTGAATTAAGACAAGAGAATAGAGTAAGGTGACTGGTCCTTAACTCAGAACACCTGAATTCTTCTGACAAATATGGAGGACCATGTAATCAAAGGAGTAAACTTTGTTTGAATTTTGATTGGCCAGTCAGTTTTCCTACAAAGAGAAGTTAGGACAATTAAGATTTATAGGCCTTCTTCTTCTTCAGACAATTGTAGCTACTTCCTCTGTTAAGAGGAGTATAAAGTTGAATAAGTCATGTCGCTTACATCCTAGTTATTTAGTGAAGGAAAGTAAACCTAATTAATTACTTCTAGACAGAAGAAAATAAGACTCAAAATAATATTATTTAAAATCCTTAAATGGAGCCTTTTATGCAGCCATCAAGCAAACACTTCCTAGTACTTATTTATACATTGAACTTGAAATCAGTTCTTGGAAGATAAGAATGCACATGAAAACTTAGCCAGCTCTGCAGAGGAAAGCATCTTTGCTGGCATTTCTCTATTCTAGTTCAGGCACATGCCATGTGCTTTACATAATGATGTCACATAACTTTCCCAGCAGTCCATGAGGTTGTGGTATTTCTCTGATTTCGTGGAAAAGAAAAGTGAAGCACGCAGGGTTAAATGTTTTGCTAGAGGGCACACAGCTAGTGACGGGAAGAGTTGGGATTTAATTCTAAAACGTTTGGTAAATTTCATATTTTCCAAGACCAGTTTGTGCAACAGTTAGAAGTCTATTACAGAAAAATGAGGGCACATGGCATTGTAGTCACTCTTTTAAATAGAATGATAAAGCTGAATTGGTGTGTTTTGTGTGTCCTTAACCTGTAAAAGTCATTGGTGAAAATAAAAGACAGTGACTTCTAGTGCCCATATAGACATATGGATTTACTCTTTAGTGCTTTTTCTCTATATCGATTTGTGGTTTATAATGTTTATTTTTATATAATCATGGTTGATTAGAAATATGAATCCTTTATGTATATCCACAAACATGTTCTTTTAGATATATAAAATAATTACATACATTTGTTGTTAAGTATTATACATAATTAATATTCCTATGGAGGTGTGTTTTTATTTATCTAAATATGCACAACTTAAATATTGAACAATAGTTTACATCCTGTGGAGTCTATGAATGAGATCTAACATAGAAAAACAACCACTCAGTCATTATCAAGTATATTCAATTACCTATTCTTCAGAGAAAAAGTGGTTTTTGGCAAGTTGTCTAGTTGTCTATGGACATAGAGGGAAGAATATGGGACATTGTATGAAGCACTCATAAAAGCTACCATGGATGGCTTGAATTAAAAACAAAATTTGACAAGTAATTAGTCTATTTCTTCATTAACATCAGCTTTTATGTTTTTTTGAGAATGACACACTGACTAAGATATTTCATTTTAGATTTGGGGCCTACCCAATAGTAACTATTATGCAAATGGTACAAAAACCAATTTTTGAGGTTTAAGATCTACATCAGAACTGAATGGAGGACAATACTTGCCTTTATAATAGAAAATGTCCCTAGAAATAGCCATTTAATATATAATCTTTTTCTTGTTATGGTTAAAATCTTTGTACAGTTTCTTCCTACCAAGGCATATATCATGATGGCTTCATAGATTTTTGACAGCTATTGATATATTTCAATATGGACAATATACAAATATTAAATTGATCATGCTGATAACATATATACAATACATATATACATATATGTAATATCAATAACCTATCTATCAATCGATCTATTTACCTATTCATAATTTTTAGTGGGTTATATACAGCTTCAAATTTAATAATTTGATAACATGACTTAACAAAACTAATCCACATAGATAATTAAGGATACTTAGTATGTCCTAAGGCAAAGAGAATGCAAACTTTCAGGTTTGAGTCAGTAAGTTACTAGGAGTTGGGAAAGAAATTTCTCTGTACTGTGTGACTGTCTCCTGATTGGAATTGTACTGAGTCAATGACCAGTCCCATGCTAACAATTGATATTCCTAGAGAAGAAGCCTCAGGAGGGAGCTTACAGAGGGCTGCAGAGCATTTGACTTAGAGTCTGTCTGCCAGTGCTCAAACACGGGCCTTTCACCTAACCATGCTATCTTGGACACTTGCTTTATTTCTTTGTGTTCTAGCTTTCCTATTCATAAAAGAGAGATTGGCTCCTCTGGAGCTGGGGTTTTAGTTGGTTGTGAGCCACCTGATGTGGTTGCTGGGAAGCAAACTTGGTTCCTTCTGGAAGAGCAGGAAGCACTATAAAATACTAAGCCACTTCTCTAGCACCCATAAACATAACTTTTGACCCACAATCCTCTGCTCAAACCATCAGTGAAGACCTTGAACATGGAAGACACCACTTCCGGATGCATCTCTAATGCATTTATGGGGTTAGGGATGTGGTTTAGGGGATAACAGTGCCTGTTGTAAACAACAGGAGAAAGTAAGTTCCAATCTCCAGCAACTATGCAAAAACTGAGTTGTAGTTGAGTCTTCCTGTAACACACAGTGCCCAGGATATCAGAAACAGGTGGATTACGGGAGCTTACTGGCTGTCAGTGTTGATCCAGGTTCACTGAGAGACCTTGCCTCAGGGGAATAGGCAGAGAAGGCTAGATCAGATCAGGACAGCCACTGTCTTCCTCTGTCATTTATGTATGTGCGTGTGCACAGGCACCCTTACACACTTGTACACATACACCATACATATGCATGCATATGCAAAATAATGAGAGATGTATTTATAGTTTTAGAGACTATGACTGGTATGTGATAAATACACGATGAATTTGTTCCCGGTTATGATATACCATCTAAGTTCAATGGCATTGTAGAGACAGTGTAGACAATGGTGCGGTCCCAAATGGTTCTTTTGGGCTAGTCCTTTAAGGATCTGGAAGTTTGGGGCATCAAACATTTCATTTATTTAGCTGATATAGGTAATACTACGTCTTATTATTGAGCTAATGATGAGGTTGAAGTCTTGGTATGAAGATTAATAGAAATTTAGGAGAAATATGGGTTGGAGTTACACTAACAAATGCTATTTAGTGAAGCCATCAGGAGGTGGAGCCGTGATCAGCCCTCATGTGTGTATAGACATGGACAGACATCTCTGGACGAAGTTGTATGTTGTTTGGTACTTACTGACTAAATTCCTTGTATGTGCACAAATATGTATGTATATGGTGGGTAATTTATGTGAAAGTAGGGATGAGATGGGGAAGGGGGGAAGGAGAGACGGAAAGAGAGAGATGACAAAAGTATTATCCAAGGTATAACAGACTAAAATTGCATAAATATCTCTGGATGAGTTTTAATACTTTAAAAATTTGTTTAGAGGCAACCCTGGACAAAGCGATTACAGTTTTCTTGTTTTTTTTTTTTGAGATAGGTTCTCTCTAAGCAGCCATGGCTGGCCTTGAACCACCCGAAAAGCCACCTGCTTCAGCCTGCAGAGCACTGAGATTTCAGGCAGCATCCTACCTGGCTCATTGTTTTCTATTTAAAGTTTCTGCTTTTGTCCTTTGGATGGAGCTGATTCTACATAACTTTACAAATGGGTATTGCTTCCATGCTTGCTAAAAAGCTCCAGCAAAGCTACCTAGTCCCTTCTGCATTGAAGCTAAGGCTTTCTTGAGAATAAACCTTGCTAGCCTACCTCCAGGGTGTCGCAACTCCTCAAGCCCTTTCCTTCAGAAATGTGAAGAGTGGTACTAGGCTCCTTCTCTATTAAGGGGTGGGATGCTAACCTAAAATACCCTTCAATTTAAATATATTTCTCTTTTTAAACTTATAATGGGATCCTGGCATACAGACAACCTCAAACCATTCGCTTGCCACTGTTGGGGAATTCCCCTGAAACCCAGGGCAGCGTGAAAATGGGAAGAAAGTAATTTTTTCTAAAACAGGTGGATGGCTGTTTCGGTCAGGTTTGTTCTAAGATTAAAGAGGAAATGCCTCCTTCCTCCACCCTATTGCCCCAGACCACTCTTAAGGAGTCATTTCAGGTCGGTTCTCTTGGGACAGGTAGCTACTTGGACTTCATAGTTCTTACAAGGGGGATATTAGACTAGGCGGTTGGAAAAGTGTGTTTATTTTTATTCTGCACAAGACAGGGTGAAGTCAGCCATGCTTTGTAGATGTATGTGTGGCTATGTCCATAGAATCATGTAATCTCTGTGTACATGAGTATTGTACACACACACACACACACACACACACACACACACACACACATACACACACACACGTAACGAGACTGGATAGTGAATTTCCATGACCGCCCTTAATCCGGAAAAAAAGCTGTGTCCCTTTGGATTTGCTGTGAGAATTCTGAATTTCTGGTTAAAAAGCTCTCCGCTTGAAGATGTCTGTTGGAAATCCCTGCCATTGCTATTGTCAGAGGTCATTAAACGTACAGGGAAGAGGCAAGACATGGATGCTCTTCCCTGTCTCAAATGAGCAAGGGTTAGCTCAGAATGCTGGCAGATGAGCAAGTTATATACAATCTCAGGGACTCCAGTCCCCTCCTGGGGACTGCTAAATTCTATGCCACCGTGAAGTGGCTCAGAAATGAGCCGACAAAGAAGTCCATCGACTTTAACGTGAATATGCTTGAATCACACAGAAGACAAGAATAAATCACCTTACAAATGTGTCTGGTGCAATTTTCCTGTCTCCTTCCAGTTCCCCCACCCCCAGCCCTTTTGTTCTTTGTGGCGGGTTCTTTTTTTTTTTTTTTTTTTTTTTGAGCGGCGGCAGCAGCAGCAGCCAGAAGTCCTTTTTGGGGGGATTTTTCTCTGGGTGACTAGGGTGTGGGCTAGGTATTGCTGCTGCAGTGTGAATCTTTTAAAAATTGCCCAAGACATATTTAAGAGCCTGCTCTAGGAGGAACGGCTCTCCCAGGCATAATTTTTGGTGCTGGTTGCAGCAGGGAGCGTATGCTGGGAGGAAAGTATTATTTTTCTAAATGGAAGGTGTCAGATGGTCACGCAATGTGACTGCATGTTCGAGATCACTGCCTCCCATCTGCAATTTGTGACGTGTGAAAGATTCTGCCCAAATGTGCTCACCAACCGGAAATCCTCAGCACTTTTTTCCCTTATCAGGAGAGACCAAGATAACCAATGGTTTACAGATCAGGGATCCTATCAAATTAATATCACTGTAGGATAAAATCTGTTTTAAATACAACTCCTAAAACTCCGGCGAAGTTAACTAGTACAAACAGGTTCATCCATCTGACTAAGAACCTCAGCTCAGAAAACAACAAAATGGAACGTGCTTATTGCTGAAGCTCTCCTCAAGGCAGTCCTCCTGCTCAGAGCTCTCACAAGCAGGCTGGAGCCAAAGGATGATAGATTTTCTTCCTGCTAATTAATGTCAACCAAATGACAGCCATCCGCCCAGAATGAAGGAAAGTGTTTTCAAATCAGTTCTGAGTTTGGTTTGTCTCACGCGTCTTTGAGCCATTTACGTATTAACCGAGTAAAGCTCTGAAAAGGGCAGACAGTTTGGCTTGTGCCTCAGTAAGGGGTTCAGCACTTGGCATATGAACCCACTGAATTGTTTGTTCTTGACTAGCCACAATTCCAAGACTTGTAAAAAGACTCACAAGGTGCTTTGGACATCAACCAGCTCACACAAAACCGTATCTTGATGAGGTGAGTACAAATGAATCAGAATCAAGCTGAGCTAAAGTTGCCTTGCTCTGCAAGGGGCAACTCCCCAAGCCACACCTGGAGATTTACCACCAATGCCCCTTTGTAGAGGTCTGGCCTAACAGGGGCTCTGCCTAATTCTAACCTGAGGGAGCGCAAAGCTTCATGGGTCTTCCTCAAATCTTTCTTTTTTCTTCTGTATAAAATGGGGAAGGGAGGCTAGATGGAAAGAAACTCTCGGGTGAGTGTACAGCTCTTTTCTTCCCCCAATCATTTTATAGTGTGTATTTTGCATCACAAAGCTCTTCGGGATCAGTGAGGAAACACAGAGGGATTAAGGAGGCAGGAGATGGATCATCTTCATTTTGTGAAGCAGCATGGACTGCTGACTGCAGGGAGTTGAAAGAAAGCATCACAGAGGGCTGGAATGTTCCACACTGAGAAGCCCTCAGCTGCTATCCAAAGGCATGCCCCCATCGCCTCAGCCCATGTCCAAACGCCACTGGAGAGACAAAGAATGCCATGACTCAGTCATCACCTACACCACGGACCTTGATCTTTTCAGGGTTGACCTAGGGAGGGCTGAGCCAATATAGCTGTGATAAGAGATGATAGATAGAATTACATCTGATGTGTTGAACAGAGATGTTAAGCATCCAAGAGAAGGTTGGTCTCCAGAGCCCTATCAGCAAACAGCAACATTAACAGTCAGACACAGCCTTTGACTCAGGAACAGTCCTTGCAATGACTCTATGCATCACTCTGCAATGGAAAGCTAAATCAATGCTGGGTCTTAAATCAGAGGGGTCCCAAGTCTATAGGTTTGCAACATCAGGGTTCTGTTTTAAAGTTCAGTGGTGTTTCTAAGGTATACTTAGGGCTGAGGAGTGTGTCGAACCTAGCAGGTGATATTTACTCTTGGTGGAAAGTTATTCCAGGTGGCAGATATCCTTCTAACTACTACTTCTTTACCCTACCAGTACACAGCATTCCTTGCTATTCTTGTATAGAGGTATCTTTGCTGTATTGTATTTGGAGGGACGCTGTTGAGTGCGAGCTGTGGCCTGAATCTGATTTCAGTTTTCAGTGTGCTGAAACCTTAGGAGTGTCCAGGAGGGTCTTTCGGTGCATTGGAGTGCATGGCGACACCTGTGTTCCTCACTTCTCTCCTCATGGGTAGTGTGCTCTCAGGATACTCCCCAGGACACTGGGCACTCTAGCTCCCATCCCTGAACAATCTGAAACTTGTCGGGAGATGGAGTGATGCTTCAAAAGAACTCTTTCTAATATAGAAAGCCAGCAGCCTCAGCCTCACCTGTGCCAACTCTATGACATCTTGCATGATGGAGAGAAAGACACAGCCCTGATTCCAAAGGGCCTCACTTCACAGCTCATGGGGACTTCCGTAACATTTCCCTAGAGTGCTGTCCCATTCTTCTTCATGTTTGGATGCAGAAGTGTGGAAGAGGAAAGATGCTCTCAGAGGAGGTGATAAGCATACAAGAGAGTGTTGGTCCCTAATGACACACAAGCAAACAGCAACAACAGTAAAACTAACAGAAACACAGGCCTTTGACTCAGTGGCAGCCTCTTGCATTGATTCTTTCCATTAATATCAGGATTAAAAATTAAACGCTGTTTTTTGAATATTTCTTGGTTTGGCTCCCTTCTTTCTCATTCTTTGGAGATGCTGATTAATATCTCAGGAGGACTGTGTGTGTGTGTGTGTGTGTGTGTGTGTGCATGGTGGGAGACCAATTGTTTGGACTCACAGAATCAATGCTGGCTTAGACATTTTGGAAAGGCTGAGTAGTTAACACAATAATTAAAATGATACCACAGAGGAGAGAAAAAAGGAAAGAAATTTAGAAGGGTAACAGAAAAGATTGCATTAGTTATATTTTTCTGCCTGTTACTTTCAAGGCCTTGACACACCTTAAATGTTGGCATTCCTTTTTTACTAACGTTTATCTCTTCTCATTTCACATTTCCTTCCTGAGATTTCATCTGTTTCAGTTGCCGATTTTATTTTAGCCTCTTGAATTCCAAAAAGAGACTGCTTAGCTTCTAATTCTTTTCCTGAGTGGAGAGATGTATAATCATTCACCTGCCAGACGGCCATCCTTGACTGGGACTTCTCACGGGCATCTCAGAATTAATGTCAAAAACACCCCCTGTGATTCTCCCTCCACAGCCTCTGCTTCTCTTGCTGCCTGTCTCACATATTAACACCACTCTAACCAGATGACCAAGTGTAATCTTAGCCCTTGAGAAGCTGAGGGGTGAGCATTGAGAATCAGAGGCTATTCCTGGGCTACAGTAGACTGTCAAAAGAAGCATCAAACTAACGAATCTCATTGGATGTCTATTTCCCTATGCCTGCAACCAGCTAATCATTAAATCAGAATCCTGTTCCTTACATATCTCCATGTGTTTTTAGTTGGCTATTTCTAAGCCCATTAGCCGGAATGTCACATGTCCCAATCCTTAGATACTATGGATATTTTATGTCACGTGGCAACAGAGATTGCAGATATGATTAAATAAAGCACCTGAAAGGGAGATGAATTTCTGTTTTATACGAATAACCCAATATAATCATAAGGTTCCTTATAGAATCAGGAGGCTTAGTAGGAGAATGGGAGGATGGAAAGACAGAAGCAGAGGTAGGTAGGAATGACATGGGACCAGGAACAAAGGAATAGAGGAAGTAGAAAGAGCAGAAAACAACATCAAAAGATTCTCCTACTCACATACTACTGGGTTGACAACACCAACCATCTCCATTGCCAAGAGAAAGAACACTGTATTTAGACGTGGTGCTTCAGAACAGTGTCTACCCCACCGTATATGGGTTAATCACTTCATTTCTCTGGGATTTAGCTTTTCGCCTGTAAAAGCAGAATGACAGAAATTTCCAAGCTCCAATATTAGATGGTGAAGGTATTATTAATTAGAGAATAATATATGTGATTATTTCCAGACATTAAAAAGGGGCAGAAGGCATGCTTACAAGATCATTCACTACTGACATCCTCTGACAAGCTCAGTAGTGAGCGGAAGATAAGAGCATCCTGACCACACTGGGCCATGCCATTCTCATAAGAGAGTGTGCAGCTATAATCTGAACAAACCCCTACAAATAGGAAAAGAGCATCTAGGAAATAAGAAAGACAAATTTATAAAAAATGGTTTTCTGCATTATTAGAACACCCTGGACTCAATTTGCCGTAAGAACAGGCCTTTAAATCTAAACAGCGAATTCCTACGTGAACAAATCGCACAGCATTCAACCCAAAGCTTCAGTTTGCTGGCTTACCCTTCAAGGATAGTGAGCCTTCTAAATATATTTAATGAATGCAAATGTTCATTTTATGGTGATCTTTGCCTTAGTTAGGGCTTCTATTGCTATGATGAAACAGCATGACCAAAAAACAAGTTGGGAAGTGTGGTAGTTTGAATGTAATTGGCCTCCATAAGCTCATAGAGAATGGTACCATTAGGAGGTGTGGCCTAGTTGAAGTGGATACAGCCTTGCTGGAGGAAGTGTGTCAATATGGGGGCAGACTCTGAGGTCTCTTTTATTTCCTTCAGTGTGACTTTCAGACCATTTCTTGCTGCCTGCAAGATGCAGGGCTCTCAGCTACGTTGTCAGCACCGTGTCTGCCTGCATGGCGTCATGCTCACTGCCATGCTTGTGCCATTATGATCATGGGCTGGCATTCTGAAATGGAAAGCCACCCCCAATTAAACGTTTTCCTTATAGGAGTCGCCATGGCCATAGTGTCTCTTCACAGCAATAGAAACCCTAACTAATACTTCCACAGCACTGTTCATCATTAGAGGAAGTCAGGATGGAAATTCAAAAAGGATTGGAACCTGGAGGCAGGAGCTGACTCAGAGGCCATAGAAGGGCGCTGCTTATTGCCTTGCTCCTCATGGCTTGCTTAGCGTTCTTCTGTATAGAATCCAGGACAGCAACCCATGGATGACGTCACCTTCAATGGGTTAATCAAGAAAATGAAGCACAGGCTTGCCTACAGCCCAGTCTTATGGAGGCATTTTCTTAACTGAGGCTGCCTCTTCTCTGATGACTGACTACAGGTGTGTCAAGCTGACATACAAGTGACCAGGACAATCTTGAATGTAAATCTGCCATGATATTCTTGCTTTTGATTTCTTGTCATTGTCTTTGACCCTAAACAAAAGCTACCCTACATCTATAAGTAATGGTAGAGATTTGCAGACTCCTTCAACACTCAGGGCTGGTGGTAAGGTGTTACCATGGCAAAGTCAATTCAGCACTCACCTGGACTACGTTTGGTGGCCCTGACACTTAAGATGAGCTATCAACATCCTAAGAGTGCTGGAAATCTGCTCAGTGAGGAGAGAAAATGTCAACACACAATGAAAAGAGCATTCCAAGGTCTTCCGTGGGAGTTATTTTGTCAGTGGGAGCGCTTTCAACTCCATCCGACAACTCAAAATCAGTGGCAATGTTAGAATCCCTCCAAGTCTTTATGAGGTGAGGAAAGCCATCAGGCAGATGAAAAACAAGGCAGCATCTGGAGCTGGTGGGATCCCCGCTGAAACCTTCAACTCGGCTCAGAAAGGCACACGCTATGGTTCCTCGCTCTCATCCCGGAGCTGGAGAATGGTGAAGAAGTTCCAATTGACATCTGAATGCTGCAGTTGTGATCATTTCGAGACAGAGATGCAAAGATAATTAGCAAAAGAAACACTCGCCCATCCAATTCTGAAGACTTCTCGCTGAAGCGGGCTTCCTTGGTCACGGCAGACACGTACAAAAATTGCTTCTGCTATAATTTCAGCTGTCTGGCAAGAGCGCTTCATCTCCTAGTTTGCTTGGAAATGAACAGACACCAAGCAGTGCAGGCCAGTGAAGACACCCACTGCATTGTTTTTAGTTCCATGTGCTTGCTCAGCCCTTGGAATTTTCTAAGGCAAGAGTTGCCTGATTAATTATCTTGTCTCCTTAGTCTCATAGACTCCACAGACAGCATGGTAGATGCAGGCTATCATAATTGATGAATTAATGAATTAATTGAACATTACTCAGCTACTTCAATGTTAGCCAGAGAAAGATCAGTTACATGCATATAAAATCTAACAAATAAATGAGAGCTGCAATTCGGCCCCAGGCTCTCCAGCTACATTGGTAGAATGACGAACAGAAACAGGATAGCACCGGGCTGTGGATGGCTCAGTTGGCAGATCACTTCTGTTTAAGCATGAAGGCCTGAGACCTGATTCCAGAACCTATGCAAACCCCAGGCACTGCTTTAGGAATATACAGTCCCAGGGCGAAGAGGCAGAGAAAGGGTCGGAGCTGGCTGGATCGTTCATCTACCCAAATCTGTGAGCTCCAGGTTTAGTTGGAGTTATTGTCCCCAAAGTAAGGTGGAGACTATACATCAACTATACATGCATGTGAACCTACACACACATCAATGCACACACAAAATAATATTAAACAATGACACAGAGCATGCACATTTATTCCTATCCACTTCCTACCTCACAGAGGGTACATGGTGGAGAAGAGAACTGGAGATTGGTAAAGGTGGGAAACATAGCCAAGAAAAATCTTGGGCTTCAAACTTTGCGTAATAGTTGTTGATTTTGTTTCTGATCAGAGCTGAGCAGCAATCTACCTCAGGGTCAAAAATGAGCAGATCAGGTAGCATTCCATCCCACCGTCCTCCCCGCCGCCCCTCCCTTCCTGTAGCCTGCCGATGACTGAGCCGGGATAAGAGGTTAGACTGGTCTTCCCCCTCAAATCAGGGCCATCTTGTAAAGTTTGTATTTTGCTGCCCTGTGTGCAAGCCAGAAGGCCAAGCAGAATTGTCTCTGGGAAGCTGTGTGGGGGCTGGGGTGGAGACAGGGAGGGACGTTTCTCCGTCTCGTAGGCACTGAGATAACACAGTACATTGTGTTAATTAACACTTAAAGCTGCTGCAGACTAAAACAAACAAACGCGCACCCATTCTGGTTCCACTTCCAAGACCGCATCCGGAGGAGGCCGGAACACAGTTTGTTTTACAGCTTCCCTGGTCACGTGGGCCTCAGTATAATGAAACCCCTCTAATCCCTATTTTTCTAAAGTCTGTGTAGATACAGATGGCTCTGTTTTGGTCTCTGGGTTTTATTCTTATTTTGCCACAATTTTAACCTTTTATGTATTTCTTTCTGTGAGATATTCTCACTGATTTCCTCCCTGCCTGGGGGCTCTGAGAGGTCTTTGGTTTCCATTTCCTAACCATTCTGTGCTGTTGTTCTCTGGAATATTTGGGATTTTAAAATTGCAGAAGAACGATGACCATGGTTACTTGAGGATTCTGGCGCAGCGGGAGGTCAATTTGTGATTCATGAGAAATCCACTATCAGTTTCATCTTTTTTCATAAAAGACTGAGGAAGAGATGTTTAATTTTCAAAGTAGCCATAATTAGATGTGTCTGGAAGATCATTTACAGTGGAGACAGGTCCCTAAAAGTATGCCTTTATGTTGTAGGCCTATTGGGAGACTAGGAAGGGACATGTGCAATCTGATGCATGCCCTGGAAGAAACAGAATCAAGAGATTGTCCAGCCTCACAGACAGGAAAGAAAGAAAGAGAGGAAGAGAGAGAGAGAGACAGAGAGAGAGGAAGAGAGAGAGAGAGAGAGAGAGAGAGAGAGAGAGAGAGAGAGAGAGAGAGAGAGAGACAGAGAGAGAGAGAGAGAGAGAGAGACAGAGAGAGAGAGGAAAAACAATGACAAACTTCGTCAGGCTACAAAGCACTGTTGGTGGGTGTCACCTACCAGTTTTAGGTTCCCATAGAAAGGCCAAATGTAAAAAAGACAGCCATATCCCCGTGTTTGTTTGAGTGAGGCAGACCTGGGAAGGATGGAATTAGAAGCCTCTGCATTGTTGGAGCAGTCATTCAAGCATGAGTAGGGTGGAATTCCATCTGTTCAGTTCAGCTTGCTTCAGTGAGCCGGGTCACTTTCAACGGTTCACTGGGTTGTGACTATCTAAAAATTATAGTTAATGCGTTTTAAAAATCTTGAGCTGCATGACAAGATTGCCTTATTACTTGTTTTTCCTTGCCCCTGAGTTCATCATCTCTGAGGATGGGTAAACTGGAGTGCCTCCCTGATGACGCTGGGAACCGGGTGTCTGAGTCCTTCATCCGATGCTCCCCCTTCAAAATGACAGAGGTACCTTATTTCTATCCTTCTCTTGCTCCATCTTCTCCCTGGCTGGAGTTTAGTGGCCGAGATGATAATTTCTCACTCATGTGAGCTGAATCTGGGAACATCTTTTCTGAGGTCGAGGTAAGAGGCAAGAGTAGAGCTAGAAAGTAGAAAAACTATTAAGAAAAACATAATTACATGAGGGGAAAACCATAGTTCATGTTTCACAGGAAAGTATGACAGTCTCAGAGCACAGGACAGTCCAGGGAAGTGTTCTTCCCAAGGTGGGGCTCCTGTCCACTGCCATAGTTAAGAGCAGGTGGTTGCTTCAGAGGGCACAGGAAAACTGTGTTCTCAGCTTTTGTGATCGTGAAGTTGTTTTTCTCTGTGTTGACAGAAGTTTCTGTCCTGTCTGGTCCTGCAGTCGTTTAGTCCCAAATGAATACACAGAAGCTTATATTAATTATAAACTGTCTGGTCAGGCTTCTTACTGGCTAGCTTTCTCTTAATTATTAACCTATTTCTCTTAATCTGTGTATCTCCACGTGGTCTTGGCTTACTGATGATGCCCAGGTCTCTTGCTTCCTGGGCAGCCACATGGTGTCTCACTGACTCTGCCTACTACCTTTTTTATTTTTACCTCTGTCTGGATTTCCCATCTGGCTAAATCCTGCCTGTCCATTGGCCAAAATACCTCTATTCATCAACCAATAAGAGAAACATATATTCATAGCATACAGAAGAACATCTCCCATCATCTCTGAGTGACAATGCAAGCTTCTTACCACAAGGTGAGATGAAGTTTTTGAAACTGGGGGCACTATGAAATATGTATGCTTGTGTGTGTGTGTGTGTCTGTCTGTAGGGAGTAGAGGTGAGATTGAACTACAAAGAGAATACCTTTAAATCAAAGAAGAAAAGACTAGTCATGGGAATAAGCACAAGTGAGTAGATTTTGTTCCATCACCTCCTTTGGGTGACCTTGATTTTATTAGCCATGTCATCTTTACCTATTAAAATGCATCTTCTTCCTGTTGGCTACTAGTCAATGTGGCCTATTGTTGCAAAGCCCTAGTTGATACCTCAGTGTGTGTTATCATTGGGGGTAGGGCAATGGACAAGAACAGTAATGGTTGAAGGTGACACTTTAAGCTTTCAAATAGGAAGTGACACAAAACCAGCCTAAGGACAGTTACAAGTTTAAAAACAACAATTCTTCCAGAAGAAATAATGATGATGATGATGATGATGATGATGATGATGATGATGATAATGTCTTTGTCATCACAGGGGCTGTTGCTACTGAAGGGTGATGAAGAGTATCTGCATAACCCTTACCCTTGGTGCCACATTTATTTGATATTCAGGTGTGGCTAATTATATTAGTGTTATCTGGCCCTATTGAAATTCAATTTTAGGAGCTAACTACTTCCCCATGGAAAGGAGGTTCTTCATGGTGTGGTGTCTGGAGAGCATTGCAATTGTAAATGTATTTTTTATCATTCAATAGATGAATGACAAAGCACTTACTGACTGCAGAGACTCCTCTTATGCTCAAACAGGGTGGAGTCACACAGTGATTTGGGGATGTAAGTTAGGTTTTTTGAGGAAGGGGCTACCCCCACCCCTGCTTTCCTCAGCATGCTTTTCTCTAGCCTTTCTCTAGAGATGGTTCACCAGCAGAGGTCAGAGTAGCTCTCAGTTCTGAACCAGGGCTCTTCAGCAGTGTGGGATTGACTTTAGCCAATGTCCCCCAGTAGTTCCCACTGGAGTAACTAGCGAGGCAGGACACAGACTAAAGAAATCTCCTTTGAGACTGAAATCCTTCATCTCCCACCTCTTCTCTACATTTCTGCCAAGATGGCGTTTTTCAAATATGGATGAGATAGATCTGCCCAGCTTTCCACAGTGCAAAATGTGATCTTAGACCACAAGAGGGTTTCCCCTTTTCTTTGCATTATCCCAACATTCTCTCCAGGCTCATTATTTTTTGTTGAGTTTTTACTCACCCATCCAACTCATACCAGCACTTTTCTTCCCAGAAGATTTTTCCAATGTTTCTGCCCAGCCCATCTATCCTCTAGCCTACCACGGAATAACCATTTCAGAGTATTTGAATGCTGTGTATTGACTTTTTCTTCACTACCCCTATCTAGATAGTGTAGCAACTAAATCCAGGGGTATAGCCATGCTTGTTGAAAAAGAAAAAAAAGACTTAATTGTATAGGAAAATCTGCTGTTTTATATGACGTTCTAAATCTGTTTTCTACTCCAGATACTCAATTTAATATAGTCCCAAGGTATTATTCCCATCTCTGCTACTTTCTTTCATATTTATGAATATAAGTGTATTTGAACATGTACCAGTTTATTGGCTTTATCTATTAGCAGAATATAAGCTCCACAAAAGCAAAGGCATTGTCCCTTTTTGTTTACATTATAACACCCATTCCTATCTTTGTGCCCATTTAGTATTTGTGAATAATGTAACAAATAAACACATGTGCTGATAGAGGCTGTCAGGATGCAGATACTTCCCTTACAGTGGTTTGGATGATAGACAAATCTACCACTTCCTTCTTCAATTTCAGGTTGAAAGTAGTTTTTGTAACTGTTTAAAAGATCTCCTGCCCAGAAAAGGGAAAATACTGAGTGACAAATTTACAAAGAAACCCTTTTACGTGTTGACTATGGAATCCTTTTATGAATGGCTGACTTCCCTCAGTCCATGCCCCACTGATTACCCACCCCTTTTTCCTCTCCCTGCTTCTTTTTCCTACTCACAGATCTGCCCAGAGCTGCTGGCTAAGCCGTCCCTAATACAAAGGGGAATTAATACTGTAGAACATTTGGGATTCAGTGAGCACTCCACTGTGATGCTTTAAGAAACCAAGGCAGGCTTTTATCTCTGGCTGTGTAGGTTGGAATCTTAACACAATGGAACATAGCTCATCCTGACCCTGGCTGACTATGTGAAGTGTTAGGTAACACTACTGTGAAAGGTGAAAGTTTAGAGCAATCAGGGAGCCACATTTTTACTTTTCATGTTAGCCCTAAAGAATAATATGAGCTTTTAGTAGGAGAACAGGTGAGTTAAAGGTGGAGTGTGTGTGTGTGTGTGTGTGTGTGTGTGTGTGTGTGTGTCCTTAGGTTAGGCTAGTGGTACAGTCCTTTGTGGTATAGTATAGTATTACATGCATTTATTTCTATGATTTGAGTTGCTTCTGGTAACCGAGCCTGCTAACAGAAAGGAAGTTCCACCAAACACAGACGTACCTAGTGAATTTTTGTTCCCTCTCAGTTTTACTGGTCTTTTCTGGGCTTCCAAGACAATAAGTCTGGCACCAACACTCAATCTACCTGGAGCCAGGAACTGAAAGAGCTCAAGACTGTGGATATGAAAGAATTCATAAGTGACACTGGAAAGCTGTTCAATCTTTGGTGCTCAGCCTGTCTCCTTGAAAAATTCATAGTCGTGGAGGCTACTGTGCAGGTTACTGAGAAAATGGAGTGGAGAATGTAAGAGGCATTCTACACCAGTGTCTAGCACTCTGTGAGTAAAGTGTTATTCCCTGCTTACATACCCTGGGACTCTTTCTTTCTTCACACAATGTCTCATCAGATATGAACAACAGTAGTCAGGAACTCAAAGGCATTCACTAGTGGCAAAGAGCGTGGATTCTGGAACCAGGCGGCTTGGCTTTGAATTCCAGCTCCTTACCTGACTGAGGAAGTGATTTTGGGCAATCTCTCTCTCTCTCTCTTTCTCTCTCTCTCTCTCTCTCTCTCTCTCTCTCTCTCTCTCTCTCTCTCTCTCTCTTTCTCCCTCTCTCTCTCTCTCGTAGTAAACATGTAAGAGGTGGTTGCAGTCATACTATCATTTTTGTCACTAAAGGGTAGCGGCATTCTACAGAACAGACATACTGTACAATTACATACTATAGAGCACACCGCTATAGAGGTCCTTAGTTCTTTTCCAAATCTCTAAGGAAATTCTGCTCTTTCCCTTCCCCATGAAGCTCCTTACACCAACAGATCTCCTGGGAAATCAGGAAGATTGTCCTCTCAAAAGAAAGGATATAAAAACATGTTCTTCCATCCAGAAGGCTGGAAACTGGAGGTGACTACCATCTTGGAATCTGTATTATCTGTTGGGTCAGACCATATCAAGCTCTCACAACCAGGACCAGAGGTGGCTAGTAATCTAAATATCCCCTACATTAAATGTATAACTAGGGGCTCCACCAAGTTCCCTCAACCAGGACCACAGGTGGATAATAGCCCAAATGACCTCGGTGCTATCTGTATGACTGAGACCATTCCTGATACTTTCCTAGACCCTTAAGCTAATATATGCAGCTTATCTCTAGAACTCATCTTCTTGGAAGAAATGACATGTACTTTGAGTTGATTTTCAATGTAATTATGCCTCCTTGTACATCAGGGATCGTATTACACCAGGAAACCTTTTTCCTAATTGAAGTGAATTTAAGTATGCCGGCAGCAAACCTCCTGGAACCAGACTCTCGAAGTTTAAGTTGGGCTGAACTGAGTTTTCATTCTCACCTCTTGTCATCCTGCCTGCCATGACACTGGCAGGGACCCCCACACCCAGGCTGGTACTTCTTTCTATGTAAAACAGGCCAGTTCTTGATACTCACTTCCATTTCCCATCTATCGGGGAGCAGAGCAACTCAATCAAGCAAAAACTAAAAGGGGATTCCTCCTCAATAGGCCCACGGCTGCAGAAACTATATTTCCACAGCATGTTCAGGTCATGTGATCAATATATATTATCTAGCACCAAAGTTGCAGATAGGCTTTTGCTCTTACTTTCTGTGACACAACCACAAAACCTTCCTCAGTCACATCTGACTTGAATACTGAGTATCTTAGTCTAATTATATTTCATGAGTAGTAGCACTTTGGTGTTTCTAAGAATAATTTTTGGTTGTGGGGAATGAACCTAAGAGTTCACACATGCAAGACAAATACTCTCCCACTGAGTTAGGCCTTCAGTCTACTTCTCTCAGGTGCTGGGGATTGAATAGGTTGAATCTTGCATATACAAGGCAAGCACTTATGCCTAACTCTTCAAAATTTCTTAAACTCGGCATTTATTATTTATTAGTATGTAGGTATATGTGCATGTGTGTACAGGTGTACATGTGCATCACTCCTTAAGTGATGTCTACCTTTTTGTTTTGGAGACAGGGTCTCTCAGTGACTAGCTAGGTTGGATAACTCATTTCAGTTATCTACATGGCTTTACCTCCCTAGGACTGGGATTACATCACAACTGGCATTTCAGCATGAGTTCTGGCCATCAAACTCATGTCCTCAAACTTGAAAAGCAAGAATTTTACCAACTGAACAGTCCTAACCTTTATTTCAAGACAGGCCCTTTTAATTTACTGGTTTCTATGTAGCACAGATAGGTCCTGACCTCTCAATCTTTCTACTTGGCCTCTCTAGTTACTGGGATAAAAGGCCTATGAAATAAGTTCAGGCTAGCCTGTTGGCTTTTACAGAACTGATTTCCTAACTATGCATCATTGTCTGTAAACACCTGAACCAGCCCCTGGGTTCCTCAGGTAGAGTCTTAGCTTTCATTCTTTTTTCTTTTTTTTTTTTTGAGACAGGGTTTCTCTGTATTGTTTTGGAGGCTGTCCTGGAACTCACTTTGTAGACCAGGCTGGTCTCAAACTCACAGAGATCCGCCTGCCTCTGCCTGCTGAGTTAGCTTTCATTTTTTTTTCTACTTGTGATACCAAGTGCCTTATGGTATCAATACAGAATGAAAACTCAGACTACCAAGATACACATCAACATGGTACCCAGAGGTCCTGTGTATGTGCTTGAGTTTCAGGGTAGTCCTGCAGGTGTACTTATTTTACAATTTCTTATTGGAGTAGACACTAGATGTGAGAAAGGTCAAGTAGTTTATCAAGATCAAGAAGGCAATTTCTGGAATTGGGGCAAAAAATTTAGAGTTTAAGTTTCAAAAACTAGGTAGTTTTTGTATTGGACTATGCTGCTTCTTTCTTTTAAAAAATAAATATTAGGTTTAGCTGCAAAAATTTAAATTTATAGACTATTTTATTTAAAGAATTTATTTATTTGCTTGCTTGCTTGCCCTTTGAGACAAGGTTTCTCTGCATAGCCCTGGCTGTCCTGGAACTTACTTTGTAAACCAGGCTGACCTTGAACTCAGATATCTGCCTGCCTCTGCCTCCCACCTGACTTATTTTTAAATATTTTCATCTGAAATAGAATTACAGTATTTACACTCTCCCTTTCCTCCTTCCAGCTTTTCATGATTTTTTACTCTCAGGTTGATAGCCTCTTTCTTTGACCTTATTTGTTACATATGCATGTGTGCAAACATACATAAATAGAACTGGTGAGTTAATTTTTGTTTTTTTTTTGTGTACATAGTTTCATGACTGACCAGTCTGTACTGGACAACCAATAAGGGATCTCATCCCTGAAGAGGCTAATTCTCCTCCTCCCATCAGTCGGTAATTGCCTGTAGTTCTTTGTCTAGGGGTGAGACCTCAGGAAAATTTTCCTTTTCCTTGCTATGGTGTTCATTGATATTGTCACTTTTCAAGTCTTGTTTTTGTAATCCCTTCTAGGAAAGACTGTTTAATAGCAGACTTTCTGGTATTCTGACTTCTTACAGTATTTCCACCACATCTTCTGTGATGTTCCCTGAATCATAGATGCAGAAGCTGGGATGTAGATATTTCCACTGACTTGTGTTCAGTTATGGTTTTCTATGATTGTCTCTTCTAAAGAGACAGATCTTTGTAGATGAATTCTTCTTTGGACTGCCATATCTTAAAACATTGACAGGGAGACTTATTAATTATAAAAGCTTGGCTTTAGCTTAGGCTTGTCCCAATAATAAGTTAGTTCTTATAAGTTCTTATAACTTAAACTCACCCATATCTTTATTCTTTTATGTGGCTTGGTTACCTTCACTCTGTTCTCCCCATCCTGCTTTTTTCTCTCCATCTGCATGGAGATTCTTCCTATTTTCTTCCCAGAGCTCTGTCTATGTCCATAGAAGACCCCCAACATCTTTCTGCCTAGCTAATGGCCACTCACTTCTTTATTAAACCAATCATAGTGACACTACTTGACACAGTGTAAAGGAATATTCTACAACATCTCCCCCTTTTTGTTTCAGTAAAATGGAATGGTTTTAATTGTAATATAATCAAACTACAAACAATAATTATCAGGTAAGAATTGCATCCACACTGTTCAGTCCATTTGTATTTGGCACATTCAGAGAAAATACTATATTAACTTATCTTATCTTGATTAATTTAAAGTTTTATACCTAATGCATTTTCATCATAACTTGTATTAGCATCCTAAAAAATCTTTTTAGGCCTGAAAACATTTTCTTAGACAAGTGATTTAAACTCTTATGTCTCTCAACCTCAGAAACTTTAAATCTCTTTGTAACTTGCTTTTCTGAATTTGGTAACAAGGAAAACTGTAAAACTATAATTGTTTAGTCTCCAATCTCTATCAAAGATCCAAGAAGGATAAAATATTCCCTGAATAAACAGGAAGTGCAAAGCAAACAACTTCATAAACTATAGAAATTATAGAAGCAGCTGGTTGCCTGAACAGCCACCCCAGCTGCATCCATCTTCAGCCTACAAGCCTAGAATATCTGATAGACTCTTCTGTGAAGCAGGAATTTTAAAGGACTGTCCTACCTCATCTTTGGAAAGTTTGGCAGACGTTTTTCTTTGTGTCCTGTTTGCCCAATTTGGACAGTATACTGTTAGTACTTGAGGCAATGTCAGTTTCTTTGCTCAATATCTAGCTTTTGCCATAGAGAAAGCAAACTCCACATAGAGGATCTTAGATGTCCACCATCCTTTTTTGAAGTAAATTGGTGCTTCCTGGAGCAGATATGTCTCACTGTCATGAAAAACCTTATGTTATTAAAACATTTTAAATGACATATTCTGTAGGTCTTTGAAGTTTTGAATACAATCTATTTAACATATATCTCTGATTGACCTTGAAAGCATGCCTAATGTGACTATAAGTTTGATTGTTATAGGCAACTAACCAGTAACCTGTATTTCTTTATTGCCCTAAATAGCTTTCATGGACCAAAACATTAAATTACATTTTAAAATGAGCTGCATAGGTACAATACCTTAAGCATTTATAAATCATATCAAAAATAACCTAAAATTTGAATCAATATATCAAAATATGTATCAATGTAAAATTTTTGAGACTAGTGGCTGTTCAAAAGTAGACTCAACAACGCACCATTTTCCCTTCATTTCCATATTATATCCTCCTTTTTCTCTTCAGAAAGAAACATTTGATCTAATATCCTTTGTTTTTTTTCTGACCATTACCAATATCATCGTGTAACCAACTCCCTAAATGCTAACAAACATACATAACACACTCACTGAGTGAACAAAAACCATCCATCCTACCTCTTGGGAATGTAGGCATCATGTTCTCTAGACTGCTTCTTGTTGTCTGAGAGTGATTACATCTTTAGGGGATCTTGAGAAAATTAAGATAGTGGTCAAGTACTGGGAGAGTAGCTGTTGTCTAGTCTTGGTGTAATGGGAAAATGTAGGGCTTATCTGAAGCCTGGCTAGAGTTGTCTGTGAGAATGAATCATCTCAGCCAGTCATCATGAAGATGTTCTGGATGTAGAACTCTGAGGAAACTGAAAAAGAGGTACTCAGAGGCTGGATAACCTGGGCCACCTATTTTCAATGGTATCTGGTCCCCTCTGAAAACACTCAAACTTTCAAAGGTAGCATACATATCAGTCTTAACACAAGTATGAACTGTGCATTGTACACAAGCCAGCCAAAGGTGATTTTTTGTTATGTTTGAGTAGGTACAATATATGGTACCTGTCATGTAGTTTTTCTAGGTTTATTTCTTTATGTCTCTAGTCAGAATTTTCAAGGGGTCTCCTCTGATCAAACCTGATCCTCTTTAACCTTGAGTGAATCCACAGTCTTTCATTTTCTGTGGAAACAAAAACATAAGCTCTACCCAAAATAATACATTTTCTGAATTAATTTTCAAGTTAAGGCATTTCTAAAGTATCTGGGCTGGTTTAACTTAGCAGCCTCTTCCACAATCCAATGTCTCCCAGTAGCTGTCATTCTTTGTTTATTAGCATTAAAAAAACTTAAAGTCAATAAAGCACCATGTAGGATCAAGATGTTCTCTGTATGTCACATCTTTACATGAATTTTTGCATATTATTTTCATTCTTAAGACTTTGCTTTATTATTTTTAAACTGTTTTTTCCCATGACTGCCTATACCCATTGTACATTTTTAAACAAATTGTACCTTCTTAGAAATTTTCTTTTTCTGGATTTGGCTTTACTAAGCATCACAGTATTTTCTGACTGAGTGAGGCAAATCCTAAACTGATATGTCAGCCACCAGTGTGACTGATATTAGTGCATGGCACTCCTGAATGGTTTTAGTGGCTGGCCCCACCCAGCAGGCAGTCTCTATATGCTGAGCCTACTAGGAGACCTTCATGGTCTGAACTTTTATTTGGCTTTCTCAGGCATTAGGTGGATATATGTGGCTGGATGTTGCATACCATTTGTAGATGGATTTTTCTTTGGTTCACCAGCTCACATAAAAACAACAGAGTCTAGTAATTAATTATAAAAGCCAAGGCTTAGCTTAGGCTAATTTCTAGTTCTTATAACTTAAATTAACCTGTGCCTTTTACCCTACATTCTTTTATGTGGCTTGGTTACCTTTACTCTGTTGTGCCCATCCTGCTTCCTCTCCATATGGCTGGTAACTCTACCTTTCTTCTCAGAGCTCTCTCTGTCCCCAGAAGTCCTGCCTAACCTCTTCCTGCCTAGCTAATGGTCAGTCAGCTCTTTATTAATCTGATCACATTGACACATCTTCACATAGTATAAAGGACTATTACACAATATGTCTTTGATGAGGAGTGGTAGATACGCTTACCTGTGGATCCGAGGATACAATTTAGAATGTAGTAAGAAATTATGCTGGTCTAGCAAAGTGGCAGCAGTATATTCCTTTCTAAGGTCCCTGACTTCACTAGTCCCAGGAAGCTGAGCAGATTTCTAGTACCAGACATGACTTTTTTCTGTTGAGTGGGCTTAAGTCCAATTAGATAGTTGTTGGTTTGAACTACATGTGAGTACCCTTTGAACCTTTTTTGCATGTCTTGCCATGATAGTAACTGTCAAGGTTCATAGGTGTTCCAGCTGGGTGGGGCTATTTAATTGCTTCCCTCCATTGGCAGTTGCATAGTATTTTCCAGAACCATGAAGTCATGTGTCCTAAATGCACTATCTCTTCATTAATAAGGACTCACCCTCAAGCAGAGAGGCAGCCAAGGGCTACATTGATATTTTATACTGTTGTGGGTGTCACGTGGATCACCCTGACCAACCCTTTGAAAGGAGGTTTCTTGTGTCTGTTATTGGGGGTTTTGTCAGTCTATGTTTTTCTGGGAGTATTGTCAGGCCATGTGACTTAACTTCCTTTAAGATAGTGTGTGTGTGTGTGTGTGTGTGTGTGTTTGTGTACACTTGTATGTATTGTGTGTGATTTAGGTAAATACAAAACAATATGATTCACTGAGGCTTTATCTAACAACCTTGATGTTATTTGTCCCTTCATCTCCCTCAGTACTGATTTCCCTTCCTCCCACCCAGTTGGAGCCCTTTTCCCATTATTACATTTTCAACTTTATATTCCTGCATCCTAGTGGTCCCTCCTTAGCACCCCTGACACCTGTGGTCCCTTTGTACTTTCCTGGTTTCTGTGGTTGCCCTGCAGTGTGTGTTCACATCTGAGGATTAGTAGCTAGTAATCGCAGATGAAAGATAACATGAGGCATTTGGGACTGATTTTATTGTAACTTGATACTTTACATATGATTGTTTTGGAAGTGAAGATCATGAATGAGATGAAAAGGAGTGAAAGGTAGTATTGTGTGTTGAGAAATTTCTCCCATTCTTTGGCTGGTCCCTTCCCCTTTATCTGTTTGTCACATACGCTTCTCTCGCATACACAATTCCCTCCCATGTATATAATTACATGCATGTACAATCCTCTTGTATGTACACATGTATGAATATATAATCATCCCATATATATATATATACATATTTAGTAGATACAATCTAATTTTTATTAGGAATTTACTTTAAAAGAAATTGACAAAACATTCCTCTTGACTTTTGTCATTGTGACAGGATATTGGGATCTCCTTGCCCAGGATAAATGATCAACTTTCAGCAGGTCAATTGTTTGGTTGTTTGGCAAAACCCTCTTTGCTTGTGTTTTCTGGACTATCATCCAAGCATGGGCTGACCTGGGAGTGAGCCATGTAGGATTTACCTGCCCAGATCATGTTCCAACAAGACAGAACAGCGCCCAGCAATGTGAGAGCCTATGCCTCATTGTCTCTTGAGCCTCTTGCTGAAGTCGTGCTTTAGAGGTGGAAGATGACCTCAGTCTCTCTCAACCTCCAGGACAGAACTGAACTGATGACTATAAAAGCCCTCTCTGATATAGGCTACATCTGGCAATTTCCTCACTGTTTTGAGAAATTCGAAAGCTTATGTACCTATCCAAGAGCTTTTGTAGCAAGCATTTTATGGGATGAGCCTTGAAACATTAATTGATATTTACTTGGAAAATACATTAACATGCCTTCCAGAAGAATTGTATCCAATGTGAGATATCGGAAAGGTAAAAATCCAGTAGATGATTTAGGTCTCTTAGAGCCAAATGGTGACCCAGAAGCCTGACCTCGGGAAGTAAAGCATGATGCTTGAATGTAGAAAGTAAACTGGGGAGGGGTCACTCCTGCCACTGCATCTTAGTCCAAACAATATGCTTTCCAAAATGCTTGCATGCATATTAGAATAGTAAGCAGCGATGCTTGTTGTGAGTGGTGCGTGTGAATGTGCATGCATGAACAAAGATATTTCAAAATCAGAATGCCCACCTTTGGTTGCAGAAGCCTTGCATGGTGAAGTAGCTCTGTAGTCACACATGTATCACACATGCACACACATGCATCACACATGCATCACACGTGCATTCCCACAAATCTCTTATGAGGAGTGCCCTGGCACAGCTGTAGGAAACACAGCCCACGCAGAGGCTTTCCTTTTGGGGAGAATATTCCTTTCTTTTTGTGGCTTTCTTTAAATTAGCTAAGAAGGAGAGAGAGAGAGAGAGAGAGAGAGAGAGAGAGAGAGAGAGAGAGAGAGAGAGAGAGAGAGAGAGTCTACAACTGAAAGTAGGCAAACGGGATGGAGTGGGTGGAGGAGGGAGGGTGAGCAGTCTGGGGGCAGGTAGGAGAGGATCAAGGCTGATGGAGGGAAGGACAGTCACATCGAGGCAGTGACAGCACCGAGCAGCAGAATGTTGAGAGCAAACCTACACATGAGGTATTCTTGAACATTTATAAGTGGAGAAGGAAATCAACTGATAAGTTTTTGGGGATTGAATGTGGTGCAGGCAGCAGAGAGGCCCACCTTGCACACCTGTCAAGGGATAGCTGCTTGTTGACCACATCATTCTGTTTAATAAGGGAAAAGTGAACCGTGATTAACTGACATTTATGACTTAGAGGTAAAGCATTCATATCTGTTGCTATTTTGTTCCCCCGAAGCTCTGTGAAGTCAAAACTTTGTATTTCTGCTTCTGCAAGTACTATTTACACTAACGAAATCCACCTTAGAATACCTTGAGTGTAGACATACAGCTTCACACTTGAGTTGACCCATGCCTGCTTCTGAGCATCAAGAATCATGGCATCTTTTGAGGCTGTGCAAGAAGGAACATCATTAAAGGGAGCAGAAGAAGAGGCCTGCAGCTTCCTTGTCAGAACACTTGGATGACCTCCGAGAGAGTCAGGAGTGGTTGTGCATGGGAATCCTGTTGGTCTGGCTTTCACAGAGATTACTTTCTATCCTCAACACGGAGAGGGGAGCCTCACCTCCTCCCCCCACCTGCCCCTGGGACTTCCCTAGCACAAGCCAAAAGGACACTTGCCTTATGATTGGGAAGTTGGAATCTGATCACTCCAGAAACCTGTGCCTGCATTCCCAGCAGGTGGTTTGTGATCTGTCCTTTGTCTTGGACCTAAATCAAAATTGAAGTGAACCCTCCAAAGGTCAGAATTTCAGGATAACTGCCACATTGCATTGTCACCAAGGTATTAATGATCATCTCTCTCATTCACTTTTTTTTTTAAAGAGGCCTGGTCATGTCCCAGGGAATGCCAGGTACATTTTTCTTAATGTATGAGCACAAGTTACATATAACAACCTAACAACACAATACTGCCTCTTTAATGCTAATCTATTCCTTGCAATCTACTAGATACATGTAGAGTCATTGGTGTGTATCAAGAGAGCAAAATCAGATTCTGAGAATATCTGAAAGGGTGCACCAGAGTGTACATAATAATGTATTTTAATCTGCCAGGCCTTAAAATTAATCATGAATTCCCACAGAGATTTTAATAATTTTGAGATGATGTTTTTTTTCTTCATAGAGTAATATTCTTGGACAGAGTTTTCTAAATGCTGCAAGGGTGCAAAAATTAGGTGGGGGAGGGCGAAACAGGGGCAATTTCTCACTTGCCTTCCTAACTGGAGATGTGTTTACCGGGGAATATGCTTTCTTTTGCTCCTAACTGAAAGTAGGCATTTCAAAGGAAGGCTTTCAGACTCTTTAAAAGCTAGAAAATAGTGGGGTGTTCACCAGGTCAACTACATGTGTCTGCATTGCAGCGGGGACTGCATTGCAACAAAGAGGCTCTCTGTAGCAAAGGGTGGGTGTCTAGGTGACAGCCAGACAGCTGGCAACTTGACTGTCAGTATTTGCATCATTTCAGGAGAGGCACACCTTGTGAGTGCCCGCAGTCAGTTTTGGAAAGGGTGATTACATAATTTATTGTCTAAACTGGGACTTTTGAGGGGAAAAATAAAGGCAAACAATCATAGTAGGATATACGCTTGCTTTAGTTCAAGGAGACATAGCTATAGTCGGGCACTTAGCTTTCCCATTTAGCAATGCCCTTGGCTTTTTCAAAGGGAATTAGGGAGTGTGAACCATATTGACTCTTCAAACCTTATCCAATACAGGTGCTATATAATACCATAAACACATAGTATTTTTCACTAAAAAACAGTTATTGCAACACCTGATGATTTTTTGCAGAGATTTTTCAAGGTGTCAGCAAAGAATAAAGTCCTAGAGGCATGCTGGGCTCTCTCTGTCTCTTCAATGGTTCAGAGAATAGTCCCTTATCGTGTCTTGCTATAGGGAGAAGTGGATTGCTCTTGTAAAACACACGTGCTTGCTTGGTCATTTTCCGTGAAATAATATAGTTATCAGAACGGGTCTTTATTTCTTTTCTTCCTATTCATTACAAAAGTTTTCCTGTTGTTTTTGTACTAACACCCCTAAATCCTACCTCAAAACTTTGCTAAGGACAGAAGTAGAGAATGGTGTGCAGGGATTATGCACAATCCTGGGCTTTCTCTCATTCTTTTGAGAGGAACAAGACAACAAGACACTTGTTTATCATGGCTGGTATATAAATGGAATATTTTTCACATCTTAAATATGGGAAAGGTAAAGAGATAGGAGATGGTGCAGGGAAAGATGTGTCACTGATTTGCTGCTGCTGTGTTCTAGGACAGGGTCTGACTTTGTAGCTAGGCTGGTCTTGAGTTGGTACTCTGCCTCTGCCTCATGGATGCTGAGATGACAGGCATGCAGCACCATGCCCATCAGGAAGGGTGCTTCCATCCCTGCTAAATAATCTGCATGCTGGTAGAAACAGGATCTTTGCAGTATGTGTACACATGTAGTAAATTGTTCTGTTGCTCTTGTGTTGAAAACCAGAAGAAGTTATTATCTTTCTTTACCCTGAGGTTCTTCCAAATTTCCTTCCTTCCCCTCCCACATTGATTCAGTGCCATCCTGCTCCCAGGGACAATTGCTGAATGGAGGGCAAGACACAACTTATTACAGAAGGAAAAACAATACAAATCATTGGCCTTGAGTTTCAAGAAAGTCTCTACAAGATTCTTGTAAATACAATGGCCTGAGCACACATCTTTGACTCACTATGGATAGGCATTTTGAGAGTGAGACTAAGACCCCAGCTTGGCAGCAGGTTGTCCTTAAATAGTAGAACTTCCTCCAGTCCAGTGTGCTTATGAATCGCCAGCAAAATGAATGGCTTCTTGCTGAGATTCTTCATCATGGTGTACATATGCATGTGTCTGTATGGGTGTGCGTGTGTGCGTGTGTTGTATGTGTGGTTATACACGCATGCGGAAGCCAGAGATTGACATTAGGCATCTTTCTCTATTGATCGGTAGTTTGTTTTTTGAGGCAGTGTCTTTCGTTGAACTTGAAACACGTTAGTTGGTTATTCTTGAAGAACAGTGAGCCCACGGGATACTCCTGTATCTACCTTCCAGGATTGGCATTGTAAGTGTGTACTGCCATGCCCAAATTTAACCTGGGTTCTGGGGATTTGAACCCAGTTCTTTGTACTTGCATAGCAAGCACTTTATCCAGAGATCCATCTCCCTAGTCCAGAAAGCTTAAAGATTCTGCAAAGCTCTTAGTTGCTTTTCTGTGTATTGAATAATAAGGCTTTAAACAATAATTAAGAAAGCTGTACATTGGAAGGCTTGACCAATAAGATATAGGCTAGAGAAATACTTTTCATTTGGGAAAAGCAGCTAGGTTCCAAGAATTTATCTTGTCCATATGGCGTGACCCCTACAATAGTGTGAATGTGATATTGACTCAGAAAGAGCCTTTTTCAGAAGTTCTTCTTGGCACCATGTAGCAACACATCAGTGTGGACGGAGATGTGGCTGCCAGGACCTCTCCAAATTCTTTCTTTGTTTTTGCTACTGTGTGTTCTGAAAGGGATGCATGCAGGCAGTAGAGATATGAGAAGTTAGAATATAAATATACCACAGGAATCTGCTGGAAGTAGATAGGTTTGGGCACTGAGATGGGATTCTAAGAGCCTAGGAGAAAAGGGCCTTTGGAGACCTGTATATAAATTTGTATCCAAAACACATTCCCCAAGACTCGTTTTTAAAAGCTTCTGAGAAGTGATTACATCATCAGGGCTGTATGGTCCCCATCAATGGATTAACACATGGCTATGTCCATAGTTAAATGACTCTCAGGGTGTGGGCCTGACTA
Source organism: Mesocricetus auratus (assembly GCF_017639785.1). Lineage (NCBI taxonomy): Eukaryota > Metazoa > Chordata > Mammalia > Rodentia > Cricetidae > Mesocricetus > Mesocricetus auratus. The sequence goes on from NW_024429198.1 coordinate 51,878,663, forward strand.
GAAGAAATGGCAATGGAGATGAGCCTTTGTAGGGCATTCCATGTCCCCAGACCCTTCCTCCCTGTCCCCTTCAGCTTTGTCCCACCATGCCTACCGTGCTGAGATACTCTGTCCTGTTGCAAGCCTGATGAGGCCAGGCCATCGTGAACTGAAGCCATGAACCAAAATAGGCACCTCCGTTATGTTCTTTTCTTGGGGATTCTGTCATCATGAAAGTGACTCATAAACAATTCATTTTCTATGGAGCAAAATTTGAGCAAAAGTCATTTGGGGATTTGAACTTAGGTCTTTGTGCTCGCACAGCAAGCACTATCCAGTAATCCATCTCGCCAGTCCAGATTTTACAGTTCAAAAATGCTTGCAGATTATGTGAGCCTACTATGTGAGCCTACTAGAAGGGAGGCGCTTGTCTCACGGAAAACTTTCAGGGTGATTGGTGCCAGGTCCTTAGAAGCCTTCCTGGGATTTTACACTCTGATCCATCTTACTGGCTCAATTTAAAGTTTTGATCTGTGTTATGTGTTTGATAAGAGATCTGCCATATGAAGATAAAAATGGTACATATCCTGTAGGGAGTCCTTTACTTATAGTGATGTAGATTGTCATTCTTCTTCTTTGTCCATGTGTTTTACAATTAGAAATCTATTGAACATCCCCAGAGAAATGCACACAGCGACTTTGATAATTGTACCATTGTTCAGGTGAAGTGGAATGGGTGGAACAAAGGGAACACTGTCTTTGGTTTGCAGGGTGTTGGGGAAGTCCTGTTATTTGCCTGTGCATTTGTCAATAAAGTACTGTCTGGCCAATAGAAAACCTAGATAGGAGGGACTAGGAGTCGAGGAGGATTCTGGGAAGGGGAAACACAAGAGAGTCGACATGTAACGCCGGGTAGGAGCCCGGAAACTTCTCCGGTAAGAGACATACTTAGATTAACAATTATGGGGTAATTACTTAAAGCAGAGCTAGCCAGTAAGAGACAAGCAAGGCCAACAGCTTCATAATTCATATAGCCTCCTGTGTGTTTATTTGGGACTGACGCGGCAGAGCCCAGGCGACTGGCGGGGGATAAACCAAAGCGGCTAGCAAAAGAAAAAGCTTCTCTTAACAGAATGGTTGTCAGAAGCAGGATTGAATTTCCACGCAAAACAACAAAAGCTTTAAAGGAATTTTAGAAACAGAAGAACGGAGAGAAGCATAGATTTTGGTAGCAGCATTTTCTCAGGTGTGCTCTGTTTTGCTAGCAACAAGCCGAGATTCACGTGGCTCGGTTACCGGAGTCTTCCTGACTCAGCATAAAAAGAAAAAGAAAAAAAAAACCAACAAGGTTGTTTTAAGAGACTCTGCTAACAATTAAAAGGGGTGTACGTACAGCTGAAAGTGGCAGCTTTTGCTGGATGTCAGCATGGACTGAGGCGGTAAGCTGGAATCACGCTTACGCCCTCCATCTTGAAACGGCAGTTTAAAACAGCCGCGGTTTTAACAGATAAGACACGTGGCCAGAAAAACATAAAGATTTACAGTAAAGTCAGACTTGGATGAAGAAAACCTCTAAAGGTTTATAGTGTGTTTAAAAATATACGTGAGATTGAGAGAGAAAATGAAACGGCAAAGTGGTAAATAAATACAAAAGCCGGCGTTGTGGTGGCGCACGCTGGTAGGATTGCTCCAGAGGCAGAGGCAGGCAGGTTTCCAAAGAGAAACCCTGTCTCAGAGAAAAATAAATAAAAGTGAAAGAAATAAAGCAATAATAGATAGATAAATAAATAAGCCACGTAAAGATGGAAAATACACAGAGAGTCTGGATACTGTATGCTATTATGTTTTTCAGTTTTTTGCTTGCTCAAGAAGGAACAAATACTAAAGTACACTTGATTATAAATGCTGCTGAATTAATCCAACTTCTATCCTTTGAAAATGCCTTGACTTCAAAATTTAAGTATAATGATATGTTACTTGGGAAAGGAGATTTTACTTATGTTTCTATAGAAAATGAAAAGCTGAGAATTCCTTCCAGACTTCTGTGGTTTCACGAACCAAGACCCCCGGAAGCAGTGGACCAGGTGTTCCAACGACTGAGACAGCTAAGATGATGCAGCCTTACAGACCCCGAAAATATGGACTTATACAGGTTTCTGAGTTTTGTCATGATCCCCATGGTGTGAACAGCGCCCCCTTCCAGCAGGAAGCAGTTTGGAATGAGCGACGTCCCAATTCCCATCTTGTTTATAAATCTTTGTTTTCATTTAAATGGGATTGTTTATAATTGGCTAATGATCACAGCCAATCTTTTTTAATGGTAAAAAGGGGAATTATGGTATGGGTATTGTTTTTCATTTATTGAGACAAAATCAAGGTCAATTTTGTGATGCTTATATTTCTCCTCTTGATTAAGTATTGTGCTTATACTGATCTTTTACAACGTAATGCATAATTGAATACAGACTATAGATAGTTACTTATAATAGAATTTCTAGTTACATAAGTTAGGTTTTCTAGATATACAGAAATATATTTGAGATGGACAGTTTTCAAACCTCTTAAAGACTTTCAGAACATGGCATTTAAAATGGTTTAGGGTTTGTCTTGACAATGAGAAATGTCTGCTCCTGGCAGCACCAATTATATCTGAGAGGAAGATGGGCATCGAAGAAACTTGTTATGGAGTTTGCTTTCAACATGGCAAGATTAGCCATTTGGGCAAGAAACTGCTCTTGCCTAGACTGTTTGACTGCTGTTGTATAAACTGGACATGCAGGACCCACAGGAAAGTGACTACTGAACTCAGTCTTACAGGGTTCCTGCTTCATGAAGAATCTACGAGACTTTCTGCAGGACAAAGAAAAATGACTGACAGACTGCCAACGCAGATGGACAGTTTGAAATTTCCTGCTTTGCTGAGAAGTATTCCAGACACATTGTGGCCTATGGGCTGAAGATGGATGCCCCAACGTTACAGAGGAACTTCGGGTGACTGTCCAGGCAGTAAGATGTCTCTGTCAATCCTAGTGTTTATATATTATCCTTCTGTGGTCTTTGATGGAGTTGAAGACAGATAGTTATAATTATAGTTTTCCTTAGTTATGATAAAAGATACATATAGAACTTTTGACTCACAAGGATGGGATGGATGATATTTTCTTTAAATCTTGCTAAAATATTGTAACTATGTTCTTACTTGATAACTGTTCTGTCATATACAATTTGACTATGTTAAAATTAAGACCTTTCTTTTGTTTAAACAGAAAAGAGGAGATGTTGGGGAAGTCCTGTTATTTGCCTGTGCATTTGTCAATAAAGTACTGTCTGGCCAATAGAAAACCTAGATAGGAGGGACTAGGAGTCGAGGAGGATTCTGGGAAGGGGAAACACAAGAGAGTCGACATGTAACGCCGGGTAGGAGCCCGGAAACTTCTCTGGTAAGAGACATACTTAGATTAACAATTATGGGGTAATTACTTAAAGCAGAGCTAGCCAGTAAGAGACAAGCAAGGCCAACAGCTTCATAATTCATATAGCCTCCTGTGTGTTTATTTGGGACTGACGCGGCAGAGCCCAGGCGACTGGCGGGGGATAAACCAAAGCGGCTAGCAAAAGAAAAAGCTTCTCTTAACAGCAGGGTTCCTCCAGCCTGCAATTAACAAGTGCAGTACTATGGTTGCAGTTTGTAGGATAAAGTCAACAACAGCTCCCATAAACAGTGCTTAAAAAACCCTAATTCTGGGTCTTGGGAGCCCTTAATTAAGATCAAATGAGCACACAACATACTGTTGAGTCAACAGATAGTATGGCTACATGGTCTCTGCCTCTATGCATGAATGCAGGGACTTACCCAGAGCATCCCACTGTCTGAGACCAGGCTTGACCTTGGTGGAGCTGACCTAATAGTTGTTCGGGTCTCCTTCTGACCCTAGAAGGCACTGGAAGCCTGTTAGTGAGCTCTCAGTGTGCTTCCTCAGGCAAGGTTATGGAGACAGCAGAGGATTGCTTTTTTTGACCATCATATATGTCTCTTGTTCATAATGCTCATGCCAGTTTATGCAACACGGTGCGTGAAATACAATTATTTCTCCCTACAAAATTGTGTGCTTATGAAACTTCATTCTCAACACAGCATCTATGAAGGAGATATTATGCCCATTATACAGAGGAGAAAACGATATATAAAAAGATAAAATATCTTGTCTACCAAGCAGAGCAGAGATGTGAAAACAGGTTATTTATTTCAGAGTCTTTCCTTTCTTACCTTATAGGTGGCATTGCTCACATAAGTGCTGCTCACTCTTTGCAAGTTCTTAGAAGGGTGATGGCGTTAGCTGTAGCTTGAACAACCAGATCAATTACTTTCTAATGCTGAATTCACCTTTGTGAGTGACTGTGATCCAACAAGAAATTAAACATCTTCGTTGTGGACATGGCATAGCAACTCTATAGCAGAGGGTTAGAGGTGGACTCTGGCCCTTGAATCTACTACTTATTTAATCACTTTCCTTTATAAGTTCTTTAAACTTATCTGTTAGGTTACACCATTATGTGGGGAAATTCATTCTTCCAAGTCTCTCTCATCAAAATTTTCCCTCAGCCATCTTAAAAAATCTGCCTTGTACTACTTTAATTGGACCATATCATTTGTGTTTCCAACACTGACATGGATTTTATACAATTGTTTACACTAATATGTGTTAAGATGTGCAACTACTGAAGCCATCACAGCCTGCCTTAACAATCTTGCCAGTTCTTAAATGTTTAGTCATGTCTTAATCAAACCCAGACATCAATGAACACCCCAAATTCCTGGAATTTGTAAACTGGATTAAGGGCATCAGTGCAATTTTTTAAACAGGAACACAGAGCTTTGCATATTTCATGTTACATTGCTCATCTGTTTGCTTTGCTGTTGTTTCCCAGAATAAAAAACCTGCCTGTTTATAAAATGAAGTCATAATGAGAGATGGGGAGTGTTTATTAATGAGATAGAGACGAAAGTTTGAGAGGGCTCCAACAAGGCTATACTATGACAGCATTTTTAAATGTGGCTTTATATTTATGGTTATATTAAATTCTTGATGGCTGATTCTTTATCCAAAAGGGTACACTTATTGTAGTTTAGTTTTTGATCACTTATGAATTGTCAGAAACTCTAATAAGAGCTGGTAATTACAGTATAATGTCACACAGGCTAGATTACTATATGATATGTGTAAGTCACTTTGGGGCATAGAGGAGGAAGTAGTTATTTATCATTGAGGACTGAGATAAAACTTCATAAAATATATTTGTAGAAATAGAGGGCATCACAGGGGGACAGGCTGGGGAGTGGCAACAGGAAATAGAAAAGGGTGGTCACAGTCATCAGTGGCATAAAAGAAGTGGAAAGTTCTAGAAGGCACACTATGGCAGGGAGGAGTGAATTGCTTGGGTAGACTTGTGAGACGCAGTCTCGGAGATAACAAGGTAAGCACACAGACGAAATGGCATAAAGTATGATAGTAAGAAAGTATGTATTCTTGTTTGTTTTCTGTTGCTGTGATAAAATGCTCTGAAAAAAGCAACTAAGGAGAGAAAGGAATTTATGTTAGTTCTAGGTTACAGTCAATTATCATTGAGAAGTCAGGATCGTCAAACACCTAATCATATCACATCCATAGTCAAGTGCAGACAGAAATGAGTGTACACATGCTCACATCTGTGCTCATTTGCTTAGCTACACTTCTCTGCTCTTAGATCATTTAGGACCCCCTGTCTAGGAAATGTGCCGCCTACAGTGGGCTGGATCTCTGTAAGTCAGTCTCCCTCAAACATACACACAGACCAATGCAGATGATCCCTCATTAAGATTTTCTTTCTAGTTAGTTATAGTCGTGCTACCTCGACAGTATATCAGCTATAAATAGCAAGAGATGGGAGTCAGTTGGAGGGCTGCTCTGTACCCCATGGGGATTATGCTAGCATCCACCTAACTCATATCTAAAGAAAAATATTGTTCCAATATCTAAATAGCTTAGACACGGTTGTTTCTGATGGCCTACAGACTCATTGCATTTCTTTATTTTCTCCGTCTCATTACTTACTCTTGTAGCAGTTTAATATCTGTGCAACTTTTACAATATCATAGCCTTTGTGCTAATCATCAACGAAATGATCATGGTGTTGTATTCTGCCCAAGAAGAATGGACTATGTGTTAGGAATATGAAGGGGTTTGGAAAAAGATGAAAATAATTATACTACCTTCTCATCTCATCACTAGAAATGTGTCATGTTCTTAATTTTATAGATACTTTAATTTCATCTATACTCTCCACTGTGAGGCTGAGTGAAGTTTGACTTAAACTGTCTTCATCATAGGTGATTAAAATTTAGCCTGAAGAAGCTTCCATACACAGTGAAATCTAACCTAGATAGTTAGAGAATACTCAGTTATTCCTATCACATTTCTCGTGGGTTGTGAATTATGAGATTATGATTAGGAGATTGATCTGCCACACTCCTTGTAGTACTGTCCTTGAGAGAATTACCAGAATACTAGACATTTGCTGTGACTGTTGCCATATGTAGGGTACTTGTAAGTTTTATTTTCACCATTCATAAACTTAACAGATTTACACCTGTATGATTGTATCATTATCAAGAAATAACTAGTAAGTTCTCACTGTAAGTGCACAGACTCCCTTATTACAAAGACAGTGAGATTATCCAAAGAGTCTCTCTGGTAAGGCCCATCAAGGAAAGAATGACTCTTATGGAATACATTCAAGCTATACATGTCTTTGGAGAAAGACTTCACTCAACTGTGAAAGATCTCTAACGCCTGCTTTACTGTTCATCAAATAAACTGTTTAGTTATCTCTTAGCCTTGTCTGGGCATTGACTCAGCTTCTCAAAGTCCAGGGTGAGAATGAAGTGTTTAGCTCTCATTCCACTAGATAAAGCTGTTGAAAACTATTGGCAAGATCAAAACTATACTGTTTCTAATTTAAATGAATATTGTTAGAGTGGTTTTACTGTTTAAATGAATGACTCCAGAATATAAATGTTTTGACAAATAAAGTGTTATTTTATCATTCCAGTCTGTGTGGAGAGTTAATATGCTGCATTTCTATGCAGCAAGCCAATGACTGAAGCTTTTCCTATGGGATTCACATTCATTTAGGTCTTCGACCCTTTGTGATTGTAGTCAATGGGCAAAGAAAATAAATTAGCTTTCCAGGTGAGACTGGATAATAAGTAGCTTATGCCACTACTACTCATAGTCTTTTGGCAAACTCTTAGTCATTTTTTTGTATGGAACACACCAGGATAAACCTGGTAGAATATCCAGGAACTGTAGGAAAAATAAGACACACATGGATTCTTGAGGTCTCGGCCAAAGAAGAACAGAAATGAGGGTTTTGGTCAAACAAGAAAATAGCAGTTTGAAGCTTTGTTTTCTTTGTGGATTAGCCATAGTTTATATTCCTGTCTCCCCAAACAGGCAAAACATTAACTTTTATCTGTTTATGTAAGACAGTTTCTCCTCACTTTTGAAATCTCATATTTCTGGTATTACTCAGTTGGTTTTGATTTATTTTGTGTTGTGGATGGCATCAACAATGAAGAGAATTATTCTTTGCTTATTTGTAATGTCTTAGTTACTTTTCTATTCCTGTGTTAAAACACAAGGCAATTTACAAAAGCAAGCATTTAATTTGGCTTACAGTTTCAGAGGATTAGAATCTTTGGTGGTGAATCAAAGGAATAGCTGAAAGCTCACATCCTGATTCCTAACAAAGAGAGGGGGGCATGGGGGAAGGGAATGAGGGAGGGAGGGAGGGAGGGAGGGAGGGGAGGAAGAGGGAGAACTAGGAATTACAAGAGTCTTTTGAAACTCCAACCCCTTCTCTCAGTAGCACATCTCCTCCTCAGACAAAGCCACACGTTCTAAGTTCTAATCCTTCCCAAAGAGTTCCTCCAACTAGGAAACAACTATTCAAATAAGGGAGCCTATGGAAACTATTCTCATTCAAACTGTCACGTATGGCTTCGTGGTTGGTTATTTGTAATCAGCCCATAGCTGTAGTAATCACCACTGAGATTCCTGGGTTTCTTAGTTAAGTATCAGCCTTTGGTGTGATTGGCTGGTCTTACCTTGTTAGACGTCTGGTTCCTAGACCATGGTGCTAAACTTTTGGGGTGGGGTCTAGCTGGAAGAAGTGGATTTCTGGGCGTGGGATTTGCAGTTTGTAGTCTGGCTCAGTTTATTGTTCCTTCACTGCTTTCTGAAGCGTGGACATGTGAGCAGTCAGCTGCCACAAATTTCCTCAAGAGTTATCTGCTGCCACTCCTTCCTTGTCAAAAACAGGAGCCAAAATAAACCATTCCTTCCTCAAGTTGCTTTGTCAGGTTTTCAGCCTCAGTGGTTAAAAAAAAAAGAAAAGGATTAGCACCAGGCTGAGGGAAAGTGAGTTCTTGTGTATTAGAATATTCTAGAACTGTTTCAATTATTTTTGATTATTTTACAGGGAATCAAGATCTGGTCTCAGTTCATGGGAGAAGGGTCTAAAGATGCTGGCATAAAGAGGTCCCCTTCTGCCTTTCCATCCTGCCTTGATGCTAGAGAAAAGTCATTCCTTATGACTGGGTTGCTCTCACAAGAGCTGCTCTGCCTCCTCCAGTCGCATAGTCATGCTGTTTCCTCTGAGGAGAGCAGTTTTCCTACTTGGTCATCACTGAAGTGCAGCACATCTGTCTTCTGGGGTTGCCATAACAACAGCTTGCATATCTTAAGAAACACGAATTTATTTCCATAGTTCTAGATTACATCGCATGGAAGGCTGTAACCTCAGCATAAGAATGGGGTGGTTAATTCAGTCTACAATTTGAGATTGGGAAAAGGTCCCCATGATATACACTACTTTTTGGTTTCCTAAGAATCTACTTAAATTATTAAAATTTCTCTGAGCAATGAGAAATTACCGGAAGCCAATGTAATCAAGAGTTTAGTTAGAAGAGCAAGACTGATAGAATAAAATCCATTGTATAAAACTTAGTTGAGCCTAGTTTCAGAATGGTGACCAGCACTTAAAGTTCCTCCAAGTCACATTCCAAGTTTTGAACTGATCATCTATCTGCACAAGGAGGCAAATTGTCCCTCTGGCTCAGTGTTTCTCAACCTGAGGGTCACCACTCCTTTCCGGGTCGAACGACCTTTTTACAGGCATTGCCTGAGACCATTAGAAAACACAGATATTTATGTTACAATTCATAACAGTAGCAAAATTACAATTATGAAGGAGCAATGAAAATAATTTCGTGGTTGGGGCTTACCACAAGGTGAAGAACTGTATTAAAGGGTCGTAGCTTTAGGAGGGTTGCAAACTACGACTCTACCTCATTCTAAATTCCATCTAAGTACATCCTTGTTTTCATATCGTCTTCCCAAGTATTCCATGCACTGAGGCTGACGGATCCGTTCATTATTGGTCTCATCAAAACCTGCACCCTCTTCTCTCCCCTCTAAGTTCCGACTGGGCAAACTTCCTAGTGTAATAGGATAACAAGCAATTCAGATAAACGTAGAGGTAGAAGATTGTTTTAGACTAGAGCCCCTCCTGCATATGCATTAGAGGAATGTCTTCTAGAAACTGAAGGATTTATTCAGATTGGCGGCCACTTTGAGAACCCGTGAGGTAGCAGGGATGTCCCTGCAGTGCTTGCACCTGGTGGCTCAAGAAGGCACTCAGAGACCTAGCCAGTCTATACTATTCAAGTGCAGACAACCAACCTTGCATTTTCCCTCCAAAGATCTAAGCTGCATGGGTACAGTCTTCAGAATAGACCATCCATTTTAAACGAGTACATTTCATTTTGATTTACACAGCAAGTTTTCACAAATGTATTAAAAACAAAACACAAAACTCTAAGTTCCCTCTTAACTCTTTCCTGACCTTCTTGCATGTCTCAACGTGCGAAAAGGTAAAAAACAAGATTCTTTTACTTTTTATTTCTTTAGTAAATATTGCTGGTGTTTAGCAAATTTTCAATGAAAAATTTTTCCCCCTTTGGATATAATGTGAAGGATTTTGTTTGCTTGTTTTTGATTTGTTTCAAATATTGCTTTCATCACAATGCTTTAAAATATATAACCCAGGCAAAGAAAAGAAAGATTCATATTTTATAAGCAAAGTTAGCTGATGTAAATTTATTCTAGTGCCCTGTCTTTCCCAACTCTAAGTGTGTAAACCATTAGGGCTAAACACATGTGATTCCAGTCTGCATTACCTTTGAATGGCATTATTATTATTGTTTATCACTGCCTCAGATTTTACAATATGTTGGTGTTGTAGAAGACATTAAAAAGATACCGCTCTTGCCTTGGGGCTTATACTCAGATAGGCAAACAAACGAAATGTATTTAAGAAGAGGTAGATTGATCGCTGAGATGCAATTTCCCAGGTGTCTGTGTTTGTTCTTTGGGTTCGTTTGTCTTTTAACCAGCTGTGGGCTAAATCAATCTTGAACTTTTCCTTCAGAACAATGACACAAATGATAAGAGATCAGAAGAACACATGAGCCTTGAGGGGCAGACCACAGAGCCTGAGTTTGGAAGTCTCTGGAATTCTGAATTGCACTTTTTATTCAGGTCTCTTTCATTGATTCAAGTTGTTTGTAGCAGATATGTTCAACCTTTCTGGCTTCTCTGGGCCACAAAGAAAAATTGTCTGGGGACACACATGACTTCTTCACTGTGGACAAAATCATCAATTAATGATTAGAACACCTTGTGGAGGAGAAGGCTCAGTGGGTGAAGGGATTGATTGGCAAGCAGAAGGACCTGAGTTCAGATCTCCAACACCAATGTAAAAGCTGAATATTGTGCACACAATTGTCACTCCAAACTGGAGAGATGGAGGCAGGAGGATTCCCTGGGCTCAGAAGCCCATCAATCTAACCATGCCAGAGAGCTCCAGTGAGAGATTCTGTCTCAAAAGATAAGGTAGAGAGCAATAGAGAAAAACACTTGATGTTAACTAAGCACACACACACACACACATACACACATACACAAACACACACATGAACACATGTGTATACATACAGGAACACATATTCATGTACAAACACACACAAACTCATACACAATAACATGAACACATGCATATAAAACACACACATACACAAGCACACACATGTATGTGCAAACACACACAGGCAAAATTCAGAATATCAGTTCTTATTGCCAATTTCAAGCACCTCTACTGCTGAGCTACCTCACTTGCCCTACTATGAGATGTTTTAAACATTTGCTGGTTCTTTTTCCTGTCTGAGATACTCATTCGTACAAAGATTTAGGAAAACCTTTATTTCATGAGTATGTTATTTTCAAGTTTAATTAATTAAAAAACCCAGATGAACAAAAATGTTCTATGTGTTACTGTTGGTGAATATTTGCATTTTTTCTCTTGCAGACACAGAGTAGAAACCAACATTTGCATTTTACAAGTTATCTTGGTGATTATAGAATGTGTGTGTGTGTGTGTATGTGTGTGTGCGTGTGTGTGTGTGTGTGTGTAACATGCAGGAAAGAAGGACCTTTCCCTTAGAAATCTGAAGACTGTATATACCCAATTTTGAATGACACCGACACCTGTCTCTGGGAGTGGGCATCACCCAGGAAGCATGGAGGACTGCAGGTGCATGCTTGGCGAAGCCAAGGAGACGTCCAGACTGTGGAGGGGTGGACAGTCACTTGCCGGTGCTGATGAGGGCAGCTTCCATTGCACATGGTCAGCAGAGTGTATAGGTGCGTGGAGGGGTTCCTCACCAGCTTCCCCATCAGTGTGAAAGATTTAAGCATGCGGAGCCGTGCCTACTTCCAACTTGGTTTCTGGAGTGTCTTTTTAATTGCTCTTTCTCCTCTCATGCAGCAGTGTGGTTTGCCCTTCCAGATGGCCCACACAAATGTTTTGTCGTACTTCACTCATTCTTTGCATGCCAAGCATCTCTGGGACCACATACCCACCAATTAGCATCTGATATTCATTCGACAGGAAGGATCCTGCCATGTTTTATACAGTTTTCTTTGATAACATTTGCATGTTGCCACACTCTTTTCTCTTCAGAAAGGGGATCGTGACTGATTGTGGAATTTTCCTTCCAAGCCTTCCTTCCCACAGATGCTGCTTCCCCCTGTGAGGCAATGTTTGATCTGGATTTTAGCAGTGGTATCTTCTCCACTTTGATGTTTTTGGAAGCTGGTGAGACAATGTTAGTGTGCCCACCAATGTACAGTAGGGGTTTACTGACACATCTCTCCAGGACCCCACGTTTCCATGGGGATGCGCAGTACTTGTTGCTTCTAGATCATGATAACCCTGGCTGATCCAAGGGTTTGGTACTGACACCCTTTTCAAAAGTCATCATACCCAACCTTCCTTCCTTATTTTGATCTCTGTGATGAGCATTTGATAAAGTGAAATGTGCATGTTGACATCAATCATGATGGAACAATCTTGTTTAAAAAATTGCAACCAGAACTGTGGAGTAATTTAGTTAGTGAAGTGTTTGTTATGAAAACATGAGGGCATAAATATGATCCCCAGAGCCCATGTAAAAATGGTAGTTGTGGTGGTACACACTTGTGATCCCAGCTCTGAGTATACAGAGACTGGAGGATCTCTGGGGCTCCCTGGCCAGTCAGTTTAGCCTACTTGACTAGCTCCAGGCCTATGAGAGATCCTATATTGAAGGAACAACACTCAAGGATGACCTCTGCCCCACCCACTCACATTCTACTAATATACAAGAGAAATAAAATGCACAGAATTGTGGTGATACATTATTTATGATTTAATAAGATTGCTTGAAGTACCAGAAAGCAAAGTCAGCCACACTAGTTATCAGTGGTGGCACATACCTTTAATCCCAGGACTCGGTAGATAGGCAGATGGATCTCTCTGAGTTCAAGGCCACCCTGGTCTGCACAAGAGTGAAAAGTAACAGAGCTCATGGCTTTGACCCCAGCAATAGGGAGGTGGAATCAAGAGGATATGACTGGACAGAGAAAGGAATATAAGGAGGGGGAGACATGACTGACATTTCAGCTGGGTTTAGGTAAAATCATCAGGCAAGGATGCTTTGCTTCCTTGGTCAGCTTGAACCTTGAACCCAAATATCTGTCTGGGCCTTTTATTTTTTCATGTCACAATATCAAATTGCATCTCAGATAAGATGGCACGTAGCTTTAATGAAGGTCCCAGTATGACCAGCTCTGAGTTGTCACAGAGCAGAGAGGTAGAATGCACAGAACCCTCCTGCCACGTGTTTTTGACAATCCCACTTTCATGCCGCTTAGGGACTTCAGATCTCACAATCTCACTATCAGGATCTTTGAGACAGGTTCTGTCCTAAGTGAGTGGTATTTCTCATAGCCAGTTACTCACTCTAGGAGCCTGGAATAAGCAGGGAGGCCTCCAATTCTTCCATCTTCCTTCCAGAAGGCAGCAAGTTCATTTCTGCTGTGTATTTCTTTAGTCACTTCAATTAGTGCCCCCACTTTCTCGTCCTGCTGCACTCCACACCCAGTTCTGGGAAGCTCCTGTGACATCACACTGCCCTCCCTGCTGCCTCTATATTGTATACACTCATCCTTTGTCATCCACAAGGAATTGGTGCCAGGACTTGCAAATATTCAAGTCCCCTACTTTTAATGCCAATATGTTTGCATCCACCCTGTGAATAATCATGTATTTGTTTATTTATGCATCGAGAGTTGGCTCAGCAGTTGAGAGGCCTGGCTGCTCTTCCAGAAGATCCAGGTTCGGTTCCCAACACCCATATGGCAGCTCACAATCATCTATAACTCCAATTCCAGGGATCCAATGCCCTCTTCAGGTCTCCACAGGTAAGAAGAATGTATGCTGCATGCATACATACACACAGGCAAAATATCTATACACATACAATTTAAAACTTAAACAAAATTCTATCTGCAATTGGTTGCTTATGTGGATTCAGAACTTGTAGAAATGAAGAGTCAATTGGAGCAGACTCCTTCTAACTCTTGTGTCGGCTTTCTGTTGTATTAAGAATACAACTCAAACGTGGTTTCCCAAGAACATGAGTCCTTACACATCCTGGTCTTCAGTGTCCTTCTGATACTTGATACATACAGGGCAGGCATCAACAGACTGCTGCTGGAGGGAGCTCTGAACTCTGAACATTTTCTTGTTTCTCTCCGAACTTGAGTTGATTTAGAGCTAGAGATGTTTGTGTTTATAATGCTGGGATTTCGGATGTGTAACACTATGCCCAGCTTGCTTCTCTTACTCTCCTTTCCTTCTTCCCTCCCTCCCTCCCTCCCTCCCTCCCTCCCTCCCTCCCTCCCTCCCTCCCTCCCTCCCTCCCTTCCTTCCTTCCTTCCTTCCTTCCTTCCTTCCTTCCTTCCTTCCACCTCTCTCTCTTTTGCCTTTTCCTATTTCTTTTTCAGAGAGCCCTTTTAAGGGTACTCCTGCAAAGCAAACTCTCCTCTTACATTCTGGTTCAGAACTTGGCTTGTTTCCCTCTAACCATCAATCAAATACTAAAAATATTTTGGCTATTTATTCTGTTATTTGTTTGTTGAAAGTCTATCTTTTTTTGTTTAAGATAAGCAGTATATTCAAAACCAAGGATGTGTTTAATTTACATTCCTGACACTTAGCGTAGAGCTTGGCACAGAAGTTACCAGGAATATAATTGCTTAAGAATGTCTCCAATGAGCTTCCTTTCTTTTTAAATTTTATTTTACATGTATAAGCGTTTTGCCTGCATACATGTCTGTGCACTATGGTGCCCACAGAGGCCAAGAAAAGGCATCAGATGTCCTGGAACTTGGGTTACAGATAGCTGTGGGCTGCCATGTGGTTGATGGAAATTGAATGTGAGTCCTCTGGATGAATGTCAGTGCTCTTAATTGCTGAGCCATCTCTCCAACCCCTCCACTGAGTTATTAGGAAAGGAATTGAGTGGGTATATGGTGTGTGTGTGTGTGTGTGTGTGTGTGTGTGTGTGTGTGTAAGTGTAGGAGATGGAATAGATTCTAACTGGTGGCAGGAGAAGAGAGAGGAAGGCTTACACCAGTGCTATGGAAAGTCAGGTTAGATGCAAGGTCCCAGCCTAGGATCAATGCACAAGCCCTGCAAATCTGAAATCAGAGGCTTGGTTTTCATAACCCTAGCAATTGCTGGAGATCACTCAAGTGTGTATGGACGGGCACCCAGAAAGGGAGCACAATGTACTCATTGACACAGAAGGAAGAAGAGAAGCACAGCTCCAGGGTAGAACGGTCAGCGGATCTTCAAAGCGGTGCCATGGTGTGACAGGGTCACATCCCACTCAGTGAGGGGACAAACTCCTGCTTCCATATGCATACACATGGAACTCTTTCGTTCAAAGCATCCAACCCCATCACTGGCTACTTAAGTTTAGAAGCAGGAGGAAGGCAAGAAGCAAGACTAATGCTGCTACCCTTTAATACAGTTCCTCATGCTGTGATGACCTCCAACTATAAAATCACTTCATTGCTGCTGCTTCATGACTGTAATTTTGCTATTGTTATTAATACTAATTTAAGTATCTGATGACCCACAGGTTGAGAAACACTTGCCTAAAGGGACACATTCTTCAGATCTGTATAGATAGTGAAATGAGGTAGCATGGATGTTGTTACAGGCTTAGGTTGAGGGAAGGAAGTACATTCTTCAAAGAAATAAAAATCTTTACTCGCTGATCTGGTTAGAACCCAACATTCATGGGTTACATAGTAAAGTGTATGAGCCAGGAGACTCATAATACTGCCCATGCTGCATACACCTTGTAAGTACTTGGTACAAAATAGGCATCAGATTGTCCTACCATTCACCCTGACACAAAATCCATGGTACACATATGAAGTAGCTTCAATGACTGCTCTATTTTCACAGCAGACACAGAGCAAATGTGAAAAGTAAGATTTAAGGTCTGCTCTACTTAGATTTACTACTTCAACTCCATTGTTCTCTGTCCATGGACAAGGTGACTAAATCAGTAGGGACAGGACTTACCTTCCTCTAGAGAGGTAGAAAAATACTCATTGTGCATGCTCCTCTTTGTGCATGGGCATGTATGCATGTGTGTGCATGCATGTGTGCGTGTGTGCATGTATGTGCATGTGTGCAGAGCCAGAGGTAACTTTGGAGGGTGTTCTTCTGTAGGTCTTGTCTACCTTGTTTACTGAGGCAGGCCCTCTCAGTGGTCTGGTACTTGCTGAGTATATTCACTGGCTAGTGGACTCCCTCCGCTGCCAGTACAGGGGTTACAGGTGCATATTGCCACACGTGGCTGTGGCTGTTCTATGTGGATCCTGGGGATGGTCTTTCCTTTATGTTTGCAGGGCAAGTGCTTTGCAGACAAAATCATCTCCCCAGCCTGCTGTAGTGTTCTTGAGGTTGCTGACACCAGGAAGTGTTTATTGTCTGAATAACTACCATTCAGCAAATAATAAAATATGTTATGACATAATCAGCCTTCCTTCTTTCCTTTATTCCTCCCCCCTTCCTTCATTTCTTTTTTTCCAGCTTCCTTCCCTCCTTTGTTACCTATCTCCTTATTCCCCTCTCCCTGTGCTAGAGGACCAGCATCTCACGTCTTTACACTGTTCTCCTGAGTCTGGTCTTCACAGTAGTTCCTGCATTTGAAAACAGAAGTCAGACCCAGTACTGATCAATGACCCTTGGAATTTCAGAAAGCCATTTCAGTCTTCTAACATAATCTAGCTCAGCTAAACTATGTGTAGTTATTTCAGAGTATGTGTTCTAAGGAAGAGCCCACACTGTAGCGTTTAAGTTTGATTCCTAAGCGAAGTCGAGGAAATGTTAACAAGAACAATATGTTGCAAAGGAATCCGAGGAGTCCATTTAAAATTGCAAAGAGAATAATGTCAATTTTAGGTATCACTCAATTTTTAGGTGTCATCAGTAGAAGAAAGTTGCCCCAGAAAACATGGGAAATGAAAAATAAAAACTCACATGGAAGGGGGGAAAACTCACAGGACCTCACCTGTAGGCAACCAGGGAGTGCTAGGAATAGGAGAAATAGGTCTCCCTAAGGGTGAACCCCCTATTTGGGGTTAGTTATCCAATACTAAGTGGTCAGTCCTGAAATCACATGCACACAAATAACCCCAAATAGACAGAGGTTGTATTTATATATTTAGTTTGTGTGTGTGTGTGTGTGTAACAATAACAATCACAGGAAAAGATGCCACAATATTGAGAAGGATCAAAGGGGTGGCATGAGACGGACCAGAGGGAGAAAAGGTGGTAATTATGCGATAATGTTTTAATTATAAAACAACACAATGTTAAAAAAGCAAAATAAGGGAACAATCTGGATTTGTCCTTGATACTGTCACTTAGGGGAATTGTCTTAAAGAAGACATGGAACATTTTACAGACTCCATTGTTCCTGTCACTCCTGTTTCCAGGTAAAATGCAAACAAGATACAAGCAGGTTTTAAAAACACCATTTTACGTGTGAGATAGGCCAGAACTGTTGAAGCAGATCAGATCTCTCATTTTCATATGCATTTACGCATTTAAAAGCTTATATTATTGACTCTGTTGAATGCCGCGACTTCTGCAGGCCCATTATGACTCACTGGATAGCTTTTTATTTGGCATTGTATCAATTTGGAGCTTAGAATGTCATGATCTTAATGCAGATATCAGCTGTGCATGGGAGATGAGCATGAAAAAGAATAAAGGAAGATGCACGCGCAGTAGGCAGCTTTCAAATGTCATCTATGATGAGCAGAAGGGGGCAGGTTCTACTTCCTGGTCTATGCAGGGCACTTCCGTTCCATGCCCTGGCTCACCACCGTGCCAAAGTGCATGGAAGACCATTTGCCCCTTCAGTATCACAGGAGACTAATTTACCTTACATACTGTGGACCCAAGAGGGAAAAGCACTTAATTTTATTAGTACGGTGGATTTTAAATCTCTATGGGAGACTGCAAAAAGCTCCCAAAGAGGCTAATCCATGCTATTGAGAGATGAGACATCAGAAAAGCCTGGGGGGCATCTTCCCCAGTCTGAATTTATTCCCACGGAAAGCTACCGCTAGGCCACCTGTGTCTGAGCGTCTTCTCAGTGAACAGAGTTGTTCTATACCTGATGTACAAACATCTAACCCCTGAGCTTTACAACAGGACTATTAATGCCTGGTATACGCCCAGTGAAACAAACAGAGTCAGGATAATAATTTCATAGCCTCATGTTGACATAACCCACCAGCTTGCTGAAGAGCCCCTCGTGTTGAGGAAAGAGAAGAACTATAATGATTTTCAGATACAGTTGACAAGAGACCATTTAGTAAACTTTTATTTTTTTTAACTAACAGTATGCAAGGATGCTGTATTCTAGGCTACTAATAATCTCATCAGAATGCAAAAGCAGCGACTGTGTTATAAAACCAATGATCTGTTATATTCTGCAAGAATTTACAAAAGCCTAATGTCATTTACTACACCATGAGAACCATACTTGGGTAAAAAAATAAAACACAACAGAACTCAAAAACTGATTACAGCTGAGGAAAAAATAAACTGTGTGTGAATCCAGGGGTTTGAAGGTATAACACACCACAGTTGAAGACATGGAACTGTGGAATGACTTGAAAAGAGAAGACATCTGTATTTGGGAATGTTTAATTGTGCTGTGTCATTTAGTACCAAGGTGGAGGTAGGACACAGCCAGGGTGATCTCTGGTCCATAGTCAGTATTGAGTACATGTGGTAGTAGCTCAAACTATGGGGGAACTTGTAGCCTAAAGGAGTTTGTCTCCTGCTTTCTTAGCTGCTATTTACTTTTTGGCAAAAATATTTCTAGTAGTCTTAAGTGGAGAGTTTATTTGACGTAAAAGAGAGGGTTTTTATTCAGGGGCATTTGGAGGAACTTCCATTAAAAAGTTCATGTCAGGAATATGTCAGGATTTTTTTTTTGTAGCTGGGACCCATGGTACCTTGTTTTCTTATCCAACTGCTGTCCTATGAGCAGTGGAATGGCATAGGCAACTATTTTGAACTCTATTGGCCTCTTGCTGTCAAAGGATTCATGAACTCAATTCTGACCCTCTGTGACACTTTATATTTATTTCATTTTCTCCATTGACAATCAAATAAGATTCCTCTGTCCTTTATTCACTGATAGAAATAATACTAAACCAATTTCCTGGAGGTTATTTTCTTTCTTTCTTTCATTCTACACAGTAATAATATATCCTATCCAACTATCTATTTTATCTATCTATCATTCACTTCTATCTATACATTAAATTTCTATCAATTATCTGTATCTATCTTCTATTTCTATCATCTATCTAATCATCTGTCACCCATTTTCACCCTTCCATCCTCAATCTCTTCCCTCTCTATATCAATGTATTAACTGTCTACCTATCCATTGTTTCTCTATCTACGTATAATCTATCTATGATACCTATTATATGTGTGTCTATCATTATCATCATCTATCTAATGGGGAGGATTGGGAATTTCATGTTCTACAGTTGCTGTATTATTTGGAAGAAACTGGTTAATACTATCTTTTAAAAGATGGGGTTGGCAGAAGGAGAAGCACAGTTTTATTGTTAAAGGTCCTTTGAATTTTGTTTACTGGCTTCCAACAATCTGACTCTTTGAAGCAGTAAGCATATTTCTGGATGTCCTTGAAGTACACCCAGTCTTGAAGACTTGGAGTCACATTGAAGTGTTGTCTAAGGCACCTGTAAGACATCTGGCAATAATGAAGATGGAGCCTCGAATGCTTTGGGATTTTATGAATGAGTTATAGCACAGTCATAGATGAATCATTAAAGTAAATCTCTATAGCAGGAGGGTGCCCATATTTCTTGATTGCTCCGAAGTTGCATATCCTGGAAGCTGTCAGGAAAAAAGCCCATATCTCCTTTTAGTCCCAATTCCTTTTGGATCAAAAGGTTTGAACATTAAATAAAATTGAGTTGTAACTGAGAATGGGCTTACTTTGCCGAGACATGCATAGGTATTTATTATCAGAGGTGGGTTGTGCACTAAGTGTCTGGATCACCCATAGCAGCAGCTCAATGGGAGAGCAGTGCCTTGCCTATAGGTGCCCTGGGTAATGGGAGAGCATTACAGCTCCTTTCCACAAGAGCAGACCTTCTTCCTGGTCTCAGTCTTCTTAGATAAAGTGAATTAATCCTCTTTTATGTGCCCACAAAACTGCACAAATAATTACTCCACATCTGCAACTGTCCTGTAAGTATGCCTATAAATGTGTTTGTTTATTGTATATCCTACCACATGATAAGGTCCACAGTAAATAGCATTTCCATTTGCAGCATATAGCTCTAGACCTGCCACACATAGGTTGCTGCTGAATGTCCAGCAAATGAAGAAGTGCAGGAGAATTAATGTAAAATAAAGCTTGCAGAGAAACTTTTGAACAATAATATTCACAATTTAGTAAATCTGGACTCCTGAAAACCCAAGAAGGGTGAGGGAATTCTTGACTTCTGGAGGGAAAAAAAGCTGTAAAAGCACATTTTTTCCCCTTCAGTCTAAAATGCATGGCATTAAAACTCAAGAGTAGATCCTTTTCTTAATTCAATAATAAAAAACTTAGACAATGGAGTGAAAACATTCATGTGCTTTCCTGACAAGAACATCCATATATAATCAAAATTATCCATCCTTCTGAGGCATGCATTCACTCAAATTTGCATATACATGAATGCATGTGCACACTTATACATCTCTGATGATAATCAGAGAGATTAAATGATGTCACATAGTTAGCAAGTGGCTGTGAGGAGAGTGGAACTCTTTGAAGTCACAGTGTTTTTTACTCAGTTACTCTAATGTAACTAGATAACTTTAACAAGTCCTTCCGCATGTTGCCATATCCCTTCATCTTTAATGTGTCTCTAGGAAGCCTCTTCCTGGGGACACCTCAGCAGATATATATTCATCATAAATAGGGTAGTAACAACAGGCCAAAAAAAAGTCTACCCAGATTTAGGATTACTTACAAGGTCATAATGATGGATAATTCACAAAATTATAGGATACCTAGTCAATTGGGTCATACCAAAAAGCTCATCCAAGTACGAGTGAGGACTCATGAAAAAATGACATCTCTGGAACCCAACCTTCATGAAGTTCCACCAAAGAGTCTCTACTCCCTCGTTTTTGTTTGTTTGTTTGTTTGTTTGTTTTCTGCTTATATAACTTGAGGCAGGGCACCACTAGAGTCTTTCAACTTTCCCATGCTTTCCGGGTCTTGTGAGCCTCCCTCCATCCCCAGGAGGGAATGTTAAAATCCAGAAGACACACCACACAGAAGAGTTCAAAGTGAAGTCTTCTAGCTTCTGCTTGTAGAACATTTGAGACCATGTAGAGTGAGTCCCCTGGTACTGAAATTGTGTGCACCGTCAGAGAACTGACAGGGAAGGCAACAGCATTCTGGTAGTGACGAAATCACAGTCAATAACCTGATCCAAAATGATTACTATGGGATGCTAACTGCCAAGAGCCCCGGTTTCTGATGACATGCGTACAAATGAAACCTCTCCTGTCTGTATCTTATGAACATGTTGGATGCATAATGTACCAGTTCCTTTCTGTCGACACGGAATCCCTGACAAAAGAAATCTAAAGAGGGGTTTACCATGGTTAATAGTACCAGGATGTGGTCAGTCACAGTGGGGAAGTCACCGTGGGGGGAACAGAAGGTCACATTGCATCCTCAGTCAGGAAGTAGAGGGGGAGATGGATGCTTCTCTCAGCTCTTTTTCTACATTTCTCTCCATCCTGGACCCCAGCCTACAGAATGGTGCCGCCCACAATGAAGGTGGTCTTTTCCGTGTAACCTGATCAAGATGATCTCATGAAGGCAAGCTCAGAATATAGCATAGTCTAGGTAATCTGTCATGGGTAAGCCTGGAGTGTTGGCTCCTGTATGATTCTAGAGCCTGTCAAGTTGAAAATCAATATTAACTATCACAAGTAGGTTCCTTGACATACTGCTTAAGGTGTGTAGAGAAATTGGAAAGGGGAGCAGAGGAAAAAGAAACAGACACCTTTTAAGTTTTACCAGCTTATAAAGATGATAGAGTAGGGCTGGGGTGGGGGTGAAAGTGATAATGTTGTTAATGGTGATGACAGGAGAGGGCCACGCATTCACATACTATGTTTCTGTGAGAAACCTTTGTCTCATTTCTATCCAGTATCTTCCTTCCGGCAGTCACAAAGCACGCACAGGATTACATTTTGGTTTCTGACATGTACAAGGCTGGCTCCATGTGACTGTAGGTGTTAGATTCACAAGGCTGAGAATGTGACCATGGTATCCGCCATCATTTATTCCCCTGGGGAAAGCAGGTCTGGCTGTCTTCTGCTAGAAAACATATTCTTCAGTGAATGAGTTCATTTTAGCTGTCAGCTGTGGGGTATCTGAGCATCACTGTTTGTATGCAACATTGCCAGTAGAATGCCCACCCACCTCCACTGGGGATGAGAATCCCCAGTGGGGGGAAAAGGCAGCTTCCAAGTGAGTGAAGCAGCTGTTGTTTTACACAGAAATGTCAAACACACAAGCAGATTTCTCATCACCAATTGGTGGTGTCATGGCCAGTGAAATACTTTGTGATTTTATATGATTTGGGGAGCAGCAACTGGTGCTTGTGGCTTAAGTTAAAATATTGTAAACTTTATCTGGAAAGTGAACCATTGACTAGGATTTATTTTATCACTTGGGACCGATTTGAAATGGGAGACGTAGAAGGAACAGTTACTTTAGCATATTGTTGAAAATTTGAAATGGCAGTGTTATTTTTAGTTTCTTTTTGTTAGTAATTAAGTGGATATAATTGTGTCAGGCAGCTGAATATAAAGAGTTATTTCGTTTTAGTTGGTCCTGGTGGCACTTCCTATAACCCCAACTACTCTAGAAGCTGGGGTAGGAGGATCATCAGTTCAAGGCCTCCCTGGGCTAAGAGTTAGTTCAAGACTATTGGGAGAAACTTACTGAATTCTACTTGAAGACGAAAAACAAAACTGAACCATCTGGGGATGTAGTGCAAGGATAAGCACTGGGTTAGCACACACAAGGTTGTAGGTTCAATTCCCTAGTATCACAAAATGGAAAGAGTATGCTATTTTAAAATTTATATATTTCTTGGACATAAAATAATGCCATTTTCCCAAATAACTGTAACCCCTCAAGCACCTACAATATTTTTCCAAAGGAGCAGAAACTGATGTTATCTGTTTTTATGCTAGCCTTTCATTTACTTTGGATATCATTCTGTACAGCTATAATTTACCTATGAAGTCATGCAACCATCTGTCATCTAACAGCTTCCAATTAGAGACTTCTGTAACAGGTGCCCCATGGTTTACATCATAGGAAACTGAAAGTGACACAGTTTTTATTCCACGTTTTCTAGAAGCTTCCATCTTTGAGCTTCTCATTTATATCATGAAAATGAGTGAGCTGCCTCATCTTTGTAGTGTTTTTCAAAACAAAGAAAATGAACCAGTGTAGCTTCTCTTCCAATCTACAATGATAAAACATTAAGCTATACCATAGGAATGAAGCCAACCCCTAGATCTCCTTTAAGACAAAGCCCTGGTTATGCACAATGTCAATGAAATGCATTGAGTTGACTTTAAAGTGTTGTCTACTGGCTCAAGTGTTAAACTTGGCTCTCAGCTGATGGAACTCTTTTGGGAGGTGTTGAACTTGAAGATGTAAGGCATACTTGGGGAAAACAGATCATGGTGGACATGCTCTTGGGGACGGATCTTGCTAGCAAAGAGTATAGCCCTCACTTCTTTCTGGGCACAGCTAAACAACTGCTTTCCTCCGTCTGTTCCTACCTGGATATTCTGTCTCACTGTGAACGCAGGAGCCGTGGGAACAAAGGACCATGGAATAAAGATAATGGCGATCCTGAGAAAACAGGTGGTGCCCATATAAAGCAATGCAGTCTAACACATGACATCACCGTGCTCTCCACTGTCAAGCTTTTCTGCTGTTTACTTTCATCTGCCTGATTGCATGATGGAGGGCGTAAATAGGCCACTTAGGATCGAACATGCATCATCATTGCAAGTTATTGAAAACTAGCATTGTAATTTCCTTTGGGGTTGAGCCATTTTAAACTGGCATCACCTTTTCCAGTACTACCTTTTCTAGTTTGAGAAACCAGCCAAGGAGATTACTAGACTAGCTGTGGCAGGAACCAACTAGTGTAACTCCAGGCCAGAGCTCTGTCAACACAACCTTTGCCAAAGCCTCTTTATATGCGGTGTTTCACTGCTGTAGCTAGTAATAATAAGACATATCTTAGCACGAGTTGGGGGAGCAGTCTAGGTTTTGAACTCACTCTTCTAAATCCCAGTCACCATCCGTTCCCTTCCATGCTATGCTGAGTGTATTTTCCCTTCCCATTGCTCCCATCTTAGCTAGGACATTGAATCTATGGTTCTATAATTTGATGCATAATCAAGTGATAGCCTATTCTTGTAACAAGAAGAGTCTCAGGTGATCATAAGGTCCAAATAAGGCAAACATCACACTTCAGAAAAGCCGTTTATCCCAGTGCTTACTCTGCTGTCAAGATGTCACTTTCCACCCTGTGTACAAACGTGACCTGATCATTTGGAAGGACAGATCACTATGGAGCACCTTTGGTCCAGACTGTAGCCAGATTATAGATTCATGAAGACAATTAAAAGCAGTAAAAGCAGGTTTACATTTTATGATTTCCTTGTTTCACACTCTGTGGCAATTTATATTGTAGAACTTTGTTACCTACCATTTAACTGTGTAACAAAAAGTAATATTTCTGATGAATTTGCAGATCACCCTGGGGGTTGATAAAGCAACAGCAAAGTTTAGTCAGGAGGAGGGCGAGTAGGAGGAGGGTGAGTCTCAGGGCTGGACATGTATCAGAGGCTGTCTGTTTTATTTTACTTAGTCTGTAACAGGTCTTGAGCAGACATGATACACATTCTGACAGTGTAGCATATCAGACATGTAAGAACGCCAAAGAAAAGCCTCCACTAAGTGTGCTGTACTTTGTCGGGATCATTGGTGTCTTAGTCACTTAAGGCCAGGCTGGAGACTCTTAGGACTCACAGGAACAGAAGCCCAGGCCTATTTGCTTCATGTCTTTTTCCATTTGCCTAAACTGCCAAGTTCAACCTATGGTGGGTCTAGTGCCTGTGAACACCCCACTTTTGGTCTTTTGTACCAAGGGCCATACAACATTGGCAGGAAAATATTTTTACCAAAGGAATATTAATGAAGATGCTTCTAGAACATACCATCACATAGCTTCCCAGAGCTCTGAATGCTTTTCCTCCTTAAGAAAAAAAAGAGGATCTTGTAATAGCTCCTTTAATTTTATTTTCCCTGTATTCTTAATTATATTAAATACCCATATATTCCCTCTTTGAGCATTCATTTAGAGAGGTTTTGTAATAGTCACATTTAATTTATCAGGGTGCAATAATTTGTATTTCCCAATCATCTAGCCAACTTTGGTTCATTATACTATTGTTTCACATGAGTAAGTTAGCAAAGTTTGGATTGATTGACTCTAATTAACTAAAACTGGTTCCAGGCTGTGCATCTATTGTCATGGTAGCTAGCCGCAAAGCCCTAAACTGCTAAGCAATGGCGATAGAAGGTAATATTGATTTGAAAAGTGTAGATAATATGTAACCTTGGACTTATCACTATTTGGAAGACAAATTCAAAAGAGGAGGGAGATGGAAGGGAGACATCTTAGGATGTGTTTTAAGACTGCTTGGGAGTATAAATTGGAGTTCTCAGTGGGCTCCCTTCAGAGATACATTGAAGTACAAATGAATTCAAAGTTGAGTAGGAGGAAGGCCAAGGGTGTCATGACTTTTGAAACTGTGAAGAAAGGAAACACGCTTGCTGACAACCATTCCAAGACCCATCAGAAAAAGATACAACAGGGATGCCTAGAGCTTGGTAAAGGTAATTAATCCTTTTATCTATAGAGCGGTGAGGGTCAGCGTTTGAAATCTACATGTTTAGGTGTTGTTATTTTGTGGTTAATAGTAAGCTTCAGCTGACAATAATGGCTCTCAGACCATGTAACCAAGCCAAAGCAAAGCAAAGTAAGCAAACAAAAAAGCCAGACTGCACTTGAATTCCCTATAAGCACGGATGAGTACTTTGCTTCTAGCTCTTAATGTTGAGGGGCAGAAAACAAGTTAGAACAATTGTCCAGCAGAATGTTTAGGGTTAGCCACCACCATTGGATTTTCTCTTTTCTATTGTTTTCTATTTTCTATGGTGGCTTCAGTGGTTACTGACTTAATGTCTTGGTTACTATGTCCTCATGGGAGCTAGCTGCAGCTTACCTTTGCAATTAGACCCTTTATGGTTTGTTTGTTTGTTTGTTTGTTTTCTGTATTTGGATGGTTCTTAGTGCCTTCAGGAAGTCTCCCACCACTGAGTTACATTCCCAACCCCCCCCTTCCCCCGCCCCGTGTGTGTGTGTGTGTGTGTGTGTGTGTGTGTGTTTAAATTATTAGACATTAAGAACTTCATGGTCCCTGCTTTTTGTGACAATCTTTCTATCTGCTATTTGTCATGCTCTCATGCACAGAGTACAACAGTCCTTATTCCAGCAAGTGGATAAAGTGAAAATTTAGCTAATACAACATAGAAATTGTTTGAGAAGTTCTCTGTTGGCTCTTTGAGCTGCCTCCCTTATTCATTCTACCAGGAAGTCTTTCAGCCTCTGGGGAACTGGGGACAGGTAAAAGTTTTTTTTTTCTTTTTTGAGAATTTTTATCCTGCATGATGGTAGTTGGGGACAGTACTGTATGTAGTCCAGACTGGCTTTAAAGTTGATATGTAGATGTATAGCTGAGAATGGCCTTGAACTTTTGATCTTCTTCTACTTCTAGGATGATTACAAGTATGTGTCACCATGTCCAGCAAGGGCCTTTGATGTCAGTGTTTTTAAGAGTTCTCTAGAGAACCTGACCCAACCTGACGTGTGAGTAAACATACACATTTTCTCTGTCTAAATATTTATATTACGTCTAGTCTTCTATCTATCTATCTATCTATCTATCTATCTATCTATCTCAATCAATCTATCTATCTATCATCTATCTACTATTTATCTGTCTTAATCTATCTATCTTTATCATCATCATTACCTATTTTTATTTGTCTGCTGTATTATCTATCTAGCTGTACATATAATCTCTACACAGAGATTGTTTTGAATTATTGGATAATGTGATTGTGACAGCTGATAGAAGTCCATGATTGTTGAAGTGGGTTGGCTGACTGATGCCCTGGTAAGAACCATGCCCACCAATGCCCTCTAGTTTGGGGTCAACTTCTGGAAAATCCCCTCTTGCTCTGGATAAATCATCCATGCAGGCTTCCCACTCACATTGTGGAAGGCATTGGCTTTACTCAAAATCTATTCATGTGAATGTAATCACATCCGTAGCCACTCTCAGGAATAACCAGATACTGGTGTAGCAGATATTTGGGCATCATGTCCCAGTCAAGCTGACTAGTGATAACATCTGTCACACAGCCCCAAGTCTACACAGTGCCTTTTTTTTTGTTTGTTTGTTTACTGAAGAGTGAGTGGAAAGGGAGATGAGCAGGGAGGAGCAGCTTTGTTTCCAAAAACAGAAAGGAAACGAATGCTCCCAATTTCTCATATTTGAAAATGACTGAGAGCCGTATAGATGACAAACATGCGTTCCCTTGGATATCTTAGTGAAAACGTACCTTCACGGTCTCTGTTAAGTGCAAGTAGGGTTCCTCATGCTGCTAAAGCACTGGGCCCCCAAAAGAGAGACACAGTGACAAAAGAGAAGTAGGCACAACTCCGCTCAAACTCCTCTCCAGCTCCCTCTAATGGGTAGCCTTGGGATTGCACACACACACAGCCCAGAGGCTTTTTGTCTTTGCTTTCTTTGAGAATTCAGTATAGCAGTCCAGAAGATCCTTTGTTGTATTTGAGGTTCTCTTGCATCCACGGCAACAGGCACAACAAATAAAATAAAACAAAAAGAAGAATCACGTATGGTGTATCTTGCTAATTAAATATTTATTATAACCTGTCCAATAGCTGAATAAATACTCTTTAAGTCTCTAATAGCTAAGGAGAACACAGAAGAACCAGACATAGTCTGTGCTTGTGAGAAGTATATGGTGTTTTGGAAAGCAAATATAATGTGTATTGAATTGTAGAATAGAACAAGGTGTTAATTATTATCTTCATATGGAAGTTGTAGGTGTTATACATAAACATGAGATGAAATAGTTTTTCCTGTGTTGATAAATTTCAATGCATGCTACACAATTAAGCTACAGGGATTATTTGAACTGGGCTAAGAATTAGTCGGTTTTTTTTTCTGAGACTGGGTTTCTCTGTATTGTTTTGGAGCCTGTCCTGGAACTTGCTCAGTAGACCAGGCTGGTCTTGAACTCACAGAGATTCACCTGCCTCTGCCTCCCAAGTGTTGGGATTAAAGGCATGTGCCACCAACGCCTGGCTGAACTAGCCGTTTTTATTTAAACTGTTTCACTCTGTTTTCAATGTCATGTTTTCATAATTTTCTGTTTTAATTTATTTAACTAAAAACCAACCTTCTTGAATCTGCATAGGAACATGTAAGTTTTTTTAAGCATAGGTAAGCTTATTTCTGAGCTATTGCTGGTAAAGGGAACAGATTCTGCTGTTGGCTAGCTTTCTGCTCCTATGACCTGAAATAATCCAATTGCAAAGGAAGAAGGTGGGCTGGCGTATAGAGTCAGGGGTCTCTGTGATTGGTTGATTCTACTGCTTTGTGGGAAGCAGAAAATTAGGGCAGAAATAACTTACAGCTAAGCATAACTGGTCACTTCAGAACAGACCTGGCAAGCTTTGAAGTCATGCCCAGTGACATAAAGAACAGTCAGGAGGTTTCTGCTGCCTCCCAGCAGTGCCTTACTGGAATCAAAGCTCCAGAAACAGGGTCCAGGAGTCAGAGAATGTGGACAGCAATGACCCAAACTGCAGCCTTCCATACTTCACTTCTTTTCTGAGAAAGCTAACAGGTTTGTCTGATGGCTGCAATTATTATTACCAGGTTAAACTTTAACATGGATTTCAACAGTAAATAATCTCCTCTAGCTTTTGTCTCAAGAAGAAAAATGAACATTATTTAGAGATCAAACTGAATGCTTTCTGCTTTGTTAATAATTTCTGGATAAGTAAAAGTATTTTGGTTTCTCCATCATAGTAAGTTGACCTTAGAGTCCTTTGTGGCTTCAATCTCATCTTGGTCCAGGAATAACCTGGTAGAAGAAAACAGTTTCAGAAAGATGTACTCCGAGCTTAGAAGAATAATGGTTTCTGAGGGGCATAGGTCCTCATGGGTAGAGATTGTAGGGAAAACACCACTGCCCTGCTGACATGGATCAGGTTGACTTGGAAAAATGCACCAACTACACACACGCAGGAAAAACATTACTGAGTTATGGGGATTTTTGCAGAAAGGACTGAAACAGGATGATATGTGCAGGAAGAGTGTCAAGGAGAGGAACTTGGGGCATGGCATACATCTGTTTCCTTTCTATAGGCCCACAGTTCATGCATTAGGGTTAGCAAGGAAGTTAATGCACTAAATGTGACTATAGTGGCAAGGTAGGACAGACAGCCTAACTGCAAACCAGCTTCAAACTTGGACCCTTTCACATATGATAAGGAGTGTCTTCTAGGCACTAAATGATGTACAGACACCTCCTGCCCACTCTATTGGGTTAGTAGAATTAATCTTGTGAAAATAGTTGTCTGACTGATAGTGAAGTACAGATTCAGTGCAATGTCTTAAAGAAAGAAAAGTCCAGTGACATTCTTCACAGAACTAGAAGACAGGAAAACAGCTTGAAATTCATATAGAAGCACAAAGGACTCCAAACAGATAAAGCAATCTAAGCAGAAAAAGCAATGTTAGAGTTGTCTTAGTTCAGGACCTCAAATTATTCTACAGAAAAACAGTGACAAAATCAGCAAAGTACTATCATATACCAGAAGTGCAGTAAACTTAACAGAACACAGAAGCCAAGAATAAACCACTTATTATTTGGCAAAGGCACCAAAAAGTTACATTGGAGAAAAGACAGACTTTAACAAAACATTCTGGGGAAAATTGGTTTATCACATGCACACTATGAAACTATGGCACCATCTCTTATACTGTACCAAATTTAACTAAAAAATGGATCAAAGACCTTATTGTAAGACAGGAACACTGAAACATGGGAAAAGATTTTTAGGCTGTCTCTATAGGTAGACTATCTGAGAAGAAGTCTAACAGAGAAGGAAAGGCTCCTAAGGACTGACAAATGAGATTGCATGACATTAAAACCTTCTGCACAGCCAAAGAAGCAATCAGCAGAGTGAAGAGAAAACCTACAGAATGAGAACAAAAATTCTTTGCCCACTGTCCACATGCCTAAGGATTAATATCTAGAATGTATAAAGAACTACAAAAATTAAACACTGAAGACTCAAATCCTGCATCAGTAAATGAAAGCACTAGTGACTTAAATGGAGTTCTCAAAAGAAGTCCAGGGCTGGAGAGGTGGCTCAGTGGCTATAAGTTCTTGGTGCTCTTTCAGAGGACACGGGTTTTTTTTCTCATGACTCAGGTTGGGTGGCTAACAACTGCTTGTGACTCCAGGGTAATCTGATACCTCTGGATCCTGCAGGCACACCTGGCTGTACACACACACACACACACACACACACACACACACACACACACACACACACCAGAAGATAAATATTTGAAGAGTAAATGTTCAACATCCTTAGCCATCAAGGAAATGAAAGCTAAAACTGCACTGCTATCCCACCTCATATTATCAAGTAAACAGCCAGTAGTGGGCAAGTGACCCTTTGTGCACTGAGATGAGAACGTAACGGGTGCAGACACTATGGAAATCAGGATGGAGGGTCCTCGAAAGAACTGGAAATAAACTTACCACTTGATATAGGTAGAGCACTCCACAGTACACGCCCTAAGGAATCCAGCCACCTTTGCAAGTTCATGTTTGTTACTGCATCCTTCACAATAGCTAAGGTATATGGAGCTCCCCTTGGATGCCATCAACAAACGTATGAAAATATGGTCGATATGCAATTGTTAATGGATTCAGCCATAAAAAAAGGCGAAGTTAGGCCATTTGCAGTAATGTGGAGGAACTCACAATCATTTTGTTACATGAAACACTGCAGATTCAGAAAGAAAATAGTGTTTTCTCTCGCGAAGAATTTAAGTTTAAATATAGATACTTTCCCTCAAGTGTGATATATATGACATATCGCAAATATGAAACCAGCAATAGAGAAGAGGAGGTGGCAGCAGAGTGACAGCATGAGCAACTTACGGTGACCTAAGTGTATGAGCTGTTGTAAACAAATCCGTGTTTACCTCTGTGCTGACTACAAAAAGTAAAGGGAGAATTCTTTAAAAAAATACATCAAAATTTGTTTATCTGAAAGGGAAGAGGTTGAAACAAAATAGGTAGGGTGAGTCAAATCAAGAGATGCTGGAGAGACCCTGGTCTCAGTGTCAGGTCTCAGACGCAGCGTCCATTCCGCAATTTAATAGGTTTCACAGGTGACTCTTTGGTATACTAATGTGAGAGTGTGGGACTTGGAGGACAGCTATCTTCAACACCCATGCAGTGTCTGATTTCCATCCCTCCAGTGAGATGAAACATAGAATCGAACCATTTTTGGCACTTGCTAATAACCCTGCCCAAACTTCTAGAATCTATGGCAAAACAAACAAATCATAATTGCCCAATAGTTGCAGAATGGGTGCATTCTCCCACAAACTATTTGATTTAAATAAGGAATAAAACTGTTTTCCCCAGCCAGCCCTGAATTTGAATTTAAGAGACTTTGCTTTGTGCTGCTGACTTCTGCTCTCTAGTCTGCACCCTGCCCCTTTAACTGATCATGATGTGTTATGTATGTAAGCTCCTCGTTGGCTTTGGTATTTTCTTTGGATCTTTCATGTCTCTTTCAAGGGCCATGAACCAGAATAAAACCTCTCCCCAGACATGCCCACAGCACACAGTACATACAAAGAACACAAACACATGGTAGTTCTCTACGTTTCCGGCTTTTCTAATTTAGTAAATTGCCTGTCACATCACTAAAAATAGTTTGAACTCAAGATATCCCCCGCCTTTTTTTTTTTTTGGTCTGAGGTTACTTTGCTTACCATAAATGAAGGCCACAGAAGCTAAATATGTGTCTACTTGAATGATGGCTTTATAGCAATAAAATGAGCCCACAGGGGCTAATGACTCTGTAATCAGCTTTTTCAACCACTTTTTATATTGGGCATAATTTTCTCTCTCTCTCTGAGAAATTCTACATCATTTATCATTAGACTAACATGAACCAAAGGGGGAAAGGCAGGAGCTCAAAGATTAGAGGCCACTGCCTGACTGCTGGGAAGTCTTACAGTGAATTTGCCTGGAACAGACAACTCCATTTCACAGACTGGTCCAGCTGCTAGTCAAGCTTTTTCAGTTTAGAATTCTTACCTTGGCATTGGCTGGAAAACTTATGTTTTAAGAGTGTTTAGTTGGTAGTTTGAAATGAGAACTCCGCAGTTCGCCAGGTCAGTTTTTCCCTTTGTAAGTTCCTTTTAGTGGTTTATGATACCTGGTTGCCATTAAGAGAAAGCTAGAAAATCCTTCCTGTTGAACTGTTTGAAAAGTGGTGTTGGGTAAACCAGGCATTGTTACTTGTAATCCTAGCACTAGAGAAACTGAGACATGTAGATCCTGGGCTACATAATGAGATTCTATCTCAGAAACACCAAACCAAACAAGGAAAACAGCAAAAAACTAAAAGAAAGAAGAAAATGGCTTCAGAAATTCTGAGGCTAAGAAATACTTCTTTTGTATTGTCTTCCAAGAAGGTTGCACCAATTTGCATCCTCAGCAACACCAACTGTCTCTTCTCTGTTTGGTGAGGCTCATGGTATCTGGTATAATGCACTACTCATCATGCTTTAATTTGCATGTCTTTGATGCCTAAGGATATTGGGTACCTTTTATATAAACCAGCTGCCCATTTGCCTGCTTTCTTAGATTTGTCTACATTCTCTAATGGTAAGAATCATACATCTATTCTCTTTTGACAATTTAAAAGTACATTTTCAATGGTTTTGTATTGGGTTGGTTGAGTTATCTAAATAGATATTTTCTTTATTTCTTAGGAATAGGAAAACTTATATGCCCTCTACCTTTTACCAGTTACTCTGCTAGATTTCTTTGGAGATCATTATCCACAAAGATTCAGCATATGTTAGAAAAGGCTAGCCCAAACATCCCTTATGTAGCCTCAACTGGGATAACACCCTATAATCCAGAGCTGGGTTTAAAGCTCTTCTTAGGGTGTGCCTGCTATTTTGGAGCTACAGAATAAAAGACTCCCCTTTTATTGTTAGACAAGTCTTTGCTTTTATTCATTTAGTATTGAATCAAAGTAAAGAATATTACAAAATTTTCCCCTAAACAGGACGGAAGAGTTTTCACAAATACTTGCTCAACCATTCACTGTTGTCAGGATTTCTAGATCTGGTCTTTGATCATAGACCAGGTTCCTTGCACTACAAACATAGGAGATTCTGAAGCATCTCCCCAAACCCCAAGGGTTTTCTTGGTTCCCAGAGACTTCTGTGCTATAGTTAATAGCAAAAGATAAATCTTCAGTCCTTTTTACCTGCCCTTGAATCTCCTTTATGAAGGTAATCCTTCCTGGTAAGGGTAAGAGTAACTTTACGTTCAGGTTTTCTTCAATGTATGTTAAAACAAAACAATGCATCTTTCCAGAGACTAAGGGCAAAAAGAAACATTTTGTGCAGTTTTAGGTATTAGTACAAATTAAGTGGTAATATGTAAGTCTCTGCATTCTGTGAGTGATGGTTTAATACTGGAATATGTTCTTCTCAGAGGTCCAGTTTGGAAAGAGATGAGTATCATTCACTTTCCAAGATGTGGAACCCAGGATTAATCACAGTTTTGGAAAGAATATTACATGGGGAATACAGAAAAGAAACTCAAGAAATAAAACACCACTTTTTAAATATAGAAAGTTCAATTTATTTTATAAAATCACAATATTTTCTCTTGACTCCCCTTTTTGTATGTGCATCATTCCGTCTAAAATTAAAAAAGAACTCTCCAACTCATTCCACAAAATCAGAATTGGGATCCTACATGCTGACAGCAATTGCCACAAGAGTTGCCTGAGCCAAAACCTGAGCTTCAAAGGCCATAAAGATTCAAGCTCTGCTGTCTGCCCTCAACAGCCCAATCCACAAACAAGCAACAGTTTCAGGAATAAAATAGATATTTATTCAACATGGACAAATTGGGAAGAGGGACAAAGATGCCCAGCGACCATCCAAGTTCATCTCTCATGGAACGTTCAGGTTCAAATACATAGCTTATAATTAAGCAGTCTTGGTCAAAGTGTGGCCAGGCACATCAACAGTCTCCCCTAGGAGATGGTCTGATAAGTTCTCAGAGCTGTGGAAAATCACTTCCCTGGAGACAAGTTTTATCTGCAACTGGCACCAGGTTTCAGTCTTTGCTTCTCCGTCATGAGGATATACATGAAGGGTGACTATACTTAGTGAAGAGAAAGAGATCTAGAGAATCTGGAATGCTCTCGAACATTGATGGACATGTTAAGTAGGAAAATATGGAACATAATTCGGTGATGTTTTAAAAAGTCAAGTATACAACAACTATATGATCAAGACAATCCATTTTTGTGTATTTTATTTATTTAAGAGAATGAAAACGTTTCAAAAATTGTTCATGAACAGCCATAGTGGCCTTATTCATTATGTTAGAAGCAAGCTAGACACTCATGAACCAATGCTAAATGAACACAATTTGTGAAGTATGTGCAATGGATTTCCACAGGAAAGTTTAATTGAATTAGTAACATATGTAAAATATGACAGAAGTAAAAATACTTGACTGGAAGAGCTAGTAAAAATTGGAAAAGTACTGTATGATTCTGCCTATCTAAAGGTCTATAAAATGCAGAAAACAGCTGAGTCATTTCTTGGGGACAGGGTAGGGAACAAGGGATGGAGATGGTCCTTCAGGTTTATAAAGAGCATGAACCAAGCTCTGCCTGAATATGTTCATTGTAATACTGGCTTCGTGGATGTCAGGACATCCAATTGTGCATTCAAATATATGTAAATATATGCTCTTTATTTCATATTAATTATATATTATTAAAGTTGAGGGGAGAAGGAAAGAGCGAGAGAGAGAGAAAGAGGGAGAGAGAGAGCAAGTACAAGTGAGAGCAGGCAGATCTAGGTCTACTGCAGGGAAATTTTGCTTTGGTAAGAAGTTGGTGAACAGTCTGAAAAATAAGTTTATTAATAGACTTTGAGATTATAAGGCAATTACATATTTCACACTTTTCTTTTCCTCTTCAGACACTCCAATTTGCCCTTCTTTATTCTTTCCCAAATTTCTGGCCTCTTTTCATTAATTGTTGCTACACAACACTTTTGAGTGATTTCCATACACTTGTCCTTCCTCTCAGACTCTTTCTTTCCTCCTCTCCTTTACTCCTTTCTCCTCTCCACTGTGAGAATAAAACATACCTTTCTTAAGAATTATCAAAGATTGTAATTCCTCCCTAGACTTTTAAAAATAATATTTATTGTGTGTGTGTGTGTGTGTGTGTGTGTGTGTGTGAATGCATGCCACAATATGCACGTGGGGGTCAAAGAGCATTTTTCAAGAGTTCTTTCTCTTCTTTCATCTTTTTGTGTCCTAGGGATCGAACACAGGTCACCAGACTTCACAGAAAGCATCTTGACTTCCTGAGCTATCTCACTGACTCAAGACTCTAATATTTGAAAATAACTCCATAAGTCCCTTGGGTGGAACAGGATATTTTATTACCTGGAATGTCCAGAGGAAAGGAAGCAAAATAAATAGACCAAATGCTTTCTACCAGAAATGGTTGGAGGCGACAGAGAAATACAGGAGAAGTGATGATAGCAAGAAACATTCAGTGTTGCTGTAGGAACTTCCACAGAGATATCTGGTGTTTAGCTTTGGCTTTTATGGTTGAGTTACTGTGACATAAAACCTCCATGGAAAGGCTCTTTGGGTCAGTCACAGGGCAGAGAAAGGAGCAGCTGTTGAACACACATGGAGAAGACCTCATTATCTAGGACAGATTTGTCAATAAGCAATTGCAGATAGAGGCCTTATTGGTAGTTTTGAGAAGGTATCATATTATCCAGATGAAAAGAATTACACCATTTCTGGATAATTTCTTTTGACTTTCAAATCATGTGTGCCAGTATTAGGAATTTAGATGTTAGTAAAATACAGCATTGTTCTCTTACATCACTCACTTAAGTGATACCTAGGGTGACAGTGGCACATAGGGTGACAGTGATATTGATAGAGGATATATTTTGTTTCTGAATTTCTTCAAGGTCCAGCCCAGGGGCAGTTGTGTGGCAGCCATGGGACCATGGGTATGACCTTGAAGGTGTGTGTGTATGTGTGTGCATGAGAAAGACTTTCTATAAGACTTACATAAAAATTCAAACTTACTATGAAAAATAGCAGCACAACATTCACATAGGAGTGTTCTGGCTAGTTTTATGTTTTTTTGTTTTTTGTTTTTTTTCCAGAGCTAAAGTCATCTGAAAGCAAACACCTCCATGAGATTGGATTGTAGGCAAGACTGTTGGGCATTTACTTGGTGTTTGATGGGGAAGAGCCAACCCATTGTGAATGGTGCTTTACCTGGGCTAGTGCTTCTGGCTTCCTTCCTTCCTTCTTTCCTTCCTTCCTTCCTTCCTTTCTTCCATCCTTCCGTCCTTCCTCCCCCCTCTCTTTTTTCTTGAGACAGCATTTCTCTATGTAGCCCTTGCAGTGCTGGAACTCTCTCTGTAGATCAAGCTGCCCTTAAATTCAGAGATCTGCCTACCTCTGCTTCTCAGATGCTAGGATTAAAGCTGTGCACCACCACTGTCTGGATGGGTCTTTGTTTATTTTGGAAAGCAGGCTGAGCAAACCACGGGGAGAAAGACAATATGCAGCACTCCTCCGTGGCTTCTACATCAGCTCCTGATTTCAGGTTCCTGCCCTGTTTGAGTTCCTGTCCTGACTTCCTTCAGTGATGAACAGTGGCTATAGAAGCAGACGCCAAATAAACTCATTCTTCCCCAAGTTACTCTTCGTCATGATGTTTTATCACAGCAATAGTAACCCTAACTAAGACAGGGAGTGATTATAGAGATGGCAGAAGATGAAGGGTGCTAAAACTACCCTCTCCAGCATTTCAGGAAGAAGAGATCATTTTAGCATTGGCTTTGTGGGCTAGTTCCTCCCTCCCTCTCTCTCCCTCCCTCCCTCCCTCTCTCCCCCCCTCGTGTGTCGTGTGTGTCGTGTGTGTGTGTGTGTGTGTGTGTGTGTGCTCAATGTGGGTATTTTTCAGGTTCCATCTATTGCTTTTGAAATATGCTCTCTCATATTGGCATGAACTGATTAGGCTAATCTACCTGGCCAGAAAGCCCCAGAGATCTGCCTGTCTCTGCCTGTCCAGAGCTGGGATTTTGAACATTGTTGCTATGTCCAGTTTCTAAGAGGGTCCTAGGGATCAAACACAGATCTCTGTGCTTGTGAAGGGAATAATTCACTGATTGGGCACTTGTGCAGCCCTAGCTACATTGTTGTTGCTGTGCTAAAACACCAACAAAAGTAGTTCAACAGTTATTTGTGCTTACAGTTTGAGGGGTACAGTCCATCCTGACGGGGAAGAAAGGGTGGTGGGAGTATTGCACACAGCCAGAAACAAGACAGCCCAATGCTGGATACAACTGCCTCTTTCCCCACTTAGAATCCTGTCTGCTGGTCCCTCCCTCCCTCCCTCCCTCCCTCCCTCCCTCCCTCCCTCCCTCCCTCCCTCCCTCTTTCCGTTCATCATATTCCTTTTCTTTTGTGTGTGTGTGTGTGTGTGTGTGTGTGTGTGTGTGTGTGTGTGTATACCTGTGACATGGAGCATTTGTGGAGATTAGAGGAGATCTTTGGTGAGTCAGTCTCTTTTTCTATAGTATGGATTTCCCCGCCAACCCTTTTTAATATCTCCCCCTTTCCCCTTTAAATTCATTCAGGGTCCTTAGCTCACGGATGGTGCTATTGACATTCAGGGTGAGTTTTCCATTCTAAGTTAAACCTCTGTCATATATATCCATAAACATGCCTCCCACAGGATTCTAAGTCCATCAGGTTGGTATCTTTTGTTAGTCAAGGCCATCCTTCACATCCCTCATTAACCAGATTACCAGCACAAAGATAATCTTAATAAGCAAACCCTTGAGATAACTCCTGTGGGGCCAAAGTTTCAGAGGAATCAATGCATGGTTGTTTGGCTGTTAGGCCTGGGGCAGCAGGTCATAGACAAGAGCATGTGACAGAGAGACAGACTCAGGGAGGGAGAAGAAAGAGAGAAGTGACCAGCACATCACTCTCCTGACGACACATGTCCCGGGATCTGACTATCTCCCACTGGCCTTATGTTTTGTCAACTCCTAGAATCCCACAGGCTGGGGACCAAGCCTTTAGCATGTAGCCATTGGGATTTACTCCAGATCCAGATGATAGGAGACTCTGAGTACTCCATCAGAGGTAAGGAGAGGAGGAGAGGTTAGGTGAGGAGCTAAGGAGAGGAGGAGAGGTTAGGTGAGGAGCTAAGGAGAGGAGGAGAGGTTAGGTGAGGAGCTAAGGAGAGGAGGAGAGGTTAGGTGAGGAGCTAAGGAGAGGAGGAGAGGTTAGGTGAGGAGCTAAGGAGAGGAGGAGAGGTTAGGTGAGGAGCTAAGGAGAGGAGGAGAGGTTAGGTGAGGAGCTAAGGAGAGGAGGAGAGGTTAGGTGAGGAGCTAAGGAGAGGAGGAGAGGTTAGGTGAGGAGCTAAGGAGAGGAGGAGAGGTTAGGTGAGGAGCTAAGGAGAGGAGGAGAGGTTAGGTGAGGAGCTAAGGAGAGGAGGAGAGGTTAGGTGAGGAGCTAAGGAGAGGAGGAGAGGTTAGGTGAGGAGCTAAGGAGAGGAGGAGAGGTTAGGTGAGGAGCTAAGGAGAGGAGGAGAGGTTAGGTGAGGAGCTAAGGAGAGGAGGAGAGGTTAGGTGAGGAGCTAAGGAGAGGAGGAGAGGTTAGGTGAGGAGCTAAGGAGAGGAGGGAGAGGTTAGGTGAGGAGCTAAGGAGAGGAGGAGAGGTTAGGTGAGGAGCTAAGGAGAGGAGGAGAGGTTAGGTGAGGAGCTAAGGAGAGGAGGAGAGGTTAGGTGAGGAGCTAAGGAGAGGAGGAGAGGTTAGGTGAGGAGCTAAGGAGAGGAGGAGAGGTTAGGTGAGGAGCTAAGGAGAGGAGGAGAGGTTAGGTGAGGAGCTAAGGAGAGGAGGAGAGGTTAGGTGAGGAGCTAAGGAGAGGAGGAGAGGTTAGGTGAGGAGCTAAGGAGAGGAGGAGAGGTTAGGTGAGGAGCTAAGGAGAGGAGGAGAGGTTAGGTGAGGAGCTAAGGAGAGGAGGAGAGGTTAGGTGAGGAGCTAAGGAGAGGAGGAGATTAGGCAAGCTGGCTCAGCTGCCTTGGGGTTCCCCTCTGAGGAAGGCAGACTGCACTGGGAACTCAGGTTCTGGATGGGAGGATGAAAATCAAGGACCCCCTGGCTTTTCTTCTTCAACATTATAGAACAAAGGAAATAAATGAATTTTGGACAAGGTTTCAGATTTCACTTTTGCTCCCATCCACATGTTAGTAACTAAATCTAAGTGCTAACCACTTCCTTCCACTTCTAACATGAAGAAAAATAACATTTTCTTAGAAGAAATTTGTAGGGTGAAAAATGTAGTTTATACCAAAAAGACACAGTGCCTGGTGGCTAGTTCTCACATGACAACTGTTGTTTGTGTTTAACTGGTATCTCTACGGCTCAAATTTTATTGAGATTAGAGTTCAACATGTAAAACTGGGCCAGGGGCATTTTCAGCAAAAGCTGTTATTCAAACAAACACTAAATAAAAAAGACTAGATTCAATTTTTTTGTGTATATGTATGTGGTATGAGTTTGTGTGTGTGTTCACATATATGGGCTCAAATGTGTGTACAGGGGCACATACACCAGTGTCTTTGTGTGTATAGAGACCAACAATTGACGTTGGGTGTTTTCTTTCATTGCTGTCTATCTTACGTGTTAAGGAAGCCTCTCTCACTTTAATGGTTTGCCTTATTTAGAAATATTCATCTTGCCCCAGAGAATACAAGGTCTTTGCTCCCAATTACTGGGATTGCGGGCTGGCCTTCCCACCTACTTGGCATTTACATGGGTGTTGGGTATGAGTTCCAGTCCTTTGGCATGTGGGGCAAGCACATTAGTCACTGGGCCATATCCCCAACCCTTGAGGACTAAAGTCTTACTGGGTGTGAATGTCTGGCCCAGGCACTGTCCAAGGTGTGCACCAAAGGTTTCAAACAGACCCTGAAATGGAAAATTATCATTATAACCCATTAAAGCAACTAGACAGCACTTTAATAAAACTGATGGGGCATCCACTGTGAAGACAAAAGACGCAATAGCACCTGATGTCCTCAGCATCCTATTGTCTTTTTTTTTTTTTAGTTTAAGTACAGAATACTACAAGGAGATCTATGTAAACCTGCAAAATATCAAGTGTCCCCTCGTGGCCAGAAAGAGTTAATGCTGCATGTACGCAGGTGACAGGTTACTTACTTTTGCCATTTTTCCCACCCAGGAACTTTGAACTAATAAGATATTCCCATTCTGCGCTGATTTAGTCTTTAATTGTAGTAACTTGAACTTTACCCTAGACACTACTAATTACTCAGAACGGCTCAGTTCTCCAACACATTCCCTAGCGTCCATCTCTCCTGGCTTATGCAGATGGTGCATTGTTTATGAGACTTCGAATGTTAAGATAGGTACCTTCTGGAAGAAGTTCCCTGGTTAATGCTGTAGAGGGACCCAAACTGAAATTCCAGTTTTGTTTTCCTTTCTTTGTTTCCTAGTCAAGACAATCTTTATTGATGCTTGTAGATTTTATTATCAACCCCCTTTGTGATTGCAATTGTTTGGGCTTTGATCACATCATTTATCCATTCTTAGGCTATTTCTGGACAATGGACACTGAAGATGCATTGGCATAACTGGGACAGGCATATGGTCAGTCTGCTTATGACCTGTCACATGACTATCACCAGGGCTGTTGCAGACCCAGCAGGCTAGGACACTGTTTCTGTTTGAGTGCTCCCAGTCCTTTTTGAAGCTGGGATCTCAATCAGAGAATGGGTATTTGCTGCAGTTGATGACATGAACTCTCCTGAGTTCCGTTCTCTGGGTTCCTTCCCAGCTTCTAGAGGTCCAAAGTGTCACTTAACCACCATGTCTAGTGCCATTCTCTATTATCTGTGTAACATGTACAGCTCTTGTATAAACCATACCTAGGAAACACCCTGTCCGTGATCCACAGTTCAGTGTAGGCTTCATAATGGCATGATCAGCGTGAAAGGAAGATTAGAAAGATATTCTAGATACAAAAATTGACCCAGAACAAAAGAAAATCATGAATACTTCCAAGGCTCAGCATACGCATGTCCACAATGGCCTGGTGAATGCCTTTTATCATAGTCAGAACAATATGGACACCTGTAAAACTCAGTCAAGTGAGACTTTGAAACTTGAATTTATGCTTGGTCTGTCAGAACTAAATTGGTCCATTTATAGACAGTTGTGTGAATACAACACAGTAGAATTGTTCTGGAATTCAGCAGTGGACTTCTGAATGCCTTATTAGAATGAAGTACTCTTTTCAGACAAGGAGCTGACTTCTTAAAATATGCCTTTCTCCTCCTATGAGTTGTCTCAAATAATTCAATAAATTCAGAAGCTAAGATAGTAGTTTAATGGGTGGTTTGATTTAAAATGCCAAAATAAAATTATTGCAATAGACCCATATATATATATATATATATATATACTACGTGTGTGTGTGCGCTCAATTATAAAGAAACTTCCCTCACACCCACATTTCTCTGTTTCATGATTTTGATGAAGAATCAAAACCAAAGTGTTTTTCAACACTTCTGAGTCTCCCTGGCCTGCTTCCTACTCTTTCATGTATTACTTACAGGGTAACCACATGGATTTTACATATGAGTGACATGGACTCACTGCTCCAGGAGATAAATAAGCACACGAACATATGGCTCATTATTTCACATCTTTCCTTATATCTGTAAATATAATTTACTAATTTTAATGCTTAGTCCTAAGTGGGACTTTTATACCATCCCTCCCAAGTCTCGGGGAACACTGCAGAAGACAGAGTGGATGGACATAGGAGCTGGAGGGAGGGTAGAGTGATGTGGAATGCTGTCTTCTAGGCGTGGACACTGCAGTCTTCAACTCTCAGCCACTGGGATTATGTGCACAAAACCTTCAGAGGATGGGATCCTTCAACATTCTGTCATGGGGGAGAAGATGCTCATGAGCCCCTGTCTCCTGCCTAGGTTCTATATGAGGTTGATGGCTGCTAGGGGCTGGAGAAAAATTCCCTTAGTGATGTAGACACTGGTAAGTATTTTCCTATAAGAAACTCTAATTAAACTCATCAGGCTGCTAAAGAAAAATTAGAGGGAGTCGAGTTAGGAAGACGAAGGCGATGAGAAAGAGTGGAAGGAAGGGGGCACAAGAGATGGTGATGGACTGACACCATCACAGTGCACTGTATACATGCATGGAATGTCATAGCAAGCCCATCATTATGTGTCGTTACTATATGCTAATAAATACTTTGCAGAAGAATAAGAATTGGTTAACTAGACAGTATAAAGCACAGTCAAGTGCATTAGAAGTCACACTTAGAGTAATAAATTTGAAAAAAATTTTAGCATCTGCTCAGTACTGAATATCAGTGGTATAATTCTTAACTCATTGAATGATATCAGCACTCCTAGTACTCACCCATAATAAACTAATAGAGAAAGTTACTGTCTTAATAGAAAACATGCTGAGTTAAGGTCACAGACAGGTGGCCATTTAAGAACTCTAGGGAGACTATAATCAATGAATTCTTCTGCAGAATTTCAAGGGCTTTGCAGGCTGTTGGGAACATTTCGATCTAGAATACATCCTCATTGTTTCATGCAATGCATGTTTAGGTTTTCTTCTCATGCTAGGGCTAGAGTATGAGTAATAATGCAACACAGAGCTGAAAATGGTAATTATAGCTCAGGGCTAAAATGAAATAGCATGTTGTACATTCCTCTGTATATACTATCTAGGATTACTCATATGGAATGAACAACCTATAGTGATAGTAGCTAATTTCTGCTGACCCTTAGAAATTCCCAATCCTAACTTGACTTCAACTTTTGGTCCATTTGATTTCTGACTATATTGTCTTCTGCCTATCTTTTCACCCAGTTCCAATTTTACTCCCTATTACAGGATATTAATCTTTATTAATCATATATAAATATCCTATACTATCTATTTTTTGAGACAGTGTTTCTCTGTGTTAATAGCTCTGACTATCCTGGAACTTTCTCTGTATATCAGACTGGCCTCAAACTCACATTTGCCTGCCTCTGCCTCCTGAGTGCTTGGAT
This sequence comes from Mesocricetus auratus, assembly GCF_017639785.1. Taxonomy (NCBI): domain Eukaryota; kingdom Metazoa; phylum Chordata; class Mammalia; order Rodentia; family Cricetidae; genus Mesocricetus; species Mesocricetus auratus. The sequence continues at coordinate 51,922,454 of NW_024429198.1, forward strand.
TAAAGGTATGTGTCACCACTGCTATTGCTATCTATTAATCACCCAAATTAATTCAATTTTATACCTTCCTTAGTTATTTTAAGTTCAATTGATAGAGAGAACACAAAACAGTAAACATTTATTTGTATAATGTAGAATCAGTTACTTGAATGTAGTAGGTATTTTCTCCTGTTTACAAAGTATTATCTATCTACCCAAGTGCCACAAATTTTTACAACCTATTCTTCCATTGTTATGTAACAATCAAAGAACACTTTAATTTATTTGCCTAGTGTAGATTTGTGCAGAGATTAACAAAAGGGACAATCTCAGCTGTGGCTATGCAGTTGAAGGCAGTGGCAGAGACAGAAGAGGGAGTGAGAAGAGGAAGGAGAGAGGATAGAAAGATGGAGAAAGGAAGAGAGGGAGAAAGAGAAGATGCTCAGTAATTAGTTAATTAGTTTTCAGACTTCCTGGTTCTTCTTTGGTTCAGTATAGAATAGTGGATACTGAAGACCATGACCAAACCAATAACATTATGATACCCAAGAAGGCAGCCTGATACCTATGATGCCTGAGAATTAGAGAGGAAAAGTCCTCCCTTAACATCTATCTTTTCTTTCACTAGGCTAGTTGGCCAGCCATTTTTCCATGAGGTCTTGTGACTGCAATTATTTCTTTTTATTCCTTGTGAGTTTTAATTTAAAACAAATCTGTTTTGTGTGCATGCCCACATGTCCATGTGTGCGAGTGTGTGTGTGTGTGTGTGTGTGTGTGTGTGTGTGTTGTTCACTCATGTGGAAGTCAGGGTTTGACACTGAGTGTCTTCCTTGATCACTCTCTACTTTGATCTTCGAGTCAGAAGTCCCTCAGTGAGCCTGGAGTCATTCATCTGGCTAGAATGGCTTATCACCAAATTCCAGGGAACCTAGTCTCCACATTTGCATTGGTGTTAGGGGTTAAAGTCAGGTCCTCAGGCTTGTGTGGCAAGCCCTTTATTAACTGAGCAACTTCCTGAGTCCCTAGATAGTAATGATCACATCACCTACTTCAGCAAGCATTTGTGGTTAGATTTTCTTGTTCCTAGCAGAGAAGTTAACCGCCCCTGAGAGCTGAACCTTTTGCAAGCTACGTATAAAGCTTTCTTTTCCTCTCCCATCATTTTATTGGTAGGAGCTCTGAGACTGATACGACAATTTTCTTCTCTAGCCTGCGCTGGCATTCACCTTTTCTTTCTGCTCTCCTCTAACATAGCTCTAGTTCTCCCACGATTGTGATCCTGATTTGTACCTCTCAGGGTGGTTAGAAAGCTGGTGTCTATGGCTGAGGCTTTGCTCACATGCATGATGCATTACACAGTTGACTCCATTACGTACGTAGTGAAGAGAACCCTCTGTGGGAAGGAGGTGTGTCAGGAAGGTTACTATGCTAAATGGGATCAAGAGACTGGGTGAAGGACAAAACTGTTTTCAGTTATAATGTCTTAGCTGATACTTTATTAAATACTTTAATTGGAGGGGGCATATGCATGTGTGTACATTCATTTTAATTGAATCCTTAATTTATAGACAAAGTGCTCCATCTGATGTGCTCTGAGAAAACAACCCACACTGTCACACCCATGGTTAACAGTATCCAAAAAAAAGCCCAGTCAGGAAGTTCACAGATAGATGGCTCATATATCTTCCACTCCCATGCAGGCTCGGTCGGACCTTCCTATTTAGCTTCTTTTAGTCTAGGGTACCAAGCTCTCACGTCTACTTCCCTTAGTATCTGATTGGAAACTGTAATATAACCAATATATTGATGTCTTACTTTTTTCATTAAAGAAAACTTTCAGATGCTATCCCTATGAACATTCTTCTGGGTTTATGTCTTTTTAATGACAAAGCCATCTAGTATGTATTTTCCCTTGGAACAACTGTAGATATATAGATTTTCATTTTAGCTTACATTTTAAATGTTTGTGAAGAGAAATCATGCAAGGACTGAGTAAAAGTTTGATAAAATATACAACTTTTAAAAATCAAGAACCTTCTTATCGAGATCACTTAGAATTTTGAGCATCATTAATGGAGAGAGATTTATTTTCTAGATTTTTTTTCAGAAGACAAAGATGTTTGGGTTATTTTAAATCTTCAATGTAATTTAAAAATGAAGCCTAGGTTTAGGTATGCTGTGTTTTCACTTTTATTTAATTCTTAAAAAATTTAAATTACTTTCTTAATTTCTGTCTTGACCCATTTTTCACTGAGTTGGAGTTCCTCAGTTTCCACGAGTTTGCAGTCTTTGCTGTTGTTTCTGCTGTTGTTTGCAGCTTTGATTCTTTATGTCTTTTTGAGCACTGAGGCAGCTGGAAAAAGAAGAGTTCTTACAAAACATGACCAAAAAACAAGTCAAGAAGAAACCAGTGGAAAAAATCGTTTCTGTGGAAAACTGGCACAATGGCTTTGTTCATGTCAGCAATACTAGATAAACACTAGTCACAAGACTCAAGAAAATGGCATCTGAAGGCTTCTGGGATCCTGTGTTTAAAATGAGCCCTACTGATCTGAAGAAAAACAAAATTGCATTTAGTCTTGAGGAGGCACGAGCTAAAGTGTAAGTGACTTCTGAAGTATGGCTCCTACCTGACACAAAAGAATATTCCATGATCAAAGAGTGGCAGGTAGTCCATGGGGGACTCATATTGATGTCATTTATTCTGTGTAAATGGTGTAAAAAAATCCTCACAAACAAATATAGAGGACTCTATGCTCAGTACCAAGAGGACAAACAGACACAAAAGGTGATGGGACCATTGATGCATGAGGTGAAGAGATTAAATAAATTGATTAATTGACTGTAGGCAGCACTTGCAAAAATTCTTGCCGGTTTGTGCATACACTTTGTGATGCCTTTGTTAGAAAAGTACACATCCTAAAACCTAAGTTGGAGTTCTGAAAGCTTGGAGCTTCATGGAAAAGTCATAGCTCTGGAATGGCTAATGGTAATGAGGGAAGCTCAGCGAGCTGATGGATACACCCTCAATCCAAGACTGTTGGAAAGTTAGATTTTTAATAGGGGAGAATAAAGTATCTTATTTGTGAAAAAATAAGTGAATAAAAGGAAACATAGGCAACCAAAGTATCCTTTTCTGCTCTGCACCTTTTGTATTTTTCTATCTTAGTAGAAACCTCATACTTGGGTCTCTGCAAATTCAAATTGTAAAGAAGTAATTAAAGATTCTTTCCTCCATGTAACTCTCCAGATGTCGGTCAGTTCCTACCATGCATGCATGCTAGTGATGGAAAACTTTCAAGCTATAACTCTCTCTCTCTCTCTCTCTCTCTCTCTCTCTCTCTCTCTCCTCTCTCCCTCTCTCTCTCTCTCTCTCCTCTCTCTCTCTCTCTCTCTCTCTCTCTCTCTCTCTCATCAACTAAGTAAACATATTTTCAACAAAGTCTTGGAATTGCTCTGAGGAAATTATA